>NC_136274.1:2200617-2403117 GCF_964187855.1 Myxine glutinosa
TTGTTGCTGAACCGTGAGGAAGAGCTGCGGGGAGGTATTGGGAGGTCCTAAACTTCCTAACGGTGCCATACAATCACATTCTGGTGCAACGAAGGGTCAGAATTAATGGAAACGAGTCCTTAACTGACATAGACTAAGAATAACTAGCAAGATGTCCTATAGTTGTCTTACATGAGATGCGGTGAACCTGGGCACGACATTTAATGGGGGAAATAGGGGGAGGTCGGGTCTACAGAATGTTGTTTACAGAAAATGGGACTAGGGAATGGGGGATTGAGGATAGTTGGGAAGTATTGAGGAAATAGGGGAATATTTACAAGCGGATATGGATGGATGCAAATCCCATATCCGCAACATTGCACCCTTCTCTACCTCGGGGCGTCCCGACCCGATAAATTTTTACCTACTTTAGTGTGGCACTCAGATGTAGTTCACTCTACTATTAACTCAACCCTGAGTGCGACAGTTTTACAGATATTCACAAATGAGTAAATATGTCCCCCTGCGACGTTGCACCCTTCTCCTAACAGAAACACACCCACAGGATAACCAAATCGCGGAAAGCATCCTCAAACTATACATTGACGGTGGGGAGCATTATTTACTTTATTTACAAAACTAACCCAGGACCTGCGATTGTTCTTTCTGGGGGGAGACAGTCTGCTCTGCATCGACGCACCATGAAAACACCCAAAACGCACCAATACATTCTCAAGCACCAATCAGTGCAGTCACCACTGTTCATCAATAAAATAAAACCAACAAACCCAAACCCTGCAGGTGTCTCTTGCTCTTCGGCTCCCTCTGCTGGCTATTATTATTGTCTTCCAGTTGTTGTCTTTCTTTCATTTTCTTACTGGCGGCCTATTTGTAATAAAGTGTGCCCCACGTGTCCATTTTATTTATTTTATTTATGGCCCACAGGGCCGACTACGTGTGGTTCACCTGTGGGGCATCGGTGCCCTGTGGCCAAGGTCCGCCAGCAAGATTTCAGGCCCTCATGGCCGGTTCCAGCAGAGGGGCCATGCCCCAACCCATGGGGTCCATCAGTGGTGCTCGGCCACAGACATGTGGTCCATAATGTGGTGCATCGATGCAGACAGCTGGTTCTGAGAGTTCCGGGCGCACAATGGCCGACTCACGCACGCTCCCCTCGGCGCCCAATGGCGCACAGGTCATGTGGGAGACAAAAGGGGGACAAGACAAATATATATTGTATATATATTGTCATATATATATATATATATATATTGTCACGCAACCGCGATTAACACCACAGTTGCGGATGGCCAATTGCGAGGCTTTAACTCCCGAGGCGAGAACTCAATAGCGGATTCCAAATCAAACACTTAAACTAAAGTTAAACGCGCGGAATGGTGGCACGGGACACAGCAAAGCTCCGCAGCCTTATCTATTAGAATCCAACAGGAAACTGCGTTCAGATATATTCAGAAAATAATATAAGGATTTATTAACGGTTCCGAGAACAAAGAAATATGATGCTCTAAACCCCCTATATGGAGTACTCCCGCTCAACAGAGTTATTAAACAAACCACAGGGCAGACGACGAAATGAACAAAGAGGGTGTGTGTGTGTGGTGCGTTCTTAGCTCTGCTCGCTCGGGAGCATGGCGTGGAGATCGTGCAGGCCTCGGATGGCTAGGCCCTGACACGTGGGTGGGAAGGGTCTCCCTGACGCGACTCGCTCGCCGACCCCAGTCCTCTCGCCCCGCAACTCTCAAACGCTCGCCCCGTCCGAAGGACCACGGTTTCTGGGGCTGTCGTCTCTGCCCGGCGCCTTGGAGATCGTGAATGGTTGGCAATGGTACGCAAGAGGCCACGAATGGAATACGGCCACCAACGGGGCGAACCTCGGCACGACAGCCGCCCACGCAAGCATGCGATCCAATCGCAGGGAAGATGGAGGGAACGAAGGCAGGAAAGAACGAGAGGGGAAAATGTCCAGTGCACTCTATCACGACTGAATCCTCTCAGCTCCCCCAAATGGCATCTGCTCTGCCTCGTGTCCAACTCCGAACTTCTCTTCTTCTCCTTCGTGTCGTCACTTCCCTCACGCACTGTCACGCCCTCTCGTGACGTCCATTCGTCCACCCTTCCCCGTGACATCAAAAGATCCACCCCCTTCTCATCGTGTCTCAGCAGGGTGCGTTTCGGTCGGTGTTGTTCCATTGATGTGAAAGGGAAGGGAATTAATTAATGTAGGTGCGCTAGGGGCATGAATTCCTACTGTCTAGGTGCGGTGCCAAAAGGGACATTGGATTGACCACAGGGGTGGGAAAACACACAAAGTTACCCTTATCGCCCTAACTACTTCGCACTTCCTGTCCCCGTACAGGAAATATATACGCAATTATCCCGGCATATGCCTACACATACTAACTTAAAGGTACATAGTGGGTTCTAGCTATCGCGACATCCCGGAGCATTTTACCTACTCAGATCTACTCTGCTCTACATATTGCTCTACCAAATTCATAACACAGCCCCCCCCCCCGCCCTGGAACCGTAGCTCCTGCAAGGTTCACCGCAGGCGCTACCATTCCAGCCTTAACACTTACTGTCACACACTTAATTAACCTATGAAATAAATCAGGAAGGGCTGTGGGAAGTGAGTCGGACTACCTACCAACACTTCCTTAACATGCTAAACCCCTTAACCATCATGCAAGTATGTACATTTTCTTAATTGTTCCTGTGGAGGGAGGAAACAAACAACACGCAACACTAACTTAACCACAAAACTTAACCATCTTTCCAAAAACTCAAAACTCTAACCTTTGTACATACCCCGGTCTACAGACCACGTCCCCCGGTGGATGCCACAAGACTCAACCTTACCTGTGGGGCCATCCCAATTCACCCCCTAAATTTCCACGGGCCCTGTCCAGATGTTGCAGGTAAGTGACATGGCTCGGTGTATTTCGCCCACATTCATGCAACACAGACCCCTTAACCGCTCATCCTCATTCCAAAAATCATCAAGGCATTTCAAAAGTCAACAAAGCACTTATTTAAATACACCCCCCCTGCAGGACCATGGCATTGATGTCATTCGCGTGTGTGTGCATTCCTCAACTAGGCAGCGGGGAGGTACCGCACAAAAAGATGGTGGGGGCGCATCAGGCTGTGGTGCCCGCAGTCCCAAAAACAAGTCAACCGACTTACAAGTTCATTGCCCCCCCCCCTTTACCTATTGGCCCCGTGACAGCCCAACAGCCCCTTTCTGCCGTTACCTCGCCGGTGAGGGTCTCCACACACACCAGGCTCCTTGCCTCCTGCTTCTGCGCAGCAACACGGGTCACCGGGGGACTTCCTCACCCCGCGGCGCCCAACCAGACCCTCCACCAACGAGCTCCAATTTCCAGTTACCACCGGCTGCCAGGGGTAATTACCGCAGAGGGGGGCCCGCAGGCATCGCTCCTCAGAGCTTGCTCTGTACCTGCGAACACACACACCTTCCCCACCCACAAGACCCCAAAACACACTTCCTCCCACACTGCCATTCAATTCTCCACACAACTCAGCACAATTCAGCACAATTCATAGATGATGGTAGTACAAAAGGTGTTTCAAAGTTTGCCATGGCCTGCTACATGTGAAATCCCATTCACAGTTCAAATCATTGAATCATTGCACATTTCCATTTTCAAAACGCATTTTAAAACTCAATAATCACCACTCGCTCATATTTTTCCAACCTCACGACCACATCAAAACACATAACCACAACACAAAAACATACGCCACCCACAAGACACTGTGTGGCCCCCATTCCATCCCCTCACCGGCCATGTCATCACTCTCACCCGCCTCCCAACTCCAAATTACATGTCCCCAATCTCCAAAGCAAGTCCTGAAGCCTGGGACAGTCCTCCTCAAAACACTCACCTCAAGTGCAGGTAGTTGCAGGTTGGTCGGGTCCAAGAGCGTCATCCACCCTACAATCCCAAAATTTGTCATTGGGCCTACCAAATACTTCTAAATTTTTCTTTTGTCCCCACAACACTGGCAGGTATGTGGATCCGCATCCAACGGTGATAATCACGACACAACTACCTGTGGCCACGACAGCTCTGCACCTGTACCGTGCAAGGGTCATCGGGACAAGGTGAGCAGTCAAAACGCCAACATGGCCCATGAGTGTCCATAAGGGTGCGACCCACCATCCATCCTTCGGCCCCCCTGCGAGGAACACATCTGCACCAGCCCCAGCTGGCCAATGTGGTGAGCACTTGCTGCCAAAACACACACTACCGCACAAACAACCTCGGCCCTGGGGGGCACGGTCGCAGTGCGTGGCATCCCTACAGCCACGTCCCCTGCACCTCCCCATCATCCCCCAGTCCGACTACAGAACTGCAGCCCCCCCAGTGCTCACCCACACTTGACCACACCAAGGTCCAGTCAACAGCCATGCTCCACCAGGAGACCCACCCAGAAGACATGGTCCACACACCTCGGACACGCACAGCACCACGTTGACCCAAAGACCACACAACTACATCCCCATAACCCCGCGTTCCAAATATCAGCACAGTTGCCCCCGCAACCAGTTGAAGCTGTGTCCTGCTACCCTATAAATTTTATCACAGCCTCCAACACTTTTGTCTACACAACGGGATCAATAATGGCGTCACTGTACAGTGTCCGCCATGACATTTCGAAATCCACCCTTAAATTTGCATCTAACCCACAGATTACCCATGCCAACCATTTGTCACATTTCACTAACCTCACCAAAGAAGGATGCTTTGCCATACACATGCCAGCCGAGAATGGCCCATATGCTCGGCTCGTTACACATCTCCCGATTCACATCCCCATGGCTCTCTTCCCAACCCGAGAGTCCATAAATCATAACGGAGCATCTGTGGAAGGTCACTCACACCATCACGTTCCACAGATGCCCCAATGGTTGTCCGGCAGGCTATCTCCATCCCTGTCCATTCGGTTTGACCCGCGTCCATCGACCAACACGGCATGGCAGGTCATCACATGCCGGTTGTCCCAAAGTCTCGGGGAGAGGGTGTCAGGTCGCATGCCCGGGTGGTCACTACATCAGGCCCAAGCTGGCCATCTGCGGTGCAACCACCAAAGCGCGACCCACAACACCTCCCCATAGTGGTCCTCAATAAATGCCAACCCAGGCTTGACAAACCACCTCGGACCCCTCTGGAGGTCTTAACCCCCACCAGGGTCCGGTGACCCTGCCGGCCCGAGCCGCCGGCTCGGACGGCGCCCCGACGGACAAGGGACGCCACACTCCACCAGACACCCCGTGGGACCCAGGTCGTACCTCGACACCCAAGGCTGGACCCCACGTCCAAATCTCGCCATCACAGCCCCCCAGCTGGCTGGCATCCCCAAATTTTGAACGGGGCAACTTTTGCCCGAGGCCATCACCCATGACCTCTCCATGTCCAAATCCCGCAGCCCGGGGACCAATCCCCACCATGGCTGCTCCAAATCAATTTCCCATTGTAATTTTATTTTAAATTTTCTTTCACAAATTTTCATTCCCACTGCCAAACCGCAGCTGCAGGGAACAACCTCTACCCCCGGTTGTTCTGCCCCTCCCTGCAGTTGATCCAAATTCCCTACAGGGACCAAATCTCCAGAAGCTCTATCTCCCGATCCTCCAAGATCCAAATCCAGCCCGGAGCCAACACACTCCCCCAACTGGTTGTCCAATTTTGGAGCCTCTGTTTCCAAATAGCAGTGTACGGTGAGCGTCCCCTCGGTCATTCCAACCACCTCCTCGGACCAACTCACCTCATCCCCCAGACTCCTTTGGGCCCGGTCAAACTTGTCCTCCATGGGACTGTCACAGGTCTCCAGCCGCTGAATCAAATCATCCTCCTCATCATCATCATTACAAATCATTTCTGGCCCCGCCAGGCTTTGATCAATATCCCCAATAAATACCCGGTCCGGGTCTATCGCATGGACCCCCAAAAACTCTACCCCCTCTTGCTCCGCACCACCGCCCTGGTGCTGCACAATTCCAAATTCATCCCCCGGTTGGGGTGTTGTGACATCCACACGGTCCCGATAAACAACCAGGCCAGAATGTGGGAAACATTCCCCATTACAACTCTCACATTCCAAATTTCCTTCCCCATTCACCTGTGGGCACTCCCCGCTCACCTGTGGACACTCCACGTTTACCTGCAGGCATTCCCCATCTACCTGTACACATTCCCCATCGAACTGTGGACATTCTCCGCTCACCTGTGGACACTCCACGTTTACCTGCAGGCATTCCCCATCTACCTGTACACATTCCCCATCCAACTGTGGACATTCCCCGCTCACCTGTACACTTGCCACAATTGCCATTTCCCCTTTTAATCCATTAATTTGGTCACTCATATCCTTCATTCCTTCCCTCCATTCATTCCCCAGGGAATCCATTTTGTTTTTCATTTCTCCCATCTCCTTACTCATTTTATTTTCCAGCACATCAATTTGTTCCTCCAATCGATCACTCAATCCCTTCATTCCTTCCCTACATTCATTCCCCTGGGACTCCATTTTTCTTTCCATTCGCTCACCCTGTGCGTTCATGTCTCCCATCTGCTTTCCCAATCGCTCACTGTTCTTTTCCATCCCTTCAATTTTGTCATTCAATACCCGACTGGCTCGCTCACTCTGAGCATCCATTAATTCCTTTAAAAATTTCATTAAAGCCTGGTCGTCTCTAGGGGCCGTCCCACTTGTTCCCGACTCCCCGATAGGGGAGGGGCATAAGTTGGTGCTCGGGACGAGGGAGGTTCCAAGGCTCACCTCTGCATCAAATTCCCCTATTTCCGGCTCACTCCCGACGCTGACGGAGGCCTCGCCGTACCTCCATCTCATCAATCTCCGACATCCGCTTTCCGGAAGATTGTTTCCCCCGCGCGTATTTATTTTAATAATTCCAGTAACACAATTTAAATTTGACGAAGACGGGATATCGTGCTCCGTATGTCCAATTGACTATACAAATTTCTCCGCCTCGCCGATAAAAATTTTGCGTTCGAACGTCGGGCGCAATGTACGCCCGACCGTGTCGATGTCTCGCCGCGGACAAAAAGGTTGTCCGACGGGTTCGAATCCGACACTCCTGACACCACTTGTCACGCAACCGCGATTAACACCACAGTTGCGGATGGCCAATTGCGAGGCTTTAACTCCCGAGGCGATAACTCAATAGCGGATTCCAAATCAAACACTTAAACTAAAGTTAAACGCGCGGAATGGCGGGACAGGACACAGCAAAGCTCCGCCGCCTTATCTGTTAAAATCCAACAGGAAACTGCGTTCAGGTATATACAGAAAATAATATAAGGATTTATTAACGGTTCCGAGAACAAAGAAATATGATGCTCTAAACCCCCTATATGGAGTACTCCCGCTCAACAGAGTTATTAAACAAACCACAGGGCAGACGACGAAATGAACAAAGAGGGTGTGTGTGTGTGGTGCGCTCTTACTCTTAGCTTTGCTCGCTCGGGAGCGTGGCGTGGAGATCGTGCAGGCCTCGGATGGCTAGGCCCTGACACGTGGGCGGGAAGGGTCTCCCCGACGCGACTCGCTCGCCGACCCCAGTCCTCTCGCCCCGCAACTCTCAAACGCTCGCCCCGTCCGAAGGACCACGGTTTCTGGGGCTGTCGTCTCTGCCCGGCGCCTTGGAGATCGTGAATGGTTGGCGATGGTACGCAAGAGGCCACGAATGGAATACGGCCACCAACGGGGCGAACCTCGGCACGACAGCCGCCCACGCAAGCACGCGATCCAATCGCAGGGAAGATGGAGGGAACGAAGGCAGGAAAGAACGAGAGGGGAAAATGTCCAGTGCACTCTATCACGACTGAATCCTCTCAGCTCCCCCAAATGGCGTCTGCTCTGCCTCATGTCCAACTCTGAACTTCTCAGTCTTCTCTTCTTCTCCTTCGTGTCGTCACTTCCCTCACGCACTGTCACGCCCTCTCGTGACGTCCATTCGTCTGCCCTTCCCCGTGACATCAAAAGATCCACCCCCTTCTCATCACGTCTCAGCAGGGTGCCTTTCGGTCGGTGTTGTTCCATTGATGTGAAAGGGAAGGGAATTAATTAATGTAGGTGCGCTAGGGGCATGAATTCCTACTGTCGAGGTGCGGTACCAAAAGGGACATTGGATTGACCACAGGGGTGGGAAAACACACAAAGTTACCCTTATCGCCCTAACTACTTAGCACTTCCTGTCCCCGTACAGGAAATATATACGCAATTATCCCGCCATACGCCTACACATACTAACTTAAAGGTACATAGTGGGTTCTAGCTATCGCGACATTCCGGAGCATTTTACCTACTCAGATCTACCCTGCTCTACATATTGCTCTACCAAATTCATAACAATATATATATATATATATATATATATATATATATATATATATATATATATATATATATATATATAGATATATATATATATATATACATATATATATATATATATATATATATAGATATATATATATATATATAGATATATATAGATATATATATATATATATATATATATATATATATATATATATATATATATATATATATATATATATATATATATAAGTTCAAAATACACCTGGTCACAAGTGTGCCGCATTGACCGGGTCCTCACCTCAGTCGAGGTCCTCAGCATCATCCCGTTTCGGCCCTTCAACCTCGATACGGTCAGCTAAGGTGGGCCAGCAGGGGCACGTACACATCCACATGCAGCAACTGCATCTGGATGCGTACATACCCCCACCCCCAGCCAGGGCGAACAACAACAACAACAACACCACCACCACCTCCACATCCAGAATCCACAGCACCAAACAAACATGGTGGCACACTCAAACACCCACCTTTATACCCTTCACCACTCACAAACAAAACACACCAGATCATTCATACACACACATACACACACATACACACACACACACACACACACACACACACAACACACCCATGCACACACATACACACACACATACACACCCATACACACACATACACACACATACATACAGAACACCAACCAAACAACCACCTACACTTACATCATACACCACTCAACACACAAAAACACACACTCATGCAAAAATTAATTCATGCAAAAACACACACCCTCCACTCACTCATATACACAAAATAAGAAGTAATAATGGTAACAAAAAAACAAAACAACAAAAAACACACACACACACACACACACACACACACACACACACACACACACACACACACACAACCAACCTACACCGTTCGACGTGCCTCCATAAACTTCCTCCATATCCAAAATGAGCCTTTCAAGGCAACCTGGGCCACCTTGTCACACATCCTCCTTCTTTCTGTCCCACACACTCCCAGCCTAGCAAGAAATGCAGCAAAGGATTTGCCAATATACCCTCTACACCCCACCTCAAATGGCTGACACGAAACTCACCAACCCTTCTCCCGGCACTCTGCCTCCAGCTCACTGTACTTTCCTCTCTTCCTCTCGTGTACCTCCTCCATATTCTCTTCCCAAGGTACCGACAATTCCCCTAAGATGACCTGTCTTGTTGCACCTGACCAAATGACAATGTCAGGACGCAACCTTGTCACACAGATCTCCTCTGGGAATACCAATTGTGGCTTTTCGTCTGCCACCACCTGCCAATCACAAGCATCTGACAGCCCTCTTGCTTTCCACCTCCTTCCACTTGGCCCTCTTTGACAAACCACACCTCTCCCCCATCAGTCTCCTTCTCCACTCTTCTCTCTCTCGATCTCAGCACCTCTTGTTGCACCATCTGCACCACCACCGCCAGCACCTGATTATGTCGCCACCTGTATCTTCCTGCTGCCAATGCTACTGAGCATGCACTCAGTGCATGCTGCACCATTCCCACACACACCTCCACACTATATATATATATATATATATATATATATATATATATATATATATACAGGGTGAGTCAAAAGTAGCGCCCGATTTCTGTTTATATATATACGTATATATATATTTCTGTCAGTTGATTGTTTGTTTGACATTAAATTGTACAAATGTCAAACAAACAATCAACTGACAGAAATATATATATATATATATATATATATATATATATATATATATATATATATATATATATATATATATATATATATATATATATATGTATACGTATATATATATATATATATATATATATATATATATATATATATATATATATATATATATATATGTATATATTGTTGCGGATATGAGATTGGCATCCATCCATATCCACTTGTAAATATTCCCCTATTTCCTCCATACTTCCCAACTATCCCCAATCCCCCATTCCCTAGTCCCATTTTCTGTAAACAACACTCTGTAGACCCGACCTCCCCCTATTTCCCCCATTAAATGTCGCATCCAGGTCCACCGCATCTCACGTAGACAACTATAGGACATCTTGCTAGTTATTCTTAGTCTATGTCAGTTAAGGACTCGTTTCCATTAATTCTGACTCTTCGTTGCACCAGAATGTGATTGTATGGCACCGTTAGGAAGTTTAGGACCTCCCAATACCTCCCCGCAGCTCTTCCTCATGGTACAACAACAACAACAACAACAGCGGCGGCGGCGCGGGGAGTGCGCGTCCTCACTCCGGCTTGGTTGGTAGGGGGTGTTGGGAGGGCACCAAGCCTTTCCAGCGAGCCGCCATCGACCATGTGCTCGACGGGGTTCCCAAGTAGGGGCTCGCTGTCAGCTCCTCGTCAAGGGCGGAGCCCGGCAACCCCCGCACCCAATAGAAGCGGCGGACCGATCCCATCTGGGGCGGAGCCAACGAGCCGAGGGCGTGTCACCCCCCGCTGAGCATGCGCAGGAAGAGGGAGGTGACGTCAGATACGCGCTGAGCTTGGAGAGAGAAGGACGCCACCAACCGAGCGCTGTGACACCTCCCTGCATCTTTTGGACCGTGCTTTATCCTGTCCCTGAGCCAAGGTGCACCTTGTGCTATCGACTGCCTGTCCTTCCCTGCCATCAATCTCTGTGTAAGTCAGTCTTGTGCCGTTTGTCTGTGGTCTGTCGGGGATAAGATACGACTGTAACTAAGTGCCCATCTCTTCTGTGTCTTTACCTCATTACCTTGTAATCTACCCCTTTTCTCCCCCACCAATTATATCCTCCTCCGGAGGTCTTGAGAACTGTACCCCTTGCGTCGTTTCATCTATCCCAGTCGTTGTGTCCTTTCCAATCATTGATTTAGCATAGCGCGATTTAGTCAACGTCGGGTGGAATCGGGTGAGTTGGGGGTAATCGGGTAAACTGTGCGAACACGGCGGCCATTCCGCTCGGCCCATCATAACATCTGAAGCCGTGTCCGTAACAATTGGTGTCGGGAAGTGGGATTGGACCCGAAGCGCGCTTAACGCGCTCAAAATTACAAGCAGTGTGAAATTTGTTTTGTTTTAAAATAAAAACCCGAATTGTGAAAGTCGCGCTATGGCAGATCAAGACGGCTGGGTTCCGGTAGAGGAGAGTGAGGCAGGGTCGATCCAGGACCAAATTGAGGGACAAGAGGAGAGCGACGCAGTGAGGGCGGCAGGTTCGCAAAATGGCGTCCTCGCGCACGAGGTTACGGGCGCGCAAAATGGTGCCTCGCACATGGCCACGGCGACCGCGCCCGCGACCGTAGTAGCGCCACCGGTGGATTTGAACCTTTTTTTTATACAAATGAAGGCCCTTATGGACAAGAATAATGAAGAAATGGAAAACAGAATGATGGGGGCCCTTATGGGACAAATGGGAGACCAAATTGGAGGTTTGAAAAACAGTATGGGAGCAATGAGGGACGAATTGGGGGGCAAAATGGGGGTCATGGGGGGCGAAATGGGGTCCAATAGCGAGAAATTGAGTGAGGACATGGGGTGCAATAGCGAGAAATTGAGGGAGGACATGGGGGCCAATAGCCAACGGTTAGAACAAAGGATGGGGGCCCAGATCGGAGGGTTAGGGAGTAGAATAGAGGGATTAGACAATAGATTAGGGGAAATACAGGAGGGGTTAATGGGGGTAGAAAACAGAATGGCCGTTCAGGAGAATCAAATGGAAGGGATGAAAAAGGGGTTAGAGGGGTTAGAAAACAGTATGGAAGACAAATTGAGGGACATGAGGGACCAAGCGGAAAGGGAAGTTAAACAAATGGGGCAGCAGATAGAGGGGGTCAGAATGGGGGTAGAAACTAAATTGGATGCTCACAGGGAGGAAATGGAGCAGATGAGGGTGGCGTCTGGGCAGGAGATGCAAGTGATGGGAGAGGAGATCAGAAGAGGTGTGAGTGAGGAGGTCGGAGGAGTGCGCGAGGAGGTGAGGCACTGTAAGGAGCACATGGAGAAGGAGGTGAGAAAGGGGACTGTAAAATTGCAAGGTGGTATAGAGGAGTTGACGCTGGGAGTAGAACAACTGACAGTGGGACAAAAGGAGTTGGGGGACAGGTAAAGAAGAACACAGCGGTAATAGAGGGTTTAAAATCGACACAGAAGGAGATGAAAAAGGACGTAGGGGTAATTAAAAAAGAGTGTCAGACGGTACATGAGGACCTGACGAGGAAAATGAACAAGGTGGTAGAGGTAATGGAGGTTAAAGAGCGGGAGGTGCGGGAGCACATAGAAAAAAATAAGGTGGAGTGAGAGGAAGAACTTAAGGGGGCGCACGAGGAGATGAAGGAGGTGAAGCAGAAATTAGAAGAAGTGGAAGAAGGGGAGAGCGAAATTAAGAAGCGACGGAGAGAGGATAAGAAAGAGATAAAGGAGGAAGTAAAAGAATTGGTCCAAAGTCTGTGTTCGGATCGTGATGATGTGCTCATTAACCGGATGAGGGATTCGCAGGTGATGGAGGAGAAGCGAAGAGAAAGAGGACCCGGTGTAAGTGGTGACCAATATGGTCGTGCGTATGATGCGCCAGGTGATTTAATAAGCTTGGGGGTCGAGATAGACCCGGATGTTCGTGAGAGGCCAAGAGTGAGGTGTATGGCTGGTCCGGAGGGTATGGAACGAGGGTGCGAGCGAGAGGGTCCGGTGATGGAAGAGGTGCGAGGTGTGGGTGAGCAAGGTTGTGGTGGTATGGAATGGGTAGCGGGTTGCGGAAGTGTGACCCATGCATCGACACCAACAGGGGTAGTTTTTAGAGGGACAGGGGAGGCACGAGAGCCCCTTGGGGGTAATGTACCGTGGGGGCCCGGCCGGTTCGGCCCCGCGCTGACCCCGCAAGGGGCGACGCACGGGGTCCGGCAGGCGGGCAACGACTCGCATACGAGGTGGTCCCACAAGGTCCCACTCGCGCCGTATGATGGCAAGAGTGATCTACGCGCGTACCTGGCGCAGTTTGACTGTGTGTGTAAGGGCAACGGTTGGGGTGAGGACGAAGGTGGAGTACACCTGGTGGCCGCATTGCGCGGCGCGGCGGCGGAGGTGCTGACGGCATTACCACCGGGTGCTCTCACCCTGCCAGCCCTCCGCGACGCCCTAATTAATCGATTCGGCGTTGAACAGCAGAGCGAGCTTGTTAAAGCTCAGCTCGCGCTGCGAAAACGCAAGCCCCAGGAAGCCATCGGGGAACTTGCCCACGACATTCGCCGCGCAGTGGGGATCGCACATGCTAGCATGGCAGCGGATTCCCGGGAAAGCCTGGCGCTGGACCATTTTATCCAGGCCCTCCCGGATATTGAGCCCCGGCAACAGCTCGCCATGTGGCACCCGCAGACTCTGAGCCAGGCGGCTGACGCTGCGGCCCGTTGGGAAGCAGCGAGGCCCCTGGCCCGGGGGAGCGAGCGTCACGCAATGGCAGTCCGCCAGGTGGGACCCCCGATGGAAGGCGGACCCCTTAGGGGGCCCGCCCCCGACGTGAGTCCTGACCTGGCGGTCATGGTCCGGAGGCTGGTGGACCAGCGCCTGGCGGGACCTGGACCATGGCAGGCGGCCCCGGAGGTGGCCCGCGGTGGACCACGAGCGGGTAATCCAATTCGGACCTTCAGGGGGGGGAATTTGGAATTCCGGAGACAAGCACCTTATCAGGTGAGGTGCTATACTTGCAACCGTCTGGGTCACCTGGCGCGGCACTGTCGAGCCACGCGCCGGGATGATCCCCGGCGGTTGAGGTCCTCAACTCCGCCCAGGGGGGAGCGGGTTAGCCGACCCCAGACACCCCCCCGCCAGACCCCGGGAAACTAGAAGGTGTCGGGCACGTAGGGCGGTGTTCGGCAGAAGAGGATGGAGGAGAGCCCTCATTGACGCGACAGGTCATTTATTGTGGCCAGATTGGAACCGGTAGCCTGACAATCAGATGCAAAATTGCCGGTGTGGGGGTAGACGCCGTAGTGGACACAGGAGCTAGCGCCACGATCATCAGCCCTGTGGTCCTTGATTCGAGCGCAGGTGGCTGGGATAAGATCCAGCGCCTGCAAAATTATAGTTTGCAACTTGCAACCGGGGTAACGGCCCCGATCATAGGGCGTGTTTCTGTGACCCTCAAGTTAGGGTCGGTAAGGAGGGAGATCGATGTTTGGGTGGCGGAGGTGTGCGACCCATGTTTAATAGGGTTGGATTTGTTGACTGCCAGCGGTTGTAAAATCGATTTGTGCCAGGGGATCCTGCAGGTGGGAGTAGAAGAGCTGCCGTTAGGGGGAGTGAGCACGGCCGAGAGAGCGGAGCTGGAGGCTTCCGAGGCCGTGACCATTCCCCCAAGGGCCGAGGCGATAGTGCCGGCCCGTTGGGCAGCTCGCCCAACATGGCAGGAGTCCTGCGGCCTGGTCGAACCGGTGGCAGCGCAGTCCATACCGGGTTTAATCGTGGGCCGCACCCTTGTAAAAACGGACGGACCGGTAGTGGCCGTCCGAGTAATAAATATAAGTACAGAACCACGCACTATAGTAAGGGGCACGAGGGTAGCTGGCTGCACCCCAGTTGAGGAAGTCGTGACAGTGAGGGGCGAGAACGTCCAGCCGAGCCGGCCCCGGGGGGAGCCTTCAATAAGAAGTAGGAATTGGCCCGATCCCATTTGCGAGATGGTAAATCGTAGTAGCGTAGAGTTGGGAGGTACCCAGAGGGAGGCCTTACACAAACTGGTTGGGTCCCATTTGGACCTCTTCTCCCTGTCCACCGAGGATATTGGACGTACGGGCCTGGTGAAACATCAGATCCACACCGGTGAGGCCCGGCCTATTCGTCAGGCCGCCCGACGGCTCCCTTGGAGCAAGAGGGCGGAAGCTGACGAGCAGGTTGAAAAAATGCTCGACGCAGGCGTGATCGAGCCCTTGGGAAGTCCTTGGATGTCACCTGTTGTGCTGGTCAAAAAGAAGGATGGGACCACGCGGTTCTGCGTGGACTATCGCCAGCTAAACAACGTGACACTCAAGGACTCATATCCCCTGCCAAGGATTGATGACACCCTCGATGCCGTTGCGGGCTCAAATTGGTTCTCAACTTTGGACCTCAAGAGTGGGTATTGGCAGGTGGAGATGGATAGGGCAGGGAAGGAGAAAACGGCATTTTCCACAGGTAAGGGACTGTATCAGTTTACTGTGATGCCGTTTGGTTTGTGTAACGCCCCCGCCACCTTTGAAAGATTGATGGAACATGTACTAGGCGGCATGCCATGGCAATCATGCCTGGTGTACCTGGATGACGTCCTAGTACATGCCAGAACGTTCCCCCAGGCAGTAGCTAATTTGGACCAGGTGTTCGGGTGCCTCAGACAGGCAGGGTTGAAGCTGAACCCGAGTAAGTGCACTTTGTTTGCAAGAGAGGTGGCCTATCTAGGTCACGTGATCGGCCGCGAGGGGGTAAAAACGGACCCAGACAAAATTAAAGCGGTAGAGGAGTGGCCCGCACCACGTACCATCAAGGAGGTGCGGGGATTTTTGGGACTCTGCTCCTACTACCGGCGCTTTGTGGCGAAATTTGCGGAGTTGGCCCGTCCCCTCCACCGGCTTACGGAGAAGGGGACGCGATTTAATTGGACACGGGAGTGCCACGAGGCCTTCCAAAAATTGAAGGGGTGTCTAACATCCGCACCCCTTCTAGCTTACCCCACTAGCAACGGGGCATTTACCCTGGACACGGATGTGAGCCAGGAAGGATTGGGCGCAGTTTTGTCTCAGACGCAGGAGGGCGTGGAGAGAGTGATTGGTTACTATAGTCGGGCCTTAAGTAGGCCCGAGCGAAATTACTGTGTCACTCGCAAAGAGTTATTGGCTATGCTGGCTGCCATGAACCATTTCCACCCGTACCTGTACGGGCGGAAATTTTTGGTTAGAACTGACCATTCCTCCTTGCAATGGCTCCTTCGGTTCAAGGAACCGGAGGGCCAAATTGCAAGGTGGTTGGAAAAGTTGCAGCAGTACGATTTTGATGTGGCCCATAGGGCCGGGAAGGCCCATGGTAATGCGGACGCACTCTCTCGGCGTCCTTCTCTGGGGGAAAACTGTAAATTTTGTGCGAGACACGAGGAGAGGGAGCAATTGGGCGATTACGCCCCGATTCTCGTCGTCCGGGCAACCCGGGTGAGAGGGCCAATTTTGCCACTAACCGCAGATGAGGAATTCGGAACTTTGGCTTGGAGCGCGGCCCAGCGGGAGGACCCCGTACTGGGGCCGGTGCACGAATGGGTGAGATTGGGGCAAAGACCTAATGGGGAAGAGGTCACCCCCCTCGGGGCACAGACCAAGGCATATTGGGCTCAGTGGAAAACCCTGGAATTGAAGGATAACATCTTGTATCGCAAGTGGGTGGAGGTTCCCTCTGATAAAACTTCCTGGCTGGTGGTAGTCCCAAATAAATTTAAGACCGATATATTGCAACAGGTGCCTGGTACCCACCCCGGCGGCCATTTGGGCAGGACAAAGACGACTTCGCAGGTACGCCGGAGGTTTTATTGGGTGAATATGGGGCGCGACATACAGGACTGGTGTCGGAGATGCGACGCCTGTACTGCCAAAAAGGGACCAGCACGGAGGATGAGGGCCCCCCTTCAATTACACCAGGTGGGGGCCCCCCTAGAGCGGGAGGCCATGGATATCCTAGGCCCACTATCCCGCACCCGCCTAGGTAATAAGTACATCCTCGTTGTGATGGACTACTTCACCAAGTGGCCGGAGGCCTACACCCTCCCCAACCAAGAAGCAGGGGTGGTAGCGCAGGCCTTCGTGGAAGGATTTGTGTGCCGGCATGGGATTCCACAGGAGTTGCACACCGACCAGGGACGAAATTTTGAGAGCAAATTGCTAAAATATGTGTGCAGTCTCCTGTCAATTCGGAAAACAAGAACAACGCCTTTAAGACCTCAATCTGACGGGATGGTGGAAAGATTCAACCGAACTTTAATCCAACAACTGGCACTGTTCACCGCCACCCGTCAGGATGACTGGGACGAACATCTCCCTTATTTGCTCATGGCCTACCGAACCAGCCAGCACGGGGCCACCGCATGCAGTCCAGCGTTGCTTATGTATGGGCGGGAGTTACGGGCTCCCGCCGACTTGCTATGCGGTCCCGTGCCAGACACAGTGGTTAACCCGCCGAGGGAGGGGTACGCACGTCACCTAGAGGAAGGCATGGAGCTAGTCCATGCCTTCGCCCGCCGCCAACTCCACCTGGCGGGGGAAAAGATGAAGCGCAGGTACGACCACCGGAGCCAGGGGAGTCAGTACACTCCGGGGATGAAGATTTGGTTCTTCAATCCCCGGAGGAGGAAGGGTAGGTGCCCGAACCTCACCTCTCCCTGGCAAGGCCCGGGGGTCGTCCTGTCGCAAGTCTGTGACGTGGTAGTAAAAATCAAAATGGGGCCACGAGCCCTCCCTCGGATCGTCCACGCCGACCGGATAAGGCCTTACACTGGCGAGCAGGCGCCCCCGTGGATTGCCTCGGCTTTAGATGCCGAGGCGGGACCCAGTACCTCTGAATAAGGGGGGCTTATTAGTGCCAGAGGACTGGGGGATTGATGAGCGATGGGCCCGTTGGGTAAGGGTGGCATCCCTGCCACCCTTCCCATGAAGGAGTGGGGCAAATGCGCTGTAGATTATGGGGTGTATGGCAGTGAAAACTAGCCCGGGTGGGTTAGGATATTGTGTGTAGGGATCTAGCGAAGATGACATTAGGTAACGTTAAGGTTAGTTAGTGACAAGGATACCTGTAGAGGGGACGCAGGTAGATTAGAGTGGATGATAATGACGAGGGAGCGCAATAGTTTAAAGGGACGACTGGGAAGCGCAAGTTTCAGAGGGGAGTAGTTAGATGAGATGATGCTGTGTGAGAACTGGACAGGTGTGTGGAGCAGTGTATGAGTAGTGAGTGTTGTGGATCAGCGCGAATGCGCTTGGGGGAGAGAAGGGTGCAGGCGGCACCAAGTATGAGAGCACAGGTGTGCAAGTACAGGTGTGTGGAATACATGGAGTATTGGAATGAGTGGTGTGGAGAGAGTTGGAGTAAGTGGTACGGAGTGGTGTGCATGGTGCGAAGGTGTGGATGGGGGAAGAGTGGACCCCTTTTCACGAGTACCCGGGGAGGGTAGTTTAAAGAATAGTTAGAAGGTATAGGTAAATTGTGGTTGGATATTGGCATTTGTGGTGCGGTTGCAGAATGGTATTGTGGATGGGTGCATTGGTGTGGTGAAATTGGCTGGTCGTGTGGCCTGTTAGTATGAGTGTGAATGGTTGGGCACTCCGCCACTGTTAGATGTCGGCCAGGTGAGGCCGCAGGTGGGCTCTGGGAGCCGTTAGTGTCAGTGGGTGCCTGAGGATCCCGGGTGTGGATCGGGCAGCCCGTGCCAGAGAGGGCACTGAGGGGGTGAGAGTGCGAGAGGGCCTTCCCCAGTTAGTTAGCTTAGGGTGAGGAGCAGGTAAGCTCGGGTGGCAACTACAGTGGTGGAGGTGTGCAGGTGGGTAGACCTGCTGGGAGAGCTACACGTCACAGCCCAGAAATTGTGCGAGGGCACCGGGAGATGAATCGGGGGAGTGAGACCCCAAATTGAGAAGCACCACAGTTTGGTCAATGGGAATTGGTTTTTAGAACCCATAGTGTAAGTTGGCCAATGGATTGGCAGGGAAAGACCCCGGGTAATGTAAAGTTGTTAAAGTCATTTAGGAAATAGTTAGGATTGATGAACCTGTCGCACCATACGCAGCCACTTACCTGAGGTGGTGATGATGACTCCACACCTGTGTTCCTTTGTTCTGTGTTGCAGGAAAGGAGAATTGCTGTGTGGATTTGTGAGACGCATCACGACGTGGATGAGACATTGGGGTGATTCCATCTCTCCCTCCTTAGGAGGGACTGATGATGAATTGGTGATGGCAAATTTTGATGTTGAGTTGGAAATGGCAAATTTGATTGGTTAGGAGGGAGAGAAGACGAATTTGGTTTATGGGAGGAACGGGGAAGACAGTAGGGACGTTTGTTGATGTGTAAAGTAGATGTTTATGGGTAGTGTTGTGTTTTGTGGATACAGTAAGGGGTAAGGGAGGGGCAATGTAGGTTACCTGGTGGGGGGGGGGCGTACGGTAGGAACGTACCTGTCTCACCTGGTTCCCATGTGCCCCCAGTGTGCATTACCTTGCATTGCGTGCACTTTTGCGCCCTTACCACCTTACTCACTTGTTTTCTTTTGTCTCCCACCTCCGAGGATCTGGCTTTGGGGCGGAGAGAGAGGACAGAGAGGTGCTGGCTCCGCAGTTGTGGGCCTGTACTTTCGCTGCTTGCTGCCTGGATCGATACACCATATGGACCGCAATTTTTGTGCCCGCCCACCATGGACCGCAGTTCTTTTGCGGGCAAGCACCACCCGTTGATGGACCTCTGGGTCAACGTGGCACCTATGCCATACAGGTGAACCACTTTTAGTTGGCCCCCCTGACGGCCACAATTCAGAAATGGACGCGGTTGGCGCCTTTCTTAATTTCTAAAGAAGCGAGAAGGCCAAGTGCACTCCAAGAAGGCAAGACCAGCGGCAGAACATCGGCCGGCTGCGACACCACCGGTGACCATGGACCCTTGATTGTGCTTTTGTTTTTATTGAACACTTTATTGGTGCACCGGATGGTGCTGACTGTGTGTAATGGGGTGGTGCTTTTGGTGTTTGGACGGGGTGCTCTGCACATTATTAAAGGCCGTAGGGCCACAGGGCACTCGTGGGTTGGTGTATCGATGCTGGCATGCGTGCTCTCTCTATGCATAACATCTGCATGTGTTCCTCAAAGAACAGGTCCTGGATCGTAGTGTAAATATCAGTGTAGTCTTGTGTAAATAATGCTCCCTACCGGCTGTATGTTTAGTTTGAGGATGCTTTCCGCGATTCGGTTATCCTGTGGGTGTGTTTCTGTGAGGAGAAGGGTGCAACGTCGCAGGGGGACATATTTACTCATTTGTGAACATCTGTAAAACTGTCGCACTCAGGGTTGAGTTAATAGTAGAGGGAACTACATCTGAGTGCCACACTAAAGTAAGTAAAAATTTATCGGGTCGGGACGCCCCGAGGTAGAGAAGGGTGCAATGTTGCGGATATGAGATTGGCATCCATCCATATCCGCTTGTAAATATTCCCCTATTTCCTCCATACTTCCCAACTATCCCCAATCCCCCATTCCCTAGTCCCATTTTCTGTAAACAACACTCTGTAGACCCGACCTCCCCCTATTTCCCCCATTAAATGTCGCATCCAGGTCCACCGCATCTCACGTAGACAACTATAGGACATCTTGCTAGTTATTCTTAGTCTATGTCAGTTAAGGACTCGTTTCCATTAATTCTGACTCTTCGTTGCACCAGAATGTGATTGTATGGCACCCTTAGGAAGTTTAGGACCTCCCAATACCTCCCCGCAGCTCTTCCTCATGGTACAACAACAACAACAACAACAGCGGCGGCGGCGCGGGGAGTGCGCGTCCTCACTCCGGCTTGGTTGGTAGGGGGTGTTGGGAGGGCACCAAGCCTTTCCAGCGAGCCGCCATCGACCATGTGCTCGACGGGGTTACAAAGTAGGGGCTCGCTGTCAGCTCCTCGTCAAGGGCGGAGCCCAGCAACCCCCGCACCCAATAGAAGCGGCGGACCGATCCCATCTGGGGCGGAGCCAACGAGCCGAGGGCGTGTCACCCCCCGCTGAGCATGTGCAGGAAGAGGGAGGTGACGTCAGATACGCGCTGAGCTTGGAGAAAGAAGGACGCCACCAACCGAGCGCTGTGACACCTCCCTGCATATTTTGGACCGTGCTTTATCCTGTCCCTGAGCCAAGGTGCACCTTGTGCTATCGACTGCCTGTCCTTCCCTGCCATCAATCCCTGTGTAAGTCAGTCTTGTGCCGTTTGTCTGTGGTCTGTCGGGGATAAGATAAGACAGTAACTAAGTGCCCATCTCTTCTGTGTCTTTACCTCATTACCTTGTAATCTACCCCTTTTCTCCCCCACCAATTATATCCTCCTCCGGAGGTCTTGAGAACTGTACCCCTTGCGTCGTTTCATCTATCCCAGTCGTTGTGTCCTTTCCAATCATTGATTTAGCATAGCGCGATTTAGTCAACGTCGGGTGGAATCGGGTGAGTTGGGGGTAATCGGGTAAACTGTGCGAACACGGCGGCCATTCCGCTCGGCCCATCATAACATCTGAAGCCGTGTCCGTAACAATATATATATATATATATATATACATATATATATATATATATATATATATATATATATATATATGTATATATATATACATATATATATATTGTTGCGGATATGGGATTTGCATCCATCCATATCCGCTTGTAAATATTCCCCTATTTCCTCAATACTTCCCAACTATCCCCAATCCCCCATTCCCTAGTCCCATTTTCTGTAAACAACACTCTGTAGACCCGACCTCCCCCTATTTCCCCCATTAAATGTCGTGCCCAGGTTCACCGCATCTCATGTAAGACAACTATAGGACATCTTGCTAGTTATTCTTAATCTATGTCAGTTAAGGACTCGTTTCCATTAATTCTGACCCTTCGTTGCACCAGAATGTGATTGTATGGCACCGTTAGGAAGTGTAGGACCTCCCAATACCTCCCCGCAGCTCTTCCTCACGGTTCAGCAACAACAACAACAACAACAGCAACGGCAGCGGCGGGCGCAGGAAGTGCGCGTCCTCACTCCAGCTTGGTTGGTAGGGGGTGTTGGGAGGGCACCAGGCCTCCCCAATGAGCCGCCATCGAACATGTGCTCGACAGGGTTACCAAATAGGGGCTCCCTGTCAGCTCCTCGTCAAGGGCGGAGCCCGGTAACCCCCGCACCCAATGGAAGCGGCGGACCGGCCCCAGTGGGGCGGAGCCAACCAGCCGAGGGCGTGTCACTCCCCGCTGAGCATGCGCAGGAAGAGGGAGGTGACGTCAGATGCGCGCTGAGCTTGGAGCAAGCAAGACCACCTCCGAGCGCTGTGAGGCCTCCCCGCATCTTCTGGACTGGACCGTGCTTTATCCTGTCCCCGAGCCAAGGTGCACCTTGTGCCATCGAACTACCTGTCCCTCCCTGCCATCAATCCCTGTGTAAGTCAGCCTTGTTCCGTTTGTCTGTGGTCTGTCCGGGAATAGATAAGATAGTATTTAAGTGCCCATCTCTTCTGTGTCTTTTACCTCACTCTGCCGTGTAATCTACCCCCTTTTCTCCACCACTGTAATTATACCCTCCTCCGGAGGTCTTGAGAACTGTACCCCTTGCGTCGTTTCCTCTTTCCCAGTCATCGGGTCCTTTCTCTCATTGATTTGGCATAGCGCGATTTGGCCAACGTCTGGGGGAATCGGGTGAGTTGGGGAAGAATCGGGGGAACTGTTAGGTCGCGGCAATACCACGTCTTGGTAAATAACATCTAAACCGCGTCCGTAACAATATATACATATATATATATATATACATATATATATATATATACATATATATATATATACATATATATATATATATATATGTCAGCCATTAGGGTTTTAGCCCCATGACTCAATTGATCATAACATCTGAGATTATATATCGTGCTTCTGGAAACTGATTTGAACTCAGCTGCAGGCAGAGGCGAGTGGACAAAAAGTGGTTTCGAGGCTCAACGTGCAGGGTGGATCCTTAGCCTAGTAAATTAGTCCTTGAATGAATGTGCCAAACAGTAGATAAAATGCTCTCGACCCACGTACAGGAAAAAAGATGTCATCCAAACGCCTCCTTCACAAAGGGAATAATTAATTATATATCTTCGTAGTGTTTAGTATGTCTCCTAAACCAAGGACGTATCCAATCTTCATCTACCATTTAGCCTAGTGTATAAGAATATTTACTTCGGCCTGTGCTCGGGTCTGATATGTTTAGATAGATAGCCAAAAAAAGCGTAGCCTATCATTATGCTTACATCTTGTTGTCTAAATTTGACCTTCTGTAGGACGGGACAATGGGAGATGTTGTCCTTATGGCCTTGTATTGCTATGTTTTTAGCGCAGATTCTTGTCTAATATTTTGCTATAAATGAAATGCCTTTCCACTTATTTTTCAGCGAGTGTCTTGAGGAATTGCCCGCTGCGTGTAGGCGGCGCATTCTTGAGCCTCGCTCCACACGTGTGTATATAATCGATTTTATTAAACATTGTTGTTCTTCTTCCTCTGATTCTTCTTCTTCTTCCTTCCCTTGAGGTCTTCGATCTCGACAATTTTGGTGTCAGGAGTGGGATACATCCAAGTGTGCAGACGAGGTGGATCCTCACGTTCCAGGTCGGGAGGGAGGCCTGCCGGCATCTAATTTGGTGGGTACGCATTTTTGCACCTCGAAATTGAAGCCTCCCGCCTTGCTTTGGACACG
This sequence comes from Myxine glutinosa, assembly GCF_964187855.1. Classification (NCBI taxonomy): domain Eukaryota; kingdom Metazoa; phylum Chordata; class Myxini; order Myxiniformes; family Myxinidae; genus Myxine; species Myxine glutinosa. The sequence continues at coordinate 2,224,483 of NC_136274.1, forward strand.
TGTGGACCTCTGTCGGCTGTTCCACATGGCTTGCATTCCGAACCAAATTTAGTATAAATCAGAGCAGCAGTGGGTAATGAATCGATTATACAGGGCGCCCGGGATAAGGAGGTAAGGTAAGCTTCCTGCGTGAGAAGCAGGTAGACCCATATGTGGGTGATAGATAATAGGTATTAAGTTACTCCGGCGTGAGAACTGCGTTTAAGGTTAGGAATCGGGGGGCGACCCGATCTTAGGACTACCAGGAGGGACTAGCCCAAGAAAGGTAGAATAATGAGTATTTTAAGTTAAGCTACGCACTGGATGTGTTAGAGTTCACAGGTAAGTAGGATTGAAGTGTGCATGAGTGTGCATGAGTGTGCATGAATTTATACTGTATTGTATGGAGAATGAAAGGTCAGTCACATGGTATTTGTGTACAAGGGAATGAATGATCTGTCATTGCAGCGTGTATTTGTGTTTATTGTGTGTGTGTCATTGATGTGTGTCATTGACTGACAAGGGATTCCCCAAATTGCCTGCGGGCGTTGGGCAATCCGGATGAGTAAAATTGGCAGGGAATAATGAGAATGTTATGGAGAGCATGTGTAGACAGGGCTTTAAAACAAGTGTTCAATTACATCCCCACATTAACGGCTCTCCAGATGTAGCAAGGGAGAATGGGAGTGAAAGTCAAAAATAATAGGCTGTCGACCGACAGGGTGTTTATTCAACGGCATGGCCGGGGCTTGTATTCGGCCGATTTGGGATGGCAGAATGCGTCGAATGAAGGCAAAAATGACATGTGATGCTGGCGTGAGTCCAATCGGAAGAATGGATGGTTATGGTTTCACCGGTCCGTTTATCTGTCTGTCTGTCCGGACACGGAGCTCTTGGGGAGAGCCAGAATGGGTTGGGTTGACCAAGATGAATGTGGACAATATATTAATTGTTTATATTAATCTATTAATCTCTGTATATTAATCTGTAAAAATATATTAATCTCTGTGTGTGTGTGTCCGTATTTGTCTGGCTTTCTGGCTGTCTATGGAGTCATGTCTCTGAACACTGATTTTGATGGAGTTGCTGGTGCGGACCAAAGCGGTGTCCGCGGTATCTACTGGGGGTCGAATGTCACTCCCTCAGTGTCTGCGAACTTGTCGTTCGGCAGTGTCGAAAGACAGGTTCGATTGTCGGTCTGTCTGCTTGATTTTCGGGTCTCACTCTGAGTATATGGCATATACTCTGAGTATATGGTCGTTTTCGGTTTTGTGCTTTAATGGTGGTTGATTTGACTTCCCTGAAAGGGGGACAATAAATATTTGGTGTTAGCTGTTGTCATTTCGGATGTTTGCAGTTGTAATGTGGAGCCAGTCTGTCTGTCCAACTGGGTGTGTCTGACTGCGTCTGCAGATATGGATCAAGGAGGAGCAGTTTCTGCGGCGTTTGCTATGATGTTGAATGTCATTCACTGTGTCTGCTGACGTGTCGTGTGACTATGGGGACTATGATAGTGTGTCCTGGCGGGAAGAATCGTGGCAGCCTACAGATTTGAATGGAATGGCCTCTGTGAGACCATCCTGTTAGTACGTTGGGGATTCGTCTGTCTGTCTGTCTGTGAATGGAAATTAAACTGGACTTCGACAGAAGGCAGGTGGGTGGTCACCTGCTGTAAATTGTGGTGGAACATTTGTGACGTTCCCTAATACGAGGGGACGAATTGGTTTGTAAATGTGTTGTGCAGGTACTTTCTCTGTAGGTAGCCAAATTCTATTGTTGTCAAGTCTCATGTAACCTTGGTTAACGTATATCTACGGACAAGAGCTGCACTTTATTTTAGTAAGTGACTGGGAAAGTTTGTTTTAAAAGGTGCCAGCGGAGTTGTTTAGAGTTATGGAGGTCACAACTCGCTGGAACCTCTTTGTTTATGTTTGGCTGACTTACATTGACTAGTATATGGGAAAAAGGGGACTGAAAATGCTTTGATTTTTTCGTGGATTGCCCATTGGGCATGTTTAGGATTTAAATAGAGTGGTGGAGTTCTGTGGAATATGATGACGTTGTCTTATGGACACTTTGTGAGTGGCTAGACACGTGCCTGGAAGGGGAAATTGTTTTCATAACTCATGTGGGTTGTGTCTGAAGAAAAGGTTTAAAGTAAGTGTGAAGAAGGTCATGGAAAGTGCGAAGATGTTTAAGGAAAGTCGAATTAGATGGATAATTTGTCAATGACAAGTGACTTTGCAAGGTTTGCTAAGAAAGGGAGGGGAAAAGATTATAAAAGTTGATGGAGAAGACAGGAAATAAAGAAAAGTGGTTAGTTATGGACTGTTGTTTTGTGATAAGAAGGTGATTGGGGGCTGGTGAAGATTGGATCACGGCTCTGCAGACCAGGTGAACAGAACTCCACCAGGAGTGGGTATATGGGAATCACACCAATTAAAAAAGATTGTCATGTGGACCGCAAGGCTAACCCCGCTCTTGCAGGGAAATGGTTTTGGGAGGCTAGTTATTTTTCAGATAATTTTTCCAGTGGGTTTATACTGATGTGAAATTCGCGTATCTAGGAAGGAAAGGAAAAAATTGTCCAGGTATTGATAGGATAACAGTGAAATTTTGAAGTGAAGTGAAGGATAACAGTGAAGAGTTAGTGTGTTCGTTGCGATTTTTGGGAATGGCAGGGTACTGTCGTACATGGATGATGGACCGACTGCGGAAAACGCCAGTAAGGCGTCGATACAATGTTGAACACCGAACGGTCCATGTGTTGGACAACAATGAAGGGTTCATAATTAATTTGGCACCTCAAGACAGACGTTCCGACATCCGCACCTACAGAGTTCGATGTAATACAATTACAAGCCGCGGCCTCAAACGTAAAACAGCAAAAATTGGATTAAATTGGGAGCTCAGTGCCCCGCAGAAGGACAAATGTGGACGATTAATGACAAACCCGTGGCACCGCGAGCTTTATTGCCATGGTTGGCACGCATGGCGCATTCAAATGGCCATGTGTGCCATAGGGGGGTGAGGTGATGAGGCAGGTCACTTCCACCTGGGCAGCATCAGGCCTTTCGACTGTGGTTACCATGGTCTGTCGCTCGTGCGCTATATGTCAACGGCATCAGCCAACAACGGATATGGCAGCACTTGAATTACCTATCATGGATGACATGTTTTTTAAAGTTTTGCATAGGTCTATCCCATGTGGCACGCAGCATACATGAACGCGTTCGGGAGGCCCTACCGGAGCCAACAAGCAAGCCTATCCACACCACCATCCACACCACCAAGTTCTTCTGATCACACCAACAGCGGTGTTTTGGTGAGGGCAAGTCGTCCTGAGTACATGCCACACATTGTAAGTTGGCCATACCCACAAACACAGACACCTCAAACGCACCACCACAGATCGAGGATGCTGCACCACCGCCTGTTAGGGGTGGCAATCACACTTAGTTTAATTTACAGCTTTGCCAGCACTGGGGACACGAGGGCATGGGCGAACACGGAGACATATGTATATGGCGACCAAACTGTTAAGGTCTACCGGCAGAGAGTTATCTGGGGTCAGAGGATAAATATACCCTGCTGCCATGTAAAGGAAGATGTATGGACACGGATAATGTGGAGGGTGTTGTACACAGACTCACATGGAAGGAAGACAGGTTTTGCTGCCCTCAGTCGTTTGAAGCAAGCGCCACGACAAGGCGGCGCACCAATAGTAAACATGGCCAGGCCGGGTTACAAATGGGGAAAGGACTCGAACAATTTAACCACGCATGTATTACTGAACAGCGGCACTACTCTATTACTACAATGTGAATTCATGACCTCCCCCTACGATGATAGGCCACCATGCATTTCACACATATTAATTCCGCACCCACGGATCGAAAGCAGGAAAAAGCCAAAGGAAAATACGTATTGGACAGTGACCCGTGCAATGGCGAAAGTACAGAACCGATCACGGTGTTGGGTGTGCATGCATTTTCCCCACACCAGTACGACAGGGATAGAAATGGTAGTGCTACCCCTGTCCCTACGAGATATGTGCTCAGGACCCTTGCGTACCCCATGTCTGACCACAACCTTGGAACTGATAGGCCCAAAATCGCAGGCAGTGTGTTCCCGGGAGTTTCGATATACCCCACCCATTAAGCAGGCTTTGTTAGACAAACCACCTGATCCAGTCTGGGTGACAGAGCAAAAGGGACGGGTGTGTCTTATAGGAAAGGGACACGTTCAGATGGGAACCTCGGAATGTACCCATACCCTGCCATCCGACACCAGATGGAGAGAAAAGGAAGGCCCCCTTGTAATAACCATAGATGACCAAGCCCAGCATAACGTAACCAAGCTAACCATATCTTGGGGGACACCAAGCGCCACCCGCGTTGAGATCGGTAAATGCATGGCCTCGGCCCTTATCCCACCCCATGGAGTAATGTTTATTTGCGGAAATAAAGCATATCCATACCTACCCGAACAGTGGGGAGGGACTTGTTATCTGGGATCCATTTTTCCCAAGGTAAATTTGGTAGATCATTTTAATGAAACAGGGTACACCCCTACCCACGAGAGGAAGAAACGATTCTCTCTTTGGAACCCGGATGGAACAGTAAGACTGGACGGACGCTGGTGGCAGGTCCTATTAGGAGCATTTTTTCCCCAAGCGGGAGTGACTATGAATGATTGGCGAATAGATAGTCTCGCATTAGTAATGGAACGAATTGGAAACGAAACCCGAATCGCGGAACTACAATTGGAAGACGAATTAGTGCATATGCGAACAATGGTGATGCAGAATCGAGTGGCTTTGGATATGTTGTTAGCAGAAAAGGGAGGAGTATGTGGGGTTATTGATGGAAAATGTTGCACATATATCCCAGATCACTCGGAAGGCATAGAGGCCTCAATCAGTCGGCTCAAGGCCGCGACCCAGGGTCTCACGGATAGCCGAAAGGAAAGGGAAGAAGCCAATAATGTATGGTCCAGCATATCAGCCTGGTTCAGAGGATGGACAGGGGTCATTGTAAAATGGCTATTGACAGGCCTGGCCATAATCGTGGGAATCGTACTCACCGTGATTATAATGAAATCGCTAATCATGATTTGTGTGAGAAAATGTTTCACAGGATGGACCCCACCCACCACCACCAATGGGATGTTACTTTCACTATACGGGAAGGATCCAAAGGCCATTGGTGAACCGGCCAACTCTATCGTCTCGGACCCCCACGATTGGGTTGATGGCCTCGACGTTTCGTGGCAGGAGGATGTGGCTTTAGGGATCTATGATTCCTGGCTTGAAATCAATGAACCTATTGATGCTTGGGATTCTGATAATGATTATGATTTTAGTTGGGATGATTTAACCTGTAATTTAGAAAGTGTAGGTTCTTTTAAAAGTTATTGCTATTATACCAGCAGTGAGGAGCGGATGGCAAACATGTATCTGGGATATCCGGAAGAACCACCCTCACCACCACTTACACCACCTGTAACAACCACTTTGGGATCGTCTCAGCTCAAAACACCCAACACTTTGAATACTGACGTTGACACAGACTATGAGGAGATGGATATTGGTGATGACGAATGTGCCTCCTTGTCTTTCACAGAGCAATCACATGTACAAAGCTTGATGGCATTGGACGTCGATTGTTTGCCCTGATTCGCGAGGACCTCACCTGCATAAAGAGGGCCCTTAATCTGGCTGGCAACCGGGTCGCACCTACGCTGCAGCGAGGGTGGATTCGGAATCTGGCAGGCGGCAGCAATCTCTTAAACCAGGCGCCGTCGTCGCGAATTATGGCTAACAATTTATGCGTTGAATGTTAGACGACCAGTTAGGGCCGGTATCTCTCTCTTTGAGTATACGTGACGCTATGTCGTGCCTGGCATGTAACTAATTGATGAATTTGGTGTCTTTCCAAGGAGGTGTCTTGTCAAGACAAAGGAAGGAACTGTCAGCCATTAGGGTTTTAGCCCCATGACTCAATTGATCATAACATCTGAGATTATATATCGTGCTTCTGGAAACTGATTTGAACTCAGCTGCAGGCAGAGGCGAGTGGACAAAAAGTGGTTTCGAGGCTCAACGTGCAGGGTGGATCCTTAGCCTAGTAAATTAGTCCTTGAATGAATGTGCCAAACAGTAGATAAAATGCTCTCGACCCACGTACAGGAAAAAAGATGTCATCCAAACGCCTCCTTCACAAAGGGAATAATTAATTATATATCTTCGTAGTGTTTAGTATGTCTCCTAAACCAAGGACGTATCCAATCTTCATCTACCATTTAGCCTAGTGTATAAGAATATTTACTTCGGCCTGTGCTCGGGTCTGATATGTTTAGATAGATAGCCAAAAAAAGCGTAGCCTATCATTATGCTTACATCTTGTTGTCTAAATTTGACCTTCTGTAGGACGGGACAATGGGAGATGTTGTCCTTATGGCCTTGTATTGCTATGTTTTTAGCGCAGATTCTTGTCTAATATTTTGCTATAAATGAAATGCCTTTCCACTTATTTTTCAGCGAGTGTCTTGAGGAATTGCCCGCTGCGTGTAGGCGGCGCATTCTTGAGCCTCGCTCCACACGTGTGTATATAATCGATTTTATTAAACATTGTTGTTCTTCTTCCTCTGATTCTTCTTCTTCTTCCTTCCCTTGAGGTCTTCGATCTCGACATATATACATATATATATATATATACATATATATATATATACATATATATATATATACATATATATATATATATATATATATATATATATACATATATATATATATATATATATATATATATATACATATATATATATATATATATATATATATATATATATATATATATATATATATATATATATATATATATACAGTATATATATAACTGTGAGAAATAGTAGAAACTCCACAGTACGAGCAGGGCGTCTCATTTGCATTGAATAAATAATCGGGAGATTAAATCAGATGCAGGCGTAGCTTCAGGACGTCGATCTTTAATTTTCGACAAACTTTCGACCAACAAAGGTCTTCTTCTTAGTCTACAGAAACAACAGGCATGTATATCAGACAAGTATGTATTGTGATATGTGTGTAAGATGTGTGATATGTGTAGAAAATGCATACAAAAGGAAGAGCCACGCTAAAGCTCACTCACCGTCCCCAAGTTCAGCGGAAGTGAAGCGCAGCTTACAATTACCGTTCACGTTACAGTTCAGTGCATGTGCATATACAAATATAGAGATACATACATACATACATAAACACACAAGCATATATTCATATACCATTTATATTCATATAATATATTTATATATTTATTTATATATTGATATAAATGACATATAAAGGTAGAATGAAAGAATGAGTGAATGAATGAGTGAATGAATGAATGAATGAATGAATGGGTTACAGTTAATGATTAATGATTCGAAAGCCACCCTCTTTGACAAACCACACCACACCACAAACTGACAAACCACAAACTGAAGAGAAGTTTCTTCTGCCATTTTTAGCCGCGTCACAGACGCTGGTCATAGAGTGCCCTCTGCTGTTGTTGTTGTTCTTCTTGTTCTGCTTCTTCTTGTTCTTGCAGAGAAGACAAAACCTCAAAGCTCCACCCATTCTGGGAACCATAGCTCCACCCATTCTGGGAGAGGCTTCATATAAACAAATATCCACCATTTTATGAACTCGCATAGCTTTGAGGCCTGTTTTGTAGGCCCGTTGTGTCTTCCTCTCTCACATAGTTTTATTTCAAATCAAATTCGAAATATCATTTCATTTTTCACAGTCGCTAACATAGTTTTAGACTCGGTTGAAAAAAAACGGGAAGAAAATCCGATGAAAGTTGCCCTTTATAGACCGAAATGAATTCTCAAAGGCCTGTAACTTCAAGTCCATTGAGATTTTTTTTTTTAAATCGCGGCATGGTCAGTCATACACCGCCCGAAATAACAGACGGGAAAATGCCGAGATATATATATTTTGTTTAAATCGCGGCATGCTCAGTCATACACCGCCCAAAATAACAGACGGGAAAATGCCGAGATATATTAAAAATTCGTCCATTTGATGGCAATCGTCACGATGAAATATTTAATTTATACGTCATCACAATAATGTGGAGAGAGGAGCATAGCTTCGTTCACGTGTCGCCACATACGGGAAATTGCCGAGATATATTTTTTTTAAATCTCGGCATGGTCAGTCATACACCGCCTGAAATAACAGACGGGAAAATGCCGAGATATATTAAAAATTCGTCCATTTGATGACAATCGTCACGATGAAATATTTAATTTATACATCGTCACAATAATGTGGAGAGAGGAGCATAGCTTCGTTCACGTGTCGCCACACACGGGAAATTGCCGAGATATATTTTTTTTAAATCGCGGCATGGTCAGTCATACACCGCCTGAAATAACAGACGGGAAAATGCCGAGATATATTAAAAATTCGTCGCCACACACGGGAAATTGCCGAGATATATTTTCACTTTGCACAAAAATAACATCAAGTAATCAAATCAATAGGAATGTCCTGTGCCTATAACATCGACGTTATAGGCACAGCTGCATCTAGGCATTGTGTAACATCGACGCGGCTTTTGTTTTAATTAAAACTTTCTGTACTTGTTGTTTACTGCTGTGATGGTAATGTAGAAAATCCTGAGGCCGTCCAACCCTACACGGATCCCAACAGGGCTTGGAGTTCTGTTGGAATTCTGAGTTTCTACTGTAATATGTATATATATATATATATATATATATATATATATATATATATATATATATATATATATATATGAGAAATAGTAGAAACTCCACAGTACGAGCAGGGCGTCTCATTGGCAGAAGGCAGAAAAAAACAAAAATGGCAGAAGAAACTTCTCTCTGCCAATTAGAAACGCACTTCATTGCAAGAAACTATGACCCTCACTCTGTGAAAGAAGCAATAAACCGAGCAAAACGCATACCGCATATGTTAGCTCTTTCACGAGCCTCGACTCTGTATACAAAAAAAAAAAAAAAAAAAAAAAAAAAGACCTTCTGACTTACAAACCCAAACCTGCAACTAACCGAGTCCCACTGGTAACCACCTACTCTCCTACCTCATCCCAATTGCCAAGTATTCTGAATAAGGCCCTTCCTCTCCTCCATCAATCAGAAACACTCAGCACCACATTTCCTCAACCTCCACTAACATCATTTCGACGTGGTCCGACACTCAGGGACCTCTTGGTAAAAGCAAAGCACCCACAGCCCCACAACAAAGAAACTAGGATCCCTGGCTTCTATAAATGCACAGCAAAAAAATGTATTATTCACAAGCATTTACTAGAAGGAAACAAATTTTGTAGTTCTAGCACTGGACAAAAATTCCCCATCACCTCCTATATGAACTGCAAATCTACATGGGTCATATACCTAATCACTTGCCAAAAGTGCAACAAACAATATGTTGGAAAAACTGAGAATACACTCTACACACGATTTAATAACACCCGGTCAGAAATCAATAACTTCCACACCAGTCAGGACAAATCTCTACCTTACACGATACACTTTAATCAACCGGATCACTCTATAAATGACATTCAAATCTCTGCCATTGAATCAATAATTACAAATCGATCACACACCACGATTCTGAAACGCGAGTCCTTTTGGATACATAAACCTCTGACAAAAATCCCTCATGGCATAAATTTTGATGATTAAGAATGTTCCTACATCAACCCAATCAAATCATTAACCGTAACCCATTCATTCTTTCATTCATTCATTCACTCATTCATTCACTCATTCTTTCATTCTACCTTTATATGTCATTTATATCAATATATAAATAAATATATAAATATATTATATGAATAAAAATGGTATATGAATATATGCTCGTGTGTTTATGTATGTATGTATCTCTTTATTTGTATATGCACGTGCACCGAACTGTAACGCGAATGGTAACTGTAAGCTGTGCTTCACTTCCGTTGAACTTGGGGACGGTGAGTGAGCTTTTGCGTGGCTCTTCCTTTTGTATGCATTTTCTACACATATCACACATCTTACACACATATCACTATACATACTTGTCTGATATACATGCCTGTTGTTTCTGTAGTCTAAGAAGAAGACCTTTGTTGGTCGAAAGCTTGTCGAAAATTAAAGATCGACGTCCTGAAGCTACGTCCACGTCTCATTTAATCTCCCGATTATGTATATATATATATATATATATATATATATATATATATATATATATATATATATATATATATATATATATATATATATATTAGCTTGGCTCGGCTCGTTGCGCTCGCCTCACCACACGTCGTTATAGATGAACAGGCTTGTTTTAGGTGAGGATAATGACTGTACCTGAGTTGTTGTGTTGTCATGATTTACACCAATCATAATACAAACAATTATTTTACACAAATATTTTTGTAGTGCTTGTGATATAACATTTTATAAGCAATTTAGGTTGAAAAAAATATTTGAAAATTCTAAATGAACCCTTCAGCACACATACGGGAGGGGTAGGGGCAGCCTGGAGGTTTGGGACGATTACACCTCATCACCACGTAATTAAAAGCACCTCACCACCATGTAATTCAACACATCTCACCACCAGGTAATTCAAAACACCTCACCACCACGTAATTCAAAACACCTCACCACCACATAATTCAAAACACCTCACCACCACGTAATTCAAAACACCTCACCACCACGTAATTCAAAACACCTCACCACCACGTCATTTAAAAACACCTCACCACCACGTGATTCAAAACCACCACAACGTTATTAAAAACACGTCACAACCACGGAAACAAAAGTTTGAGGGAGTCATTAAGTGTCAACACAGACACTGCCCAGATGTGTAGATATATAGATAAATGATTGTACTCGAGTTGCCGTTTTGTCATGGTTTAAACCAATCATAATTCAAACAATTATTTTGCACAAATATATTTGTAATATACGTGGTATCACATTTTATAAACAATTGAAGTTGAAAAAAAAAATTCCAAAAAAATAAAATAAAATAAAATTAGGAAATTTTTTCAACACAATACCAATAGGACATACCGACGGGAGAGATATGTGCACACCAGAAGTTTGGTACGATTTCACAAATGTTTGAGAAAGTAGTTCAGTGACAAGACAACACAACACAACACAGGACAACACAGGACAGACGCTGCACAGATATGTATATATATATATATATATATATATATATATATATATATATATATATATATATATATATAGATACTAGCTTGGCTTGGTTCGCTGCGCTCGCCTCAGCACACGTCGTTACTGAGGAACGGGCTTGTTTTATCTGAGGATAATGACTGTACCTGAGTTGCTGTGTTGTCATGATTTACACCAATCATAATACAAACAATTATTTTGAACATATTTATTTGTTGTGTTTGTGATATTACATTTTTCTAAGAAATTTCGGTTGAAGATTTAGGTTGAAAAAAAAATTAATAATTCAAAAAAGAACCCCTCAGCACATACATAGGTGAGGGGTAGGTGCAGACTGGAAGTTTGCGACGATTAAACCTCACCACCACGTAATTAAAAACACCTCACCACCACGGAATTAAAAACACCTCACCACCACGTAATAAAAAACACCTCACCACCACGTAATTCAAAACACCGCACCACCACGTAATTAAAAACACCTCACCACCACGGAATTAAAAACACCTCACCACCACGTAATAAAAAACATCTCACCACCACGTAATTCAAAACACCGCACCACCACGTAATTAAAAACACATCACCACCCATAATTCAAAACACCTCATCACCACGTAATTCAAAACACCTCATCACCACGTTGTGATTCAAAACACCGCAGCACCACGTGATTCAAAACACCTCACAGCCATGTTATTAAAAACACTCCACAACCAGGGAAACAAAAGTTTGAGGGAGTAAGTAGTTCAGTAACAACACAGACACTGCCCATATATGGAGATATATAGATGATGTACTTGAGTTGCTGTTTTGTCATGGTTTACATCAATCATAATACAAAAATTATTTTGCACAAATGTATTTGTAATATACGTGATATTACATTTTATAAGCAATTGAAGTTTTATAAGCATTATCTTATCATTAAATGGTACACTCATTTATCTATATATCTACACACCTGGGCAGTGCCTGTGTTGTCACTTAACGACTCCCTCAAACTTTTGTTTCCGTGGTTGTGAAGTGTTTGTAATAACGTTGTGGTGGTTTTGAATCACATGGTGGTGATGTATTTTGAATTATGTGGTGGTGAGGTGTTTTTAAATCACATGGTGGTGAGGTGTTTTGAATTACGTGGTGGTGAGGTGTTTTGAATTATGTGGTCGTGAGGTGTTTTGAATTACGTGGTGGTGAGGTATTTTGAATCACGTGGTGGTGAGGTATTTTGAATTATGTGGTGGTGAGGTGTTTTTAAATGATGTGGTGGTGAGGTGTTTTTAAATCACATGGTGGTGAGGTGTTTTGAATTACGTGGTGGTGAGGTGTTTTGAATTATGTGGTCGTGAGGTGTTTTGAATTACGTGGTGGTGAGGTATTTTGAATCACGTGGTGGTGAGGTATTTTGAATTATGTGGTGGTGGGGTGTTTTTAAATGATGTGGTGGTGAGGTGTTTTTAAATCACATGGTGGTGAGGTGTTTTGAATTACGTGGTGGTGAGGTGTTTTGAATTAAGTGGTGGTCAGGTATTTATAATTACGTGGTGGTGAGGTGTTTTCAATTTCGTGGTGGTGAGGTGTTTTTATTACTTGTTTTATGGCTGTAAGGTGTTTTAAATTACTTGGTGGTGAGGTGTTTTAAGTTACTTGGTGGTGAGGTGTTTTAAATTACTTGGTGGTGAGGTGTTTTAAATTATGTGTGGTGAGGTGTTTTTAAATGATGTGGTGGTGAGGTGTTTTTAAATCACATGGTGGTGAGGTGTTTTGAATTACGTGGTGGTGAGGTATTTTGAATCATGTGGTGGTGAGGTATTTTGAATTATGTGGTGGTGAGGTGTTTTTAAATGATGTGGTGGTGTGTTTTTAAATCACATGGTGGTGAGGTGTTTTGAATTACGTGGTGGTGAGGTGTTTTGAATTAAGTGGTGGTCAGGTATTTATAATTACGTGGTGGTGAGGTGTTTTCAATTTCGTGGTGGTGAGGTGTTTTTATTACTTGTTTTATGGCTGTAAGGTGTTTTAAATTACTTGGTGGTGAGGTGTTTTAAGTTACTTGGTGGTGAGGTGTTTTAAATTACTTGGTGGTGAGGTGTTTTAAATTATGTGTGGTGAGGTGTTTTTAAATGATGTGGTGGTGAGGTGTTTTTAAATCACATGGTGGTGAGGTGTTTTGAATTACGTGGTGGTGAGGTATTTTGAATCATGTGGTGGTGAGGTATTTTGAATTATGTGGTGGTGAGGTGTTTTTAAATGATGTGGTGGTGTGTTTTTAAATCACATGGTGGTGAGGTGTTTTGAATTACGTGGTGGTGAGGTGTTTTGAATTAAGTGGTGGTCAGGTATTTATAATTACGTGGTGGTGATGTGTTTTTAATTATGTGGTGGTGAGGTATTTTGAATCATGTGGTGGTGAGGTATTTTGAATTATGTGGTGGTGAGGTGTTTTTAAATGATGTGGTGGTGAGGTGTTTTTAAATCACATGGTGGTGAGGTGTTTTGAATTACGTGGTGGTGAGGTGTTTTGAATTAAGTGGTGGTCAGGTATTTATAATTACGTGGTGGTGAGGTGTTTTCAATTTCGTGGTGGTGAGGTGTTTTTATTACTTGTTTTATGGCTGTAAGGTGTTTTGAATTACTTGGTGGTGAGGTGTTTTAAGTTACTTGGTGGTGAGGTGTTTTAAATTACTTGGTGGTGAGGTGTTTTAAATTATGTGTGGTGAGGTGTTTTTAAATGATGTGGTGGTGAGGTGTTTTTAAATCACATGGTGGTGAGGTGTTTTGAATTACGTGGTGGTGAGGTATTTTGAATCATGTGGTGGTGAGGTATTTTGAATTATGTGGTGGTGAGGTGTTTTTAAATGATGTGGTGGTGTGTTTTTAAATCACATGGTGGTGAGGTGTTTTGAATTACGTGGTGGTGAGGTGTTTTGAATTACGTGGTGGTGAGGTGTTTTGAATTAAGTGGTGGTCAGGTATTTATAATTACGTGGTGGTGAGGTGTTTTTAAATCACATGGTGGTGAGGTGTTTTGAATTACGTGGTGGTGAGGTGTTTTGAATTAAGTGGTGGTCAGGTATTTATAATTACGTGGTGGTGAGGTGTTTTGAATTAAGTGGTGGTCAGGTATTTATAATTACGTGGTGGTGAGGTGTTTTCAATTTTGTGGTGGTGAGGTGTTTTTATTACGTGTTTTATGGCTGTGAGGTGTTTTTATTACGTGTTTTATGACTGTGAGGTGTTTTCAATTTCGTGGTGGTGAGGTGTTTTTATTACGTGTTTTATGGCTGTACGGTGTTTTAAATTACTTGGTGGTGAGGTGTTTTAAATTATGTGTGGTGAGGTGTAATCGTCCCAAATTTCCAGTCTGCACCTATCCCTCCCCTATGTATGTGCTGAGGGGTACTTTCTTGAAAAAAAAAAACATTCAACCAAAATCTTCAACCTAAATTGCCTATAAAAATGTAATATCACAAACACAACAATTAAATTTGTGCAAAATAATTGTTTGTATTATGATTGGTGTAAATCATGACAAAACAGCAACTCAGGTACAGTCATTATCCTCAGCTAAAATCAGTAACGACGCTTGGTGAGGCGACCGCAGCGAGCCGAGCCAAGCTAGTGTATATATATATACAGTGGAACCTTGACTTACGAGTTTAATTCGTTCTGTGACCGAGCTCGTAACTCAATTTGCTCGTTTCTCAAATTAAATTTCCCCATTAAAATGCATTGAAATGCTATTAATCCGTTCCAGCCCGCCAAAAACCACACCAATTTTTTTTGTTACGTGTTTTTAAATAAGAAAAATGTACTTTATAAATAACAAATAATGTATAAACAAGCACGACCTCGTATATACTGTACATAATAAGCGGCGTTACGCGCGCTGCTTGTAAACAAGGAGGAAGCGGACAACGCGGTAATTTGTAAGAGTCTTTATTCAAGAGCTCACTGTAACACTGGCGCTGGCGCGCTCCGGGCTGCGCGCCCAGTGTATATCCTGAGGCCACGCCTACCCCTCGGCGTGGCCACCGCCCACTTGGTGCGCGGAATGATGTCACCACGCCAGTGAGCTTCCGTGTCCGCCACAATGCAAAGAAATAAACTGGTTTTATTAAGTGTATTTACCTTGAAGATCAGACGAAGATGCTGACGGAGGTGGAGGAGATGACTTTTGCCTTTTTCGCCACACTTTCCTCGCTTTCACTTGCAGGGCGTTTCAATAAAAACCTGTCCAACGAGGTTTGTTTCTTCCTCCCTTTCAAAATGTTTCGATCGTACTGCTACGATCGTACTGCCTCGCCAAGTCGACAACACGCACACCTCGCTCATGTTTTTCGACGATTGCGTGTTTTATATCCAAGCACATCATCCTCTTCTTCTTCTCAGTACTGCCCTTGGCACTCAATTTCTTAGGACCCATGGTTAAAACTAAGAAATTTTCCAAAATAACCAACATGCGAAAACAAAGCAGCAGCAATATACGGCAGAGATGCTTGCACGGCAAGATAACCACGTGACCGGAACGCTCGTTGGGCCACCTAGTGGCGGGTGGCGTAAGCTCGTAACTCAGATCTCGGCTCGCATCTCAAAGCAAAAAACCGCCCGAGCGACGGCTCGTATCTCGGAAAACTCATAAGTTGGTGCACTCGTAAGTCAAGGTTTCACTGTATGTATATATATATATATATATATATATATATATATATATATATATATATATATATATATATATACAGCAATACCCCGGCCTACGTCATTAATTGGTTCCATAAGCTGTGACGTAACTCGGTTTTTGACGAAAACCGGGCGTAATGCCTTAAAAATGCCTTAAAATGAAGACAAACACCATAACCATGCAGCATTGATGTTAAGCACTGTCTGGTAGATGTTATAGTTTTTCCAAAACTGCCGGATGTTGATGCCTTCCTCCTCCGACGTTGCATCGACAGCCTGACGAAGAGTGCGGCGGAGATAGTAGCGCTTAAAAAGCGCTATCACACCCTGGTCCATAGGCTGGATGAGCGATGTGGTGTTGGGTGGCAAGTACACCACCTTTGCATTGAGGTCGAAATCACCGAGGTTAGTGGGATGGCCGGGTGCATTGTCCAAAATCAGCAGCAATTTAAATTGAATTTTCTTCTCTCGACAATAGCTCTTGACAGCCGGGATGAAACGATTGATGAACTATTCTTCAAAAATTATGACGGTTACCCATGCCTTCATATTTTTCATCCAAATGATGGGAAGAGACGCCTTCGGGATGTTATTAAGTGCCCGGGGGTTTGCCGCATGATACACCAAGAGCGGCTTCAGCTTGAAGTCGCCGGTGCAATTACCCCCAAGCGTTAGCATTAGCCGCTCCTTCGCGACTTTGTAGCCTGGCATGGTCTTATCCTCCTTCGAGATAAAGGATCTGTCGGGCATCCTCTTCCAAAAAAGGCCCGTTTCGTCGACGTTGAAGATCTGCTCGGGCAAGAATCCCTCGTCCTCAATGATCTTCTTCAATGTGGCAGGAAATTCCTCGGCGGCTACGGTGTCAGCAGTTGCGGCTTCGCCCTGAATCCTGACGTTGTGCAAGCTGAAGCGCCGTTTAAAGCGTGCAAACCATTCAGAGGTTGCAGCGAAGGTTGTGTCCTTATCCTCCGGGTACTTCTTCAGAAGATCCTGGAACAAAGACTTCGCCTTCTCCTGTATCAGCAGCTGGCTCGTTGGTATGCGTTCGTATTGGTATGCGTTGGTATTATGATGTAGGAGTGACGTAAAGTCGCACATAATGACGTTCGCTGAACTGAAATTTACTCTAGAATAGTGGCGTAAAGTCGGATTTGACATAAGTCGAAATGGCGTAAAACGGGGGATTGCTGTATGTATGTATGTATGTATATGTATATATATATATATATATATATATATATATATATATATATATATATATATATATACATATACATATATATATATATATATATATATATATATATATATATATATATATATATATATATATATATATATATTGTTGAGGATTTGGGAACTGTGTGTGTAATTTGCTGTAAATATTCCTTGTAAATACCTCCAATTGTAAAGGTCAAAGGTCGTCCTTAGTTAGGCCATCGCACACACATAGCCAATCATAAGTTTCCCCTCAGTAGTTATGTCCTTAGTAAATGTCAGTATAAGGCTCTGTGGTCCACTAATTCATTGCGTTGCACCGAATCAAATAAGGATAGCTCCCCTTCAATAATTACCTTTCCCAGCCGAACTCTCCCTCTCTGGGTAACGCAACTTAACAAGCGTGGGGTGCGCGCCCCCTCAACTGGCCTGGCTTTGGAAGCGGCGTTCGCTGCTATAATGAATATGTGCTCCGTGCTCTGTTTGGACAGGAAGGGCAGGGCTGTTCGGCCCCATGCCCAAATAAGGAGACAAGCCCGTGGCTCGCCACGAGGGGCGTGCCGTTCGGCTCCATGCCCAAATAAGGAGACATGCCCGTGGCTCGCCACGAGGGGCGCGCCATTCGGCTCCATGCCCAAATAAGGAGACAAGCCCGTGGCATTGCCATATAAGGTCACGAAACAGAGCACGGGGGAGGGCGATACCGAAACAGACGAGGGCGTGTCACACCCACGCTTGAGGTATGATATATGCGTGCGAAAATCGCGCAAGAGAGAATTGAGGGAGAGAGACGCGTCAGACGATTTTGAGGGAGGAGAGGACCGTAGCAGATGACAAAAGAGCCCGAGGCGTGTCGAGGAAGGACGAGATACGTGTGCTGCCGCCGCCCTGCTCGCTCCCAGCCCGGAAAGGACCTGCTTGCTGTGCGCCCTGCCAAACCTTCCAGCCTTGTGGTCCTACCTTCCTCTCCCTCCAGCCAATCCACTCTGAAATTCCCCATTCGTGTACGTGAGTTTGTTTTGTGTGTCTTGTCCCTGGGTTTAAGTAAGACTGCATAGATAAGCTAGAAATTGCCCTGTGCCCTTCTGATTCTTCCATTTCCTTGTATATTACTTTGATTGCTTTTCTTCCTTTAGTTGTGTGTAAATAATAATAAATCCCTGTTCTTCCTACTTTGTCTTCTTCTTCACATTCAGTCGCTTTAGAGGTTTCCAAATTGAGTATATGTGGCGCGATTCGGCCGACGCATAGGAATCCGGTTTAGCCCCTTCGATAAACGGCTCACGCCGCAGTTCGCTTCGCTCGGCGCAACCAATCTATTACGCTGCGGCCGTGAGCGGGAGTATTTCCTCGCGTACCGAGAGTCGCTGGTATTTAGGTCATAGGACGGTTGGGCCTAATACCCTACCCAGCGCTGACCGGGCGTGATGTCATACCCCTGGGACCACGTCGGTCAGTCATAGACGAGGGGATTAATCCACCCTCGATAAGGGGAACAGAGGCCGACGTTGGGTTCCGTAACAATTGGTGTCAGGAGTAGTGGGATTCGAGGCCCGAACCAAATTTTTAAACATCTAAAAAAAAAAATCTGGTCAAAATTTGGAGCGGCCAAAATTTAGTTTTAACATCCAAATTTGAAATCGCACCATGGATGATCAAGGCAACCGGATGCTGGTGGGAGTAGAATTAGAAGAGGGGTTGGAAGCGACCCAGGACCCCGGGGAAATGTATATGGAGGAGAGGGAGGAGGAGAGAAATGAGGATGTGGTTGCGGGGGTATCAGGTGCGCAAGATGGCGCCCTCGCACACGTGGTTGCAGAGGCACAAAATGGCGGCGCTGCGGTAGCCGCGCCCGTGGCGCAGGTGGGAGGGATAGACATGCAAGCCCTCATGGCACAGCTGCGGGCAGTCATCCAAATGGAAATGGGAAACCAACTTGTGGGATTGAGGGCTGATAGTGAGCGATTGGGAGGCCAAATGGAAGCAATGAGGGACGAAGCGAGGGGTACCAGTGAGCAATTGGGGGCAATGAGGGACGAAGCAAGGGGTACCAGTGAACGGCTAGACAATAAATTTGAGGGTTTAGACAGTAAATTTGGGGGATTGGAAAGCCAAATCGGGGGGCTCAAAGGTAAATTGGGGGGCCAACTAGAGGACATGGGTAACCAAATCGGGGAAATGAAGGAGGGGTTAACGGGGTTGGAATATAGAATGGCTGCCCAGGAGAACCAGATGGAGGGGGTGAAGAATGGGTTAGGCGGGTTAGAAAACACCATGGAAGGCAAATTGAGGGAAATAGGGGAGCAATCCGCCCGGGAAATTAAACAAATGGGAGAGCAGATAGAGGAGGTGAAAATCGGGTTAGAAACCAAATTGGATGCCCAGAGGAATTATTTGGAACAGATTAGGGCAGCATCTACCAAGGAGATGGGAGAAATGGGGGAGATCAGACGAGGTGTGGGCAAAGAGGTCTCGGGGGTACGCGAGGAGGTAAAGCGAGGTGAGGAGCGTATGGAGAAAGAGGTGAGAAATAGGACGGTTAGGTTACAGGGGGGCATAGAAGATCTAACGAGGGGAGTAGAGCAGCTGACAGTGGGACAAAAGGAATTCGTAGAGCAAGTGGAGAAGAACACTGCGGTAATCGGGGGGTTAAAGGCGACGCAGAAAGACATAAAAAAGGAACTGGTAGCGACAAAGAGGAATGTCAGATGGTACATGAGGGGTTGACAAAGAGGTTGGATGAGGTAACGGAGGCAATGGAGACGAAAGAACGGGAGGTGAGGACGCACATAGAAACGATCAAGGTGACCTTAGAGGACGAAATTGAGGGGGCGCACCGGGAAATGAAAGAGGTGAAGCAAAAATTAGAGGATGTGGAAGAGGGGGTGAGTGAAATTAAGAAGAGATGGAGGGAAACTAAGAGGGAGATAAAGGAGGAGGTGATGGAATATGTACAAGGTCTGTGCTCAAATCATGATGATGTACTTACTAACCAAATAAAAAGAGTTTGCAGGTGGCGGAAGAGGAGCGAAAAGAGGTGCCGAGGTGAGTGGCGATATACTCGGAAATGTATATGGTGTGAGGGGAGATTCAGTCGGCTTGGGTGTTGGTGTAGACCCGGGTGTTCGTGAGAGGCAGCTGTTAAGGTGTGCGACAGGTACAGAGTGTGAAGGAGGAGGTGTGCGAGGATGTCCGACTATGGGGTGTGTGAGGAAAAAGTGCGCGCCGAGGAGTGGGTGTGCTGTCGAGAGTGAGTTGGTCATGGCGCGTGTGCGGGGGGGGGGGGCACATGGAAGCGCGTGATGGGGAGTGTTACAGGGGATGTAACGAAAGAGTGCACACCTGTGGTGAGTGTTATGGAGGACGTAACGGGAGAGTGTGCACAAGAGGATGCACAAGAAAGGTGTGTAACAGATGGGTGCATGATAACAGAGTGCGCTGTCGAGAGTAAGGGTAAATGCGCGACCGAGTGTGGTGGTGAGAGTAATGAGAGTGACACGGAGCGCGAGTTGGTTGTGGCAGGTGAGAGAGAATGTACACCCGGAATGGAAGGATGCACACCTGGAATGGTCGAGCACATGTGGGAATGCACACTTGAGTTGGTAGTGAGGCACGTGATTGGGTGTGCAGGTGAGTGCACACCCGTGGTTGTCACAGAGGATGTGACCGAGGAGGGGCGCGAAGAGGTGTGTTGGTGAGGTGTATGAATGACGAGTGTGTGCCAAGGTGTGTGGTGGTCAGGTGTGTGATGAAGTCTATGAGTGCACCTGGGGGGTGTGTAAGAGAAGGTGCAATGACGGAGAGCATGGAGACAGCTGGATGTGTGAGCAAGGAACGGAACGCGGGGTGTGAGCATGCAAGTGGAGCATCGACGTTAAACGGAGCAGCGGTTAGATCGACTTTTAGCCGAAGCGAGCCCTCTACTCGGTTCATGCCGGGCTTTGTGCGCCGCGGGAACCAGCGGGGATCGTAACCACAGCGGTTTTGAAGAAACCGCCGTATGTGATCCACGCCGGGCCTCACTCCGAACGGTCGCGTCCATGCTCCGCTAGGCGGAGCGGGCGGCCCGGTCGGAAGTGTCGTCATGGCGACCCCTTGTGGTTGAGGCGTTCCGGCAGGGCGAGATCGGGCCATCGGACGGCTCCGTGCCGAGATGGTGCGTGGAATCTCAGCCCGAGTAAACCTCCTTCCCTGCACCGAATGCCGGACGGACCCAACCGCCGGCAACGAACCACCCGCATGCATTGCTCGGCTTCACGAAGCCGAGCTTTGCGAAGGTAACGATGCACCGGGGCTCAAGTTAAAGGACATTTGGTAGGGATAGGGAATTTGCGATTGGAAAATTTTTGATTGGTTGAAATTTGATGAGCGAAATTGATAGTAGAAGATGCCCGATATGGTGGGATGGCAAATCCACCATCCCTCACAACGGGGCACATGAGCAATAGCTATGGGGTTTGGCAGTGAAAACTAGCCCGGGAGCGTTAGGATAATGTATAGGGACCTTGAGATGACCATAGGTAACGGTAGAGGTTAGTAGCAACATTGGACAGGTAGTCGGGGACATAGAGAGGTTAGAATGGATGATAATGACGTGGGATGTGCTTAGCTTAAAGGGGCGACGGGGAAGCGCGAGTTTTAGCAGGGCACCAGGTAGATCAGATGATGCCGTGTGTTTGAGAATCGGAAGTGTATTGTGAAAAGAGTAAGGTGATTGTGAGTTGTATTGAGCGTGGAAGTGTATGAAGCAGCGTATGAGGAATAATTGTGATTGTGGATTGTATTGAGCGTGGAAGTGTATGGAGCAGTGTATGACTAAGTAATGGTGATTGCGTGTGGTGTTGAGCAAATGGTCCTGGAGGAAGGAGGGTGCAGGAAGCACCAGGTTCACCAGGAGGAAGGAGGGAAACCTCCAAATCTCTCCTCCTCACCCCCAGGAGTACCTCTGGCTACGGCTTCCTCTCCGCTCCCACCTTTTGTTCATATGTGTTCTGTACCGTCCCCCAAACAGTGATGACTCAATTTACATTTCACTCTCTGACAACATGGACCAACTTCTATCCACTCATCCCAACTCTCTCTTCCTCATATGTGGTGACTTCAACTCTCATCATGCCACCTGGTTGGGTGTGGGTTCCTCTCTCACCAGTCATGGCACCTCAGCAAAGGACTTCTGTGACTCACTGGGATTGACACAATCTGTCAATTTCCCGACCCGGATCTCAGCCAATGGAGTTTCTTCTCTTCTAGACTTGGTTATGACAAACTTCCCTGCTAATGTCTGCTGCTCTTCTTCTGCTCCAATCGGTTCTTCTGATCATGTGCTTGTCAAAGTGGACATCTCTCTGGCCATTCTCAGAGAGCCTCCTCAGCGTCGAAGAGTCTGGCATTTCACTCAGGCCGACTGGGAAGGGCTTCAAGCAGCCATCAATCGTCTGGATTGGTCTCCCATCTCCACTGCCTCTGACATCAATTCTTCCTGGGAATTCTTCCAAAGCAAACTGATCTCTCTCATGCACAGATTTATCCCATCTCGTCTTCAGTTGTCTTACCCTTCCTCCCGTCCATGGTACACCGAATCTTGTGGTGAGGCAGTTGCCCTGAAACAACTTGCCTTTGCCTCTTGGAAGGCTAATCCAACTGAAGACAATCTCAGTTCCTTCCACCAAGCTCGGAACAAGTGTGTGTCTACCTTCAGGAGTGCCAGGAAGCACTATCTCTCCTCACTCAAGAACGAACTCTCAAACCTGTCGCCTTCCTCCAAATCCTGGTGGCGTCTGGACAAATCCGTTTCTGGTGTTTGTTCCCCCTCCATCCCCTCCCTTACCTCAAATGGCCACACAGTTGACATCGCACGTGACAAAGCCGAATGCCTCAACTCTGTGTTTGCCTCAAAATCTTTAGTCCCAAACCCATCTCTCTCTGTTCCCACCTTTCCCAGTCGAACCCAACTGCTCCTGGACTCTGTGTCCTTCTCTCCTGACAAGGTGGAGGAGTTTTTGTCAAACCTCGACTCTGATTCTGCAACTGGACCAGACGGCATCAGCCCACGGGTCCTAAAATCCTGCTCTGCCACTCTATCTCACCCTCTCTCTGTTCTTTTCACCCTATCTTTTGCTCAAGGTCATCTGCCAGCATCCTGGAAATCAGCAAACATTACCGCTTTACACAAAAAAGGTGCAAAAACAGATCCTTTTAACTACAGACCAAACAGCCTGCTCCCAATTATCAGCAAAGTCATGGAATCCATCATTGCTTCGGATATGAAATCTTTCCTGTTCTCCAATGGCTTGATCTCTGATCATCAATTTGGATTCAGACCAGGTCACTCTACTCTGGACATGCTGCTTCTCCTGTCTCAACAATGGATGGAGGTCCTCAATGCCAAACAGGAAATTAGAGCTGTCTCCCTCGACATATCACGTGCCTTCGATACGGTCTGGCACCCAGCTCTGCTCACCAACCTCTACTCCTATGGTATCCATGGAAATCTCCATGCATGGCTTGCGGACTTCCTCTCTGGTCGTAGTCAACGTGTGGCCCTGAATGGATTTCTCTCATCTCCCCTTCCTGTTCAGGCTGGAGTTCCCCAAGGCAGTGTGCTGGGCCCTGTGCTTTTTCTGGTCTTTATCAATGATCTCTCCGACTCTCTGGAAAATCCTCTCTATCTCTTTGCTGATGACTCCACTCTCTGCCGCTCCATTCCTCTTCCCTCAGATCGGCAGTCTGCAGCCTCCTCACTCTCTGAAGACCTGGACAAAATCACAGACTGGTCAAACAAGTGGAACATGTCTTTAAATCCTGACAAATCTCACACTCTTAATATGTCTCTCCGAAAAGATCGACTGGACAACCCTCCCATCTACTTTCTCAACAATCCTCTCCAAGAAGTTCTGTCGCTCAAGCTTTTGGGTCTCACTATCTGCCATGATCTTTCTTGGGTAAAACCACATTTCCAAGCTGGCCTGCAAAGCCAGTCGCCGACTGGGCATCCTCCGTCGTGCGAAGTCCTTCCTAGGCACACCTGAGCTCCTCACCACATACAAGGCTTTCATCCACAACTCAATGGAATACTGTTCTCCCCTATGGGCTGGTGCTCCTGCCTCACACCTAGCTCGGCTTCACGCTGTTGAAACCAAAGCTTTCAGAATCATTGGAATCTCCCGCGATGAAGCTATCTCTGAGGGCCTTTCACTCACTCACCGCAGGCAGGTAGGTGGTCTTTCTGTCTTCTACCGACTCCTCTCCGGCCTTGCTCCCCCAGCTCTCTCTGTGCTCTGTCCCCCAAATATTCCTACAGGTCGCACAAGATCTGCCAGCAAGCCTCTGATGGTTAAACTGCCAAAATCTCGACTCTCTGCTCACCTTCACTCCTTCATTCCTCTTTTCTCCCGCCTCTGGAACAAACTCCCACACTCCCTTCAATCCCACTCCTCCCTCCAGGTCTTTAAAACAGCTGTTCACCACCATCTCTTATCTTCCCCCATCCAAAACCTTGATCTTTTCTACCCCCGCTAATTCACCCCAGATCCACCTTGTTTGAAATTCCAGCTTCTTTCCTCGATGTCCTGGCAGTGTCCATATGTTTTATACCTCTCCCACCGCCCCCTTCCCATGCCCCCCCCCCCAAAGCCCTCGCCCTCTCTCAGATCTCTCGATGTTTCCATGTCTCTCGGTCCCTGCTCTCAAATGTTGTGTTTGTGTCCTTCCCCCTCTCTCCCCATCTTGTCTACCACTCCCGATGTTATATGTTTTATGTGTCGGTTTGTCTTTCTGTGTGATTAATGTTCGCTCTTTCACGAGCCTCGATCTTGTATACAAAAAAAAAGAAAAAAAAAAAGGTGTAGGAGTGATGGCACAGGTGTGCCAATACAGGTGAGCTTGGTTGTATGGAATAAATGGTCTGGAATATATGGAGTATGGAATGGATGGTGTGGAGTGAGTATGGTGGAAACTGTGGAGTGGAGTGGATGGTGCAAAGGTGCATATGGGGAGGATGGACCCCATCACGAATACCCCAGGGAGGGTATTCTAGGAGTTAGGTAGAGGGAGTAGGTAAATTGTGGTTGGATATTGGCATCTGTGGTGCGTGTGGAAGAATGGTGTTTGGATGGGTGCATTAGTGACGTGGAAATGGTTGGGCGTGTGGCCTGTTAGTGTGTGTAGTTAAATGGGCACTCCACCACTGTGAGGATGTCGGCCAGGTGAGGCCTCAGGTGGGCTCTGGGAGCCGTTAGAGTTGTGGATGGGGCCCGAGGATCCGGAGGACGGTCCCGGGTAGCCCAGTGCCAGAGTGGGCACCGAGTGGGGAGAGCGCCAGAGGGCCTTCCCCAGTTAGATAGGTTAGGGTGAGGAGCAGGTAAGCTCGGAGGCAATTGCAGTGGTGGAGGTGTGCATGTGGGTAGACCTGCTGGGAGAGCCACACGACCCAGTCTTGAAATTGTGCAAAGGCACAAGGAGTCCAATCGGGGGAGTGAGACCCCAAATTGATGAAGCACCACAGTTTGGTCAATGGGAATTTGGTTCTTAAAACCGCATCGAGTAAGATTGCCAATGGATTGGCAGGGAAAGACCCCGGGTAGTGTAAAGTGTGTTAATGTCATTTATAAGGTAGATAGGATTGGAATCTCCTCGCACCATCTACATCCACTCACCTGAGGTGACAGAACGCCACACCATGCCATGTGTTGATTATTTTCTGTGCAAATGTTTGGATTGTGAGACGCATCATGACGTGGGTGAGACATTGTGCTTTGTTGTTCCATCTCTCCCTCCTTATGAGGATTGATGATGAATTGGTGATGGCAAATTTTGGTTAGAGGGATTGTGATGACGAATTTGGTATCTGGGAGATATGGGGAAGACGTGACGGTAGTGACGAATTTGTAAATGTGTAGGTTTTTGTAAATACGGGGAGGGGCAAGGGGGGGTAGTGTAGGTCACATGTGGGGGGCGTACGGTAGGGACGAGCTCTCACTTCGCTCTCCGTGCACACCTCGTCCGGCATTACCTTGTTTGATGTGTACCCTTGCGCCCTGACCCATTACTCACCTGTCTTCTGTCCCCCTGTCTCCCACCCGAGGACTGTGCTCTCTGGGCACTGAGGAGCGTGCGGGGGGCCGTGTCTGTGAGGCCGAAACTCCCGCAACCAGCATGCTTGCATTGATGCACCACTTATGGACCGCCATTCTGCGGCCAAGAACCACTTTATGGACCCCACGTTTTGGGGCCTGGCACCTCTGCTGGGGACCGGCCATGGTGGCCAGGTAATCTTACTTGCGGCCCAGTGTAAAGGTGGCACCTATGCCAAACAGGTGGATCACCCTTAGTTGGCCCCTGTGGCCCTAAATAAAAGTGGACGCGTTGGTGCCCTTTTATTTCCAAATAGGCCGCAAGTAGAGAAAGCATCAGGAAGAACATCGGCCCAGCAGAGAAGAGGAAGACCACCACCAGTTTTGTTTTTTTGTGTGTGTCATTATTATGAACTGGTGACTGTTGCACCAAATGGTGCTTTTGGTGCGGTTTTGGTGATTGGTGCTTTGGTATTTATTGGTGCTGGTGCATCGATGCAATGCATGCTGTCTCCTCCCTCCCAACAGGAATTTCTTTTTGTTTCCCTGAAAGAAAAATCACAGGTCCTGGGTTGCGTTTTGTAAATAGTCAAAATAATGTCACTGTAAATAATGCTCCCCCACCTTTCATGTTTAGTTTGAAAATAATTCCGCAATTCGGTTAGCTGTGGGTGTGAAACTGTTAGGCAGGGTGCAACGCAATTAGCTGGACATATTTATTTGTGTTTTAAAATTGTCGCACTCAGGGTCAGGTTAATTGTAGAGGGTTACTACACCTGCGTGTCACACTAAAGTTAAAGTTTTTGGGCCGGGACGTCCCGTAAGGAAGGAGGGTGCAGTGTTGAGGATTTGGGAACTGTGTGTGTAATTTGCTGTAAATATTCCTTGTAAATACCTCCAATTGTAAAGGTCAAAGGTCGTCCTTAGTTAGGCCATCGTGGAATTTAGGACATTATTTATTATTGCGCGTTATATTTTGTATTATCGGCATTCCGTTTAATAAAGCCGGAATTTTTGTACATTTTAAATCCGGTTCGTTTGAGTTATTTTCTGAAGGATTGGGAACTGTCAGCAGACCACAGGTAAGACCCTTCTTCCTCCCCTTCCCTTTCTTCCTCCGCGTATATATAAAGTCCGCATTTGAACTGAACGCTTCGGAGTAATGCTCGCTTGGCCTTCCATGCTGCCCTACGGTATTCACCAAGGGTAGTCACATGACAGTATTATAAATAGAGTACACAAGCATGGTACAAATAATTTACTATATCCTGTCAACACCAAGGAGAAATGACTTTAATTTCACAATGAGTATGTGTGACTGTGTGGGTAACTCTTGGTGGAACCTGCATAAAAGTATAAAAGTTCAGTGTTGGTTCAGTATTTTGTTGAACTAACAAGATTTGGATCGTGTTAGAGCATGCTTTCCTTTGTATGGGGTGTAAAGGTTTTTTGCTTTGTGGTTGTGAAAGAGCCCTGATCCAGTATATTAAATTCTCTCACACTTGTCTGGAGTATCACAGGAATCCATAACTAGGTTGTGAGTTTATATTTCCAATGCTGGGAAAATTTTCTACTTCATTACAGGGTCCGTTAGAAGCATCCCTGGTTGGGGAAGGAAGTTGGATTTAGTCGTCGTACTTATTCGTTGATTGTTGATTCATTTTATTGATTGATTGTTGATTTAGTTGTTGATTGTTAATTCATATTGATTGATTGTTGATTTAGTCATTGTACTTAGTCGTTGATTGTTGATTCATTTTATTGATTGATTGTTGATTTAGTTGTTGATTGTTAATTCATATTGATTGATTGTTGATTTAGTCGTTGTACTTCGTCATTGATTGTTGATTCATTTTATTTATTGATTGTTGATTTAGTTGTTGTACTTAGTCGTTGATTGTCGATTCATTTTATTAATTGAATGTTGATTTAGTTGTTGTACTTAGTCGTTGATTGTCGATTCATTTTATTGATCGATTGTTGATTTAGTTGTTGATTGTTAATTCATATTGATTGATTGTTGATTTAGTCGTTGTACTTAGTCATTAATTGTTGATTCATGTTATTGATTGATTGTTGATTTAGTCATTGAACTTAGTCGTTGATTGTTGATTCATTTTATTGATTGATTGTTGATTTAGTTGTACTTAGTCGTTGATTGTTGATTCATTTTATTTATTGATTGTTGATTTAGTTGTTGATTGTTAATTCATATTGATTGATTGTTGATTTAGTCATTGTACTTAGTCATTGATTGTTGATTCATTTTATTGATTGATTGTTGATTTAGTCATTGTACTTAGTCGTTGATTGTTGATTCATTTTATTTATTGATTGTTGATTTAGTTGTTGTACTTAGTCGTTGATTGCTGATTCATTTTGTTGATTGATTGTTGATTTAGTTGTTGATTGTTAATTCATATTGATTGATTGTTGATTTAGTCGTTGTACTTAGTCGTTGATTGTTGATTCATTTTATTGATTGATTGTTGATTTAGTTGTTGATTGTTAATTCATATTGATTGATTGTTGATTTAGTCTTTGTATTTAGTCATTGATTGTTGATTCATGTTATTGATTGATTGTTGATTTAGTCATTTAACTTAGTCGTTGATTGTTGATTCATTTTATTGTTTGATTGTTGATTTAGTTGCACTTAGTCATTGATTGTTGATTCATTTTATTGATTGATTGTTGATTTAGTTGTTGATTGTTAATTCATATTGATTGATTGTTGATTTAGTCGTTGTACTTAGTCATTGATTGTTGATTCATGTTATTGATTGATTGTTGATTTAGTCATTGAACTTAGTCGTTGATTCATTTTATTGATTGATTGTTGATTTAGTTGTACTTAGTCATTGATTGTTGATTCATTTTATTGATTGATTGTTGATTTAGTTGTTGATTGTTAATTCATATTGATTGATTGTTGATTTAGTCGTTGTACTTAGTCATTGATTGTTGATTCATTTTATTGATTGATTGTTGATTTAGTCATTGTACTTAGTCGTTGATTGTTGATTCATTTTATTTATTGATTGTTGATTTAGTTGTTGTACTTAGTCGTTGATTGTCGATTCATTTTATTTATTTATTGTTGATTTAGTCATTGTACTTAGTCGTTGATTGTTGATTCATTTTATTTATTGATTGTTGATTTAGTTGTTGTACTTAGTCGTTGATTGTTGATTCATTTTATTGATTGATTGTTGATTTAGTTGTTGATTGTTAATTCATATTGATTGATTGTTGATTTAGTCGTTGTACTTCGTCGTTGATTGTTGATTCATTTTGTTGATTGATTGTTGATTTAGTCATTGTACTTAGTCGTTGATTGTTGATTCATTTTATTTATTGATTGTTGATTTAGTTGTTGTACTTAGTCGTTGATTGTTGATTCATTTTATTGATTGATTGTTGATTTAGTTTTTGATTGTTAATTCATATTGATTGATTGTTGATTTAGTCGTTGTACTTCGTCGTTGATTGTCGATTCATTTTATTGATTGATTGTTGATTTAGTCGTTGTGTCAACACACAACACTCTTTTTGAAATGTAGCATGGCGTGGAATCTTTACCATTCACAAGCTGATAGATGGGACGGGCAATTTACCATCCACTATCAAGGATTACTCGTATTCATGCAACGTCCTGCCTGTGAAATTCCAGGATGACATTTTATAGTCAGGTCAGGAATCAAACCCAGACCAGACAAGTCAATGGTGAGTATGGTAACCATGCCCATCCTGCCAATCCCACTGGAGCCAAATTGTAAACGTACTGTATCAAGAATAAAGGGACAGCACTCCAATGACGCAACATGGTCGCAATCGTTGACGAAGAGATCATTTTGACGTAAAGCCAAACTCTTATTGAAAGCACTATTCTGTTGACTTTGTAGCAAAGCTGTGATTTCTTCATCGATATGAAGAATGATTTGCTGTGTGCTTTAAACGACAAAATCAACACAATCGTTTTCAAAAGACTCACATATGTATCAAATCGCCCCGTTTCTATATCACATTGGTGTACTTTCTTATTCAGAATGCAAGCACTCACCACATGCCAAAACATTACCAGAAATACATATGTATGTATGTATATATATATATATATATATATATATATATATATATATATAGACGCACACATCAAAAAGACCTTGTGATGACGTCATATTCGTCATGTGATGGTCCAATAACCTCATAAATCCCATGAATGCCAGACTGCACCGATTTCCTTCGAATTAGGTGGTGAGACATTTAAATGTTCAAACGAATGTCTTATTAGTCAACTTGTTAAAAATGTAGCATTAACAAAGTTATAATTTAACAAAACTTCAACATAACATTTGTAATTTCGTATTATATTCAGTAATTGCACAAAAGGAATGAAGGCCCTTGTTTCCGCGTGTACACACGAGGCCCTTAATTCTACGTACACACAAGGCCCTTGTTTCCACGTATATACACAAGATCCTTGTTTCCACGTACATACACAAGATCCTTGTTTCCACGTACATACACAAGATCCTTGTTTCCACGTGTACACACAAGGCCCTTGATTCTATGTACACACAAGGCCCTTGTTTCCACGTATATACACAAGATCCTTGTTTCCGCCTGTTTACATACAACGCCCTTGATTCCACATATATACACAAGATACTTGTTTCCGCGTGTACACACAAGGCCTTTGATTCCACGTATACACACAAGATCCTTGTTTCCACGTACACACACAAGATCCTTGTTTCAGCGTATACAAACAAGATCCTTGTTTCCACGTACACACACAAGATCCTTGATTCCACGTGTACACACAAGATCCTTGTTTCCACATACATACACACAAGATCCTTGTTTCCACGTATACACACAAGATCCTGGTGTCCACATATATACATAAGATCCTTGTTTCCACATATACACACAAGATCCTTGTTTCCACGTACGTACACAATATCCTTGTTTCCACGTATACACACAAGATCTTTGTTTCCACGTATATACACAAGATCCTTGTTTCCACATATACACACAAGATCCTTGTTTCCACGTATATACACAAGATCCTTGTTGCCACATATACACACAAGATCCTTGTTTCCACATATATACACAAGATCCTTGTTTCCACATATACACACAAGATCCTTGTTTCCACGTATACACACAAGATCCTGGTTTCCACATATATACATAAGATCCTTGTTTCCACGTATATACACAAGATCCTTGTTTCCACGTATGTACACAAGATCCTTGTTTCCACATATATACACAAGATCCTTGTTTCCACGTATACACACAAGATCCTTGTTTCCACGTATACACGCAAGATCCTTGTTTCCACGTATACACACAAGATCCTTGTTTCCGCGTACATACACACAAGATCCTTGTTTCCACGTATATGCACAAGATCCTGGTGTCCACGTATATACATAAGATCCTTGTTTCCACGTATACACACAAGATCCTTGTTGCCACGTACGTACACATTATCCTTGTTTCCACGTATACACACAAGATCCTTGTTTCCACATATATACACAAGATCCTTGTTTCCACATATACACACAAGATCCTTGTTTCCACGTACGTACACAATATCCTTGTTTCCACGTATACACACAAGATCCTTCTTTCCATGTATACACACAAGATCCTTGTTTCCACGTATATACACAAGATCCTTGTTTCCACGTATACACACAAGATCCTTGTTTCCATGTATACACACAAGATCCTTGTTTCCACGTATATACACAAGATCCTTGTTTCCACGTATACACACAAGATCCTTGTTTCCACGTACGTACACAAGATCCTTGTTTCCACATATATACACAAGATGCTTGTTTCCACATATATACACAAGATCCTTGTTTCCACATATATACACAAGATCCTTGTTTCCACATATAAACACAAGATCCTTGTTTCCACATATATACACAAGATCCTTGTTTCCACATATATACACAAGATCCTTGTTTCCACATATATACACAAGATCCTTGTTTCCACATATATACACAAGATCCTTGATTCCACATGTATACACAAGACCCTTGATTCCATGTATACACACAACGCCCTTGTCTCCATATAGTGTAGGTGGGGGTAATATGGACCCCCTAAGCCAAAGTCCCGATAGAGGCTATACTAATAGACAAGGAACATTTCCAAATAATGGTTTATTTAGACAACCAGACACTCTACATCTCCATGCAGTTTAGGTTGAATAAAATCAAAGACATATGATTGAGGGGACAAATAAAAATATGCCATCAGTGTCCATATTCCAAACAACGTGGGGAATATGGACCCCCCCATTGGGGTAATATGGACCGCGGGTCCATATTACCTCAATGTGGTAAGTCCAGTTTCTTTTCGACAAATGTTCCCTGAGCCAAATGTTACTTTCCGATTTTTCAGTGATCAACAACCTTAGCGACACTCGTCACAGATAAAGCACCTACACCCTCATAGTCAGTTTCGTTTTTGTGGGCCCATTGCTTGCATTCACTGCATTGGATCCATCTGAAAGCCAAATCACAACACATCTTCTTCGTCTTGTCAGACCACAAAAACACCTTGGACGTAGCCGTCAAGTATCGGCTGTTTGTCAACAGCCGATATCATACACCTTCACATACACAGAAAAACACAGCCTTTACTTGCCTCTACCTGCCCCTACAGTAACCGATTACAAATTTTATTCAAAAGAATTAGGCATAACAATAAA
Source organism: Myxine glutinosa (assembly GCF_964187855.1). Lineage (NCBI taxonomy): Eukaryota > Metazoa > Chordata > Myxini > Myxiniformes > Myxinidae > Myxine > Myxine glutinosa. The sequence continues at coordinate 2,257,438 of NC_136274.1, forward strand.
GGTCAGATTTGTTTATAGTGGAATTACGTTGAAATTGTGTTGATAACGCTTTTTCGGGGCGAGTTAAATCTCCGACAGTGCATAGTCACTGTCGGATTTTTATACAGAATCAAGTGCACATGTTATCGGCTGTTAACAAACAGCCGATACTTGACGGATACTTGGACCATGCCTAGTTTTGCTTAGTCACATATTTTGGTGCAGAAAAATTTATTTGATTCAAATATTGACAGTGAACATGCTGTTTTGTGGACTTATTCTATTAGCTTCCTGTGTGGGGAATATGGACATCGACCGTGGGGAATATGGACATGGGTCCATATTAGACACGACCAAAGGGTCCATATTCCCCACACCATGCCTCTCGATCATGTCAGCATGCCCAGTACATATGGGCTGGGATGGAGATTTCTATACACAGTGGTGCTGTAGACTGCTCTCACGTGCACTCAGCCAGGGACACCACTCATCAAACAAGCTATAGTGACTACATGTACATACACAGTAATGAATGCTTATGAATTGTAAAATTTGAGATGAAAACTTTTGGAAGTTTGCACTTACCTTCATTAAAGAGTTTGAATCAACTGCAGTTGTTCACTTGCTGGTCGGCCATACTTGTTTATCCCGTGATATGGAGACGAGGCTTGATGCAGTGCATCATGGGAAATTCAGTGGGGTCCATATTCCCCCGGGGTCCATATTACCCCCACCCACTATATCTCCATATTTTGGGGTTCAGGCGGTGACCGAAGTCCTCCCAGGACCCAAAGTATCCACCTCCTATTCATTAAGGGATCGATCATGGTTCATGGACCAAACTGTCCAACTTTTTCAGAGTTTTTTTCCAAGGGATCTTTTCAGGATCGTCTCCGAACCCCTGATTGCCTCCAGTTGTGGTTCATTTGTGGTAATATTCCCAGGGATGGTTATTTAAATCTCAGTGAGGTTCTTCTTCATCATTTGCCTTGCTCCAATTATCACTGGTACAATCTCGATCTTCATCTTCCAATTTCTCTTGATCTCATTTTGAGGTCCTGGTATTTGGGCATTTTCTTGATTTCTGGGTTGTTTCGGCCAAAATCGCTGGTACGGATATCTCAATCATCAATGCTGTCTTTTCCTTTTTGTTCCTGAGTACAATGTCCTGATGCAATGCTTTGTTTTCTATGTTCACGCTCGATGGAATCATCAGGTCATACGTGAGCATGACGTCCACATTTTCAATGATTGTCCTTGGTTCGTGTTTCCATGAGATTTCTGGAACTGGGATGCTTACATTTTACAGATATTCCATTGAATCACTTTGCATACTTTGTTGTGCTGTTGTGTGTAAAGTTGTTCTGATAATAGTTTTGTGCATCCCGAGAGCAGGGGACTTGTACTTTCCGTTTCTGTCTTGCAGAATCTACACTTGTCCATCTGGCTCAGTCCTGCCATTTTAAAAAATCCATTGGTGTCGTGTCCTTGATCTTGGGCATTTATTAGTCCCATACCGGTGTACACCGGAGGGGATTATAGGTTTGCACGCCGTCCCTCCGTCTGTCCGTCTGTCAGTCTGTCCGTCCGTCAGTGTGTCAGTCCGTCAGTCTGTCCGTCCGTCACGCAAAGAACAGTTTTCCGGATTTTTTTTCTAAACGCTTAATGCTAATGATTTCAAACTTGGCACATGGTTTCCTCATGATAAATTACAGATCAAGTTCGAACTTCACGACGTTTCGATCATTTTTGACAAAGTTATGGCACTTTGAACTTTGGGAATTCTGATAATTCTGATGATCCTTAACTCAGTGCCATTTTAAGTTTTAATTTCCTTTAAAAAAGATTTTCTCTACAATAATAGGACCGATTGAGATCAAATTTTCACCGTAGGGGGGGACTCAGTCTGTAGAATATTTTAATGGTAATTATGACATCACAGGTCATGTGGTTCGGCCGCCATATTGTTTTTCGTGAAAACACGAAAACCCCTTTTTCTCTGCAACGGTTGAACAGATCGAGGCCAAACTTTGCAGGCAGAATCGCATAACCATGACGAACAAAAAAGTCAGTGAGCATGACGTCATGCGTCACATGGTTACAGAGTTATGACGTTTTTAAGCATGAACCTTTAAAACCGAGCTCCTCCCTCATTTTTGATCCAATCGAGGGGAAACTTCACAGATCTGTTCAGCATGTCAGTCACCTAAAATGTCCTTTTGGAATTTGTGATAGGGCACGTGGTTTGGCAGATATCGTTAATTAAACGGAAAAATAAAAATAAAAATGGATATCTCTTGTTAAAGCCCCAGTCATACCGGATTTGAGTGGCCACGATTCGCCCCGATCACCCCCGATCTGGCGATTCCCCGCACCAACACGACTTTTCGGCAAGATCGGCTGTAAATTTTCCCACAGTCATACCAAAACACCCCTGCCACGACTCCCGTACGATCGCGCCGTGACCGCCGCGCCGACAAAGCCTGATCTGCCAAGTGCGCGGCAAGATCTCCACAAGTCCTAGCCCGTGCCCACGTCTTCGCCCCGATCCGCCCCGATCCACCCCGATCCACCCCGATCCCACTACGACCGCACTACGACCTCAGTAGTGTATATATGTTGCTTCTGGGACACTCATTTTTCCCATTGACTTACATGTTAATTTTTCCCCTCCCTCATTGCCCCTAAACACCTCTATTTCTCTCACCCTGTTCTTTACGAACCTTCTAACCTTTTGACATGTTATCCTTATTCATTAGACCACTTAAACAATGGTCCTTCTGTGTGAACCTGTGATCCTTCTGACCTTATGAACTTTTAACCTTTTACTCTTAATATCATCTGGTGAAGCATCTTTGGCCCACTCAAACAACGACCCTACAAATATTTGTTTATGCGTGGGAAATAATTTAATTCTCTTGCCACTCCCTTCACCATCTAATATATTAACAAAAAAGATGTTTGAGTTTGGTTCTTTATTAAGATATTTTAACTGAGCTAAGATAAAATGGTAAACCTCCCTCAATGTTCTTGTTTGAGCGCCTCTAGTGCCACACACTTTTTGGTAGGCTCTGCCCACCTTTTGTTAAGCTCCGTCCACTTTTTGGTAAACCCCGCCCACTTTTGGGTAAACCACGCCCACTTTTTACTAAGCACCGCCCACTTTTTGTTAAACCACGCCCACTTTTTGCTAAGCTCCGCCCACTTTTGCTAAGTCCCACCCACTTTATAAACTCTTCAGCATTGTATCATTTCCAGGTAATACATTACATCATTTTCAGGGAATTTCCATCACATCATTTCCAGTTAAGACACACCCAGGTTTGCCCAGGGAATTTCCACAGGAAATGACACACACCCAGCCCTTCTTATAAAAGGCACCGACCACACAGACTTTTTCAAACACGCTTTCTGCTTCACTTGAGAATGGACTACTATGCCGAAATGGAATGGGATAACTTTGCTATTCCTTGGAGTCCTACTACCTGTGTAGAACTCAACCTTCAGATTGATGAACTGGACTCGAACCTCATCAATGGAGGTAAGTTTGTTTATTTATTTATTTATTTATTTAATTTAATTTTTTTTTTTTTTTTTTTTTAGATGAGACTCATGTAAGAGTTAACAAAGTTTATTTTAATATTCATAGAGCTTGATTTATACAAATAAAAATATTGTATTAAATTAATACATTGTTATTTTCTTTCACAGGAAATTGTATCTGAGATACGAAATGAAAATTCTGCTTTTAACACAACTTGGGATGAAGTTATTTTTTTGTTTGAAGACATTTTGAACAACCAAGACCCCCATAACGAGTTCTACCTTGATGACCCAGCCAAAGAGTTATACCTTGGAGATCCACAAAATCCTGAAAAAGAGTTTTACCATGATGATACTTGTTGTGAGTTATCAAAACAAAACCCACTGAACAAGTTCTACCTTGATGAGCCAGAATACAAGTCATACATTGGAGACCCACAAATTTCAGAAAATTGGGAAAGGGGAGTTCTCCCTGATGGTCCACAGTTATACTATGTGAGACACATCATAGAAACCCTAAAAAATTGGGCAAGGAGAGTTCTCCCTGATGGTCCGCAGTTATACTATGTGAGACACATCATAGAAACCCTAAAAAATTGGGAAATGGGAATTCTCCCTGATGGTCCGCAGTTATACTATGTGAGACACATCATAGAAACCCTAAAAAATTGGGCAAGGAGAGTTCTCCCTGATGGTCCGCAGTTATACTATGTGAGACACATCATAGAAACCCTAAAAAATTGGGAAAGGGAAGTTTTCCCTGATGGTCCGCAGTTATACTATGTGAGACTTATCACGGAAACCCCCAATATTTCTGAAAATTGTGGTTCTACCTTGGGGACTTGGAAAGATGGTTATATTTTTGGAGACTCGGAATGGGGGTTTTGTTTTGATGACTCGGAATGTGATACCTATCTTGGAGGCTCAACAGGAATGTGGTTATACCTTGGGAACTTGGAAAGTTGGTTTTATTTTGGAGACTCTACCTGTGGGGTCCATCTTGGAGACTCTTTGGATTCTAAAGCAATGAACAATGTTCTTTGTTTAATGACGCTTGATTTAAGCAATATCAAGAAAGTTCGAGGAAGAAAATGCTGGAAAATTCTTTCTTCCCATTTCTACTTCTTCAAACTTGAAAGCCTTGAAAGACAGAATTGGAAGAAGAGGAAAAAAAAAATAATGAAATACATATTTTTAAAAAAGAAGAAAAAAAAAGATTATGTTCGGGTTTGGGTGGGATTTTGAATGTGAGGGTTAGGGATGGGGTTGGGTTAGGGTTGGGATTTTGAATGTGAGGGTTGGGGTTGGGGTTGGGTTAGGGATGGGGTTGGGTTAGGGTTGGGATTTTGAATGTGAGGGTTAGGGTTGGGGTTGGGTTAGGGATGGGATTGGGTTAGGGTTGGGATTTTGAATGTGAGGGTTAGGGATGGGTTGGGGTTGGGTTAGGGATGGGGTTGGGTTAGGGATGGGGTTGGGTTAGGGATGGGGTTGGGTTAGGGATGGGGTTGGGTTAGGGATGGGGTTGGGTTAGGGATGGGGTTGGGTTAGGGATGGGGTTGGGTTTGGGATGGGGTTGGGTTAGGGATGGGTTTGAGTTAGGGATGGGGTTGGGTTAGGGATGGGGTTGGGTTAGGGTTTGTATATTATTATGACTCACTCACACATACACAAAAGTTAAGCCCCAACTGGAAAGTTGAGGGATTCTGTGTTTGGGGTTCACAGATTTAAAAATGTATCCCCATTATACACACACAAAAGTTAAGCCCCAACTGAAACGTTGTGGGATTCTGTGTTTGGGGTTCACAGATTTAAAAACGTATCCCCATTATACACACACAAAAGTTAAGCCCCAACTGAAAAGTTGTGGGATTCTGTGTTTGGGGTTCACAGATTTAAAAACGTATCCCCATTATACACACACAAAAGTTAAGCCCCAACTAAAAAGTTGTGGGATTCTGTGTTTGGGGTTCACAGATTTAAAAACGTATCCCCATTACATTTTATTTATTTATTTATTATTTTCAAGGGTATTACCTGCTTACTTGTGTTTTTTGTAATTCTTGTGAGTAAAATGAACCCAAGATTTCTTCTCCATTTAAATCATATAATTTGTAGGTCCAAGGGACTGTATCCATTACATCAATGATTTTAAATAATTCACGAGTCCATTTTTGTGTATAACCTTTCTCAAAATGACTTTTCCATTTGTATATTCTTACAATATCACCAACTTTAAACTTGGGCTTTCTCAAATTAATCTCCTTTTCATATTCTAATTTTGTATATGTTTTCGATGGTTTTGATTTTGTTGATGAATGAACTGTATTATTGTAATTATCTACAATATCCTGAATTAAATACACCCATTTTTGAGAACCGAGTTGTGAGAATTTTTTATATAGTCTCTCTTTCAAAGTACGATTAAAACGCTCAATAACAACTGCTTTTCCTTCATTAAAGGTGCTGTATAATTTAATACCCTTCCCCTTAAGAAATTTCATGAATATTTTGTTATAGAACTCTGTTCCCTCATCAGTCCATAACTTCTTTGGTTTCCTTTTATCCTGATCAAATATTAGCTTAAAGGCTAACATTAAAGTATCACCCCTTTTATTTTTTAAAGGGACAACCCAGGCAAATCTACTCCTCAAATCAATAACGGTTAAAGCATACCTGTATCCCCTGTCATTATTCAATTCAATTAAATCAGCGGACCATATGTGGTCGGTGTATTTAGAATAAACCTTCCTTCTTTTAAACTTTGTGATTATAGGTTTGTGTAATTCTTCAGCCAAAAGCTCCTCAGTATTGATGACATCATTAGAGCCTAATAGTTTTTTGAGGAATAACCAAGACCAAGTTTCAATTTAGCATTTATCAAATTTCTCACAATAAACCTATCAACTTTCTCTCTCAATGTTGGATTTTGTATCAAAGACAAATTATACAACATTTCGCTGTCGGCTTTATGTTTTTCAGTCAACGTAGTGGTTTTCCCATAAGCAATATCATGCTTCATACACACTTCGTCAACCCTATTTGTAGGTTTAGATCAAGGTTTAGGATTGTCAGCCTCATCTAATCTTTTATCCAAGTTTGTTCCTGGACCACAGAAAGAATACCCTGGAAGGTGTAATTCCCCTGGAATTCCAGTTGTTGTAAATTTACTTCCTGACAGAAACTTTTGTATGTCTCCTCCTCTTTTAGGAGAGATGAATTGGCACTTTTTAGAGCCACATACTTGACATATTCCTTTTTGATAAACTCTATTATTTTTAGCTTTAACATAAGAGATATTTTTAGATTTAGTTTTCTTTTTACATTTGAGACAATAACTCATATTTATTTATCAGAAAAATTCCGACAGAGTATCAAAACCTTTTTGGTTTTCAACATATACATTTCAATCTTTATTTTTAAAACATAAAGAATCCTAAGGAATGCCTTCACTCTCTCCTCCATTTATTTACAAATAAAAACTAACTATTAACTGTCGCTCAAGATTTTGGGTCTCACTATCTGCCATGATCTTTCTTGGGAAAACCACATTTCCAAGCTGGCCTCCAAAGCCAGTCGCCGACTGGGCATCCTCCGTCGTGCGAAGTCCTTCCTCGGCACACCTGAGCTCCTCACCACATACAAGGCTTTCATCCGCAGCTCAATGGAATACTGTTCTCCCCTATTGGCCGGTGCTCCTGCCTCACACCTAGCTCGGCTTCACGCTGTTGAAACCAAAGCTTTCAGAATTATTGGAATCTCCCGCGATGAAGCTATCTCTGAGGGCCTTTCACTCACTCACCGCAGGCAGGTAGGTGGTCTTTCTGTCTTCTACCGACTCCTCTCCGGCCTTGCACCCCCAGCTCTCTCTGTGCTCTGTCCCCCAAATATTCCTACAGGTCGCACAAGATCTGCCAGCAACCCTCTGATGGTTAAACTGCCGAAATCTCGGCTCTCTGCTCACCTTCACTCTTTCATTCCTCTTTTCTCCCGCCTCTGGAACAAACTCCCTCACTCCCTTCAATCCCACTCCTCCCTCCAGGTCTTTAAAACAGCTGTTCACCACCATCTCTTATCTTCCCCCATCCAAAACCTTGATCTTTTCTACCCCCGCTAATTCACCCCAGATCCACCTTGTTTGAAATTCCAACTTCTTTCCTGGAAGTCCTGGCAGTGTCCATATGTTTTATACCTCTCCCACCGCCCCCTTCCCATGCCCCCCCCCCAAAGCCCTCGCCCTCTCTCAGATCTCTCGATGTCTCTCGGTCCCTGCTCTCAAATGTTGTGTTTGTGTCCTTCCCCCTCTCTCCCCATCTTGTCTACCGCTCCCGATGTTATATGTTTTATGTGTCGGTTTGTCTTTCTGTGTGATTAATGTTCGCTCTTTCACGAGCCTCGATCTTGTATACAAAAAAAAAAAAAAAAAAAAAAAAAAAACTAAAGTCAATGACACCAACATCATCAATCACATAATCTTTTCCTTCTTCTTCTTCTTCTTCACCACTTTCTCGTTTAAATCTCCTCCATGAAATTGAAGACATTGACGTTGTTATTTTTGAAACCATTATCTTCATAAGAGTTGTTAATTCTTTAATTTCCTCTTCGGTGCGTTGAGATTGATTTATTTGCTGTAATACACTCAATCTTTTACGAATCTCACTGATTTCCATCTTTTTATATTTTTCCTCCCTCTCTCTTTGCTCCCTTTCCTCCCTCTCCTCCTTCTCCTTTTTCTCCCTCTCCTCCTCCTTTTTTCCCTTTCCTCCTTCTCCTTTTTCTCTCTTTCCTCCTTCTCTTCTTTAACTCCTTCCTCATTTATCTTAGCAATTTTTGATATCAATATTTTCACAGCATTCATTCTTTCTTTATTTTCCTCTTCGGTGAGTTGAGATTGATCTTCTTGCTGTAATACATCCACTCTTTTTTGAATCGCTCTGATTTCCATCTCCCTCTCCTCCCTCTCTCTTTGCTCCCTCTCCTCCTTCTCTCTTTTCTCTCTTTTCTCCTTCTCTTCTTCAACTCCTTCCTCATCCCTTGCTACCCTTGAGTTTAAACCCCAAAGAATATTATACATATACTCATCTGGATTTTGAGATATTCTTGTATCTATAATTATTTTTCTCATAATAGGATACCAATAAGATTTGTTGACGATTTCTAAAAGAGTTTTATATTTCATAACTTTGAGAAGTTCATTTTTATCTAATACTTTAAACAAGTCTCTATTTGTGGGTTTAACAATATCAGTATAAGGCCAGTTTTTTATGACAAAATTCCCATGTATATGCTCCAAATCATAAGGTATGTAATACCGAGCACCCTTTTCTTGTAGGTATCCTTGAATACAAAAATTATAATTCTCTTGTAGTCTTCTTCCTGCCATTTATGTATCAGAAATATATGTGAGATTAATATTATGACAGGTAATACCACCCCATCTTCCCACTACCAAATCGGTTTGTATTCCTCGGCTTTCTATCCTTATCTCATGACCTTCCTTCTTTGTCATGCTAACCATCGCTATACTATCATATATTTTTCTTTTCTTAAAACCATGTATTTGTTGTTTATTAATTGTACTTCCACATAAATCCATATCCTCACCAAGTGGATAATATTCTTCTTTACGAGACTGATTCAAATCATGTAGGTCTTCTATGTTTATTGAAAAAGACCAATTATACCCTAAATCAGGCATATCGTACCCCCATTTATTAATTCGCATATTAACTATATGTCCTTCTTTATAAAATTCAATTGTAAGCAGGTAGTTAAATTCAATGAGGAAAGGTGTATGGTCAGTATAACCAGGTGTTGTGGTTGTAAATTTTACTTGTTTAACAAAACGTGCTGTTTTCTTTAAAATATATATATTGTGATAAATCACTAAATCTAATTAAGTCATTTGCATCTGTAGGGTTTGGATAATTGATTAATTTATAAGTATTCTTCATATTAATATTTTTACTTACACTATATTTTTGTCGTTCAGCCTGTGCCTTTGTATAATAATTTGATAAATCAATATCCTGAGAGGATTTTCCAAAGATAGAACCATCTTTTCCAACATAAGTCATTTATATTAGATTAAAAATGATATCATAAAAATTTTCATTATTGTTGAGTTGAAATAATACATATAAACATAATTGACCACAACATTTAGAATTAATTTCTTGAACTTGAAATGTTTGATAAACACCATTCTGTAAGAATTGTATTACTTCAACAGGTGGTGGCATACCATAACTATCAAAATAATATTTATCCTGACTATTATGAATACAAACCCAATGAGAACCATTCTGTGTGTCTAAATTCATAATAATATTATTTGTATTCTTATTTATATGTATTAATTCATCTCTCATACAAATAACCACATTATCAATTTTTAGTGTTTTACAATACTTAGTAAGTTCTATATTTGACGTTGTATTCTTTCCAAATTGTTTAAACCATTTATCCATTTATTTATGAGAAAGATACAATCCATTACCCCGTTTAGTTAGTTTAACACCCGCTTGAGCGATAGAGGAAAGCATATCTCTAACCAACAATCTAGCTTTATATCAGGTAGACTTTCAAGTTTTTGAGCAAAATCTTCAATTACACCACTTCCACTAATTTGTTTCTCCAACTCCTTGTTATGTCTTTCCAATTCTTTTTGAGCTTTTAGTTGTGCCTTCCTTTCGTTAGCAGTTTTTACCGCTGCTGAAATACCACCAGTCAATGCTCCCGCCGCACTTAAACCAGCAAATAAAGGAATTAGAAACGGGAGAAATCCTCCTCTTGACTCGTCTATTGAATATTTCTTTAACATAGGTTTCGTCATTTTAATTTTAAGAGATCCAACATCATTTAGTGTTTTTACTTGTGTGTGTGTGAGTAAAACATCAATTCTTACAGCTCCTTTTCTTTGAATTGTATTAACATTAATAATACAAGGCTTTTGATTTTGAATACAAGATGTTAATTTATTAAGATTGATTTGATTAACATATACCCCAACCATTTATTTATGAGAAAAAACCTATGTGATATTAATCATAACACCATTATCTGTATTAATCTGTAATTCTGTTTCCTCCAAAAGCAAACAATATGCATTAACCTCTTCACTCTCCCCTCTTTCAATGTATAGAGAAGTATCCACTCGATTAGACTTTATAGTTTCCTTTTGAGAACTCAGGTCAATTGCGTAGATTGTATAAAGTTTTTGAAACGCAACCATATCCAAAATAGGATCATTATTACCATTACTTTCACACACCTTTTGGTAGGACTTGTAGGCTTCCGCATAATCATTTTTTTCCCAATCAATTTCCAATCTATCTCGCGGATAAAATGTGCCATCAAGAGAAACCCGAAGTTGTTTCACCTTAGCATTATCACTCAGCGCATTATTCTTATTAGTACCGTCCTCTCCATCTGGTTTTTTAAAAATGAGCCAGAGGTATCGTGGCTTTCCTTGAAGAACACCCAAATTCCAAGTGTAGGTAGTGTGTTCCAGTTTAACGTGTTGACATCTTCTTTTAAGGTATGATACATGTAGCGGTTTCTTTGAGTTAAGTCTTCTATTTAACATCTCTTCCGTTTTAAGATTAGGAGTATATTCACTGATATACCAACACAAATCATTAATAACAAATTTATTGTTGTCTCCAAAAGCATTTTCAACCCCAAAAAGCAACCTATTTACATTATCATTCCTTTGTAGTTGAAATCTAATTTTAAGACCATACAAAACTTTGTCATAATCACAAAATCCAAATATACCTTTCAGAGGTACTGCGATGGTAAAACTATTCTCTGGTTTTGTGTCATCATTATACATTGCCTTCCTTTGACTATAACCAGGGTCTGTGTTTGTACCCGTTGACATATCAGGAATAAAACCTTCAACAGCTCCCTTACCCATTCTATCACCAAACGAATATAGTGTAAATTTCATCATTTCAGATGTAGCAGAGACATAATCAACCGCTTCAACCTCTTGTGTTCCAATATACAGGCGAACACTATCAAACATTTTCCAGAAGAAATCATTTACGAGTGTAGCATTAGTATTATTCGCAGCCTTAGTGAATTTAAATTTACACAGCAAGAAACTATCAGCTATATTCAAGTAAGTTTGTTGATTATTTATTTCAAAACTTTTTGTTCCGTTTGAATTCCAGTCTGTTCCTGTTATAGCATTTACCTTAAAATAGTCTTCCTTTTTTGTGGAGTTTGAAATGATAATTGTATCATCCAAATCATAGATACTATCAATCGCTTCCATACTTGTATTTATATAGTATTAAAATCGTTGAAACCCTGACCCAAGTATTTTAATGATTTTTTGTCGTTCTTGTGAAGATAGTTGAGTTTTACCTTTTTTTATTTCTTTGATTGCTTGTAATTTATGAGACTCCTTTTGAGCATCTTTTATACTCTTTATAGCACCCGCAACGGAGCCCACGGCAGAAGCAGTTGAACCAATTAGGTCTTTATGTTTAAGGATGGTTGAACCAATACCCATTAGAGTATCAATTATCCCATCTCCTTTATTTCGAAATTGATGACCTACACCTCGTTGTCTCTTAGGTTTATAGTATCCTCTACCCACATACCTTGTATAGTATGGTGAAAGGTACATGCCCTCCCCTGTAATTATTTTATATTTTCCCAACTCGTGTTTTCTCACAATAACCATTATTTATTTATTGAAAAACTTCACGTAGGTGAATTCTGATGGATATAATTTCATCATTAAAGGATATCATACGATTATCTTGGTCGGTTAACCTAAAATTTACTCTGTATATGGTTTTTCCTGACACAGGTAAATAGACAAGATTTTTTGGTTCCATATTAAATTTATAACCAATCGGGGTTGAGTATGCACTGAATGAAAATATTGTATTTGTTCTTATTCCATCGTTATAAGCACCATCAATCAAATCACAATGAATTAATACTGAATTTATACCGGAGGATATTTGAATGACATTATCACTGTAAGACGTCCCGTTAGTTTCAATCTTTTTTGAAGAGAAACCAAATAGCTCTCTGAACGAATTTTCAATCGTGAAATCAACTTTATAATTGTTTTTAAGTTTAATCGTTGATTTTGAAGTGTGTTTTTGAATATCTATTGCAATATTTTTTGGTTCATCACCTTGTTCTTTCATAAGGCGAGAGACTTCAGAAGATATTTGAGAAATCTCGTAAGCTCCGGGTGAAACGGTTATAGTTTTATATCCACTTCCTGGATTATAACTAAACTTGTTGTTTTTCTCTGTGATATTAAACAAGGTATTATAAGTTTCCATCGACAATAAAGATGCCTCATATGAGGTAAGGGGGTCAAGTTGTAGTGGGTAAGGGAATGAAGCTGTGTAATCGCTCGTTGTGAAATTAAAACTAAGAATTGTGCTTCTCATCTTATTTAATATCTAATAAAATATCTTTGTATTGACATTTATTAATTATTTTCATGTTCATCAACTGATCTAAAATGGCTGAGGATTCATTAAAACAATTGTTGTTTCCAGCCTTCTTACTACCTAACAACAATAATAGCCTATTAACTAATTGTGATGGGTCATTTGGAAGAAAACTAACACCTGAACCAAGCTTACTTAAAGCATCAATAATATGTTTCTCCTTCTCATTCTTCTTACTTTTACCAGCAACAGAAACTCCATAATCAAGTGCATTTAGCAACTCAATATATACCCTATCTTCCTCTCTTTCCATATCAAGTGGTTCCTCAAAATATTTTGAACCGCTGAATCCGGGGTTTGTTAGAAGAAACATTAATCTTGGAGTTAATTTAACATTTGGTTGAGTAGAACTCAAGAACATCAATTCATCATTAAATATCAATACCTTTTCTTCCACAAGATGAAACACTGCTGGTTCTTCTGTTGGAATGAGACCTGCTCTGGTTTTTGAATCTGCCAAATATTCATTGTTTTGAAGAGCTTCCACTACATAATTAGGGGGTTGATTTACCTCCTCAAGTTTCTGAAATAATTCTTCATCATTATATTCTAATTTTCCAAGTTCTTGTTTTGTTATCTGACTAAAATCTTTGAGCATTTGAAGTTTTTTCGGAGTAAATTCTACCGTGGGAACTGTAGGGTGTTGAGTTTTTAAAAGCGGTTTAAAAAATTTCTCTTGTTTTCTTTCAAAGGCTTCTTCACCAGTTAGTTTCTGTCTCCGTTTCTTCTTTATCTCTTCCTGTTGCTTTACAACTTTTGAAACCAACTCTTGATGTTCCTTAAACTTTCTTGCTCTTTCTTCAGCATTCATTTAGTATTGAAAAATATCATTTAATGAATTGTAAAGGTCAATGGGAAAATTTTCCTTTTCTTCATCATTATAGTAAATGTGTTGAAATAAATCTTTTTCTTTAAATATTTCATCAAATTCTTTATTGGTATTAATACAAGTTGTTATTTCTTCTTCACTAATACTTGTATCTCTGCTTTTCATACGTTTGCGTTGAGTCTCCTCATCGATATCAAAACCGAATGATAAAATCTTAACTCCATCACCACACAATTGTTTAATAATTTGTCTCATTCCTTCAGGATTAGTTTCTAAAATCCCAAGACCATTAGATTTTACTTTATTTAACTCACTCTTACAATGTGAATATTTTGTAGAACCAAGAGAGACCTCCTCAAATATTTGACCTTCGTTCCTCAATCGCATATGTTCCTCCATTGAAATGTAGTAATAATCTTTCCCTTCTACTTCTCCTGGTCGCTTTGCTCTGGTTGTAGTACTCACAAAACGAATCATAGGGTGTTTTTTAAAAAAACTTACAATCTTTTCATTTTTACTATTCAAGAGTTTAGATTTATGAAAGTTCTTTCCAGAAGCAGATTTACCCACAAGGTTAATAATAATTGTTGTCATTTATATATGTAATTATGTTTAAAATAAAAATACATCCTTTAATATCTCATCTTGTTTCACAACAATATATTTATATTTTCCAATCGTGTGTTTCATATAATTTTCAAATTCTTTTTTACTGATTCTACATAACGTAGAGCAATTATCTCTCCAAAAATTATTTACATCTATTGAATTTAACTTAAATAAAATAAAAGTATTAGCATTGTTTCTTATTGAGCATCGAGGGAGTTGAAAATATGACTGACTAAGATAAATACAATTACAAGAAGAATGTCTCCCTCTTGTATAGTAGCTATCCATTACTGTTTGGTTTCTCTCATTAACACAATCATCAAAGATGACGAGGTTCTTTTTTGATTTATCTAAATCTTGAGGTGAAGGTATATCATCCGTATTATCACTAAGAATACAAGTTATGGGTTTTGGTTTAGGTTTCTGTGTATCACAAAATAGTTGTATTATATCCTCAATGTTATAATAATTTAGTTTGTTTTGAAGTTTAAATAAACCGATAATGTCTTCCTTTTTAAGACCTGCATTAAAACCCTTTGAGAGTAGTTGATACTCGGGTTGAAAACTTGACTTCGTAAAAATTATTAAATTATCATAATCTAAAAAGTTGGGGGTAAGGAGCATCTTTAAAAGCAAACAGGTTTTTCCACATCCGCTTGAACCAACTATTAGACATCTCAATGAATTTGGAATGTTTTTATGGTTATTAAATTTTATCTTATTTTCCCAAACGGGTAAAAAATCATTCATTTATATATTTGGAAAACAAGTCATCCAACTTTTTTTGAGCTATTTTAGAAACTCTATATTTTATCCTGAGTTCGGGTTTAATTTCAAAATAATTCATTATTTTATTTATGTAGTATCTTGTATTAACATTTCCATTAAAATTATTTTGAATAATAAATATCATTAAACCCTTATACATTTCCTCAATACAAAGAGTCTCTTTCCTTGTAAGAAATGGTGTATTATCACCATAATGCTTAACATTCATCTCTCTTATTAATCTTGTAAAGTAATTCATTTTTGGTTCTAATTTAAAAGAGTTATATGTTTTTTTATATTTCTTATTATCATTAATTAGAATATAATCACAGAATAAACATTGTTTATATGAATCCTCATCATTAAGCCCCACTCTATCACAAGCCGGACAATTCTCTAATTTATCATATGGAGAGTCTGGAAATTCTAAATATCCTTCAGAACTTATCATATTTATGTGGTAAATTTTTACTTAAACTAAATGCAAGTTTATTCATTAATAAATACAATGTTTCAAAGCACAAAAGACAAATTTCAATCAATCTCTACTTCGGTGAAAGATATAGAAAAATATGTCAAAGATGTTAAATTGAACAAAGATAAATATGGAAATTTTTGGGTAAAACCAGTTATGGAAAATAACATGAGCCCCTCTATTTCATTTAAAGGAAGAGCTCTAACTATACCTGGAAAGACATCCATTAAAGTAAATCTAACAAAAGCTTCTCCTCTACTCCTGGCAATTTATTCAAAGCTTGAAAAAGTGATTGACCACGATACTTTGAAAAAGAATGATAAGACCATCAACAATACTCGTGGAGAAATTTGTATTTACTTTAATAATCCAAAGGGTGTAGATCTAAGTAAAATGAATGATGTTAATATTTCTGGTGAAATGTCATTTCGTTCTATGATAGTTAGAGATTATTTAAAGATAACTTTTGATATTAAAAATGTAGAGATTGAATCCGTTAATGAAAGAAAGTATATTGGTATAGATGGAAAGGTTTTTTCTGCTAATTAAATATGAGTCATTACAGCAGTGAAGATTTTACTATTTCATTGAACTCGGACGATAGTGATGATAGTATTTCATTGAACTCGGACGATGGTGATGATAGTATTTCATTGAACACAGATGATAGTTATGATACTAATAGTTTGTGCTCAAATGATAGTTATGAGAGTAGCTTTATTGATGACTCTGAGTATGATTCTGAGTATTCATGTGATAGTTATGACTTAGATGATTCTGAGTGAAAAAGTGTTTTAGTTTAAGCACAGCGATATATATAAAACGGAGCTGTAAAGCTCAAAAGTGTTTTATTTTAAGCACAGTGATATATATAAAACACCACGTTTTCTCACGCTATAAATATGGTTTATTGTGATACTTGCGAGAAGGAAGTAAAATATTATAAAGAACATATTCTCACCGCAAAACATACATACAACATTCTTAACAAACTTTCCCCTCTTCCACCTAAAACAAAACATTGTAAGGTCTGTTAAACAACCATCCTCAAGAAGGGGTTTAAAGCCCATCTTAAAACTAACAAACACTTGTCAAAATTGTTTACTATTAAAAATACTGATGGTGCTTTCAAAGGACATATTAAAATAAGAGTCTTTAACTTCAAACCTCCTGAACCAGAGTCTATAGTTGATGCTGTAGAAATAGTCAAACCTGCTGTTCAAACATTGATTGAAAAAACACTAAAAGAAATGAAACCACTTAAATTTTATATGGGAGTAAAATTAGAAATGACAAAGGATAAAGGAGTTATAGATACACCATACATGAGAACTGAGCCACACTTTATATCTTCATATCAAGATTTTAAAACATCAGGAGTCTATGATGAACTTATTAAACAAGAGCAAGATGTGGATAATTCAATCGTAGGAAGTGGATTCAATATAGGAAAAATTATTTACATAGACATTCATATTCTTAAATCAGATCCTCTAAAAGCTTCTTCTTACATTGATTTACCCAGTGTTATCAAAAATAGAAAAGCAGTTATCAATATCAAAAATAAAGACAATAAATGTTTTCTCTGGTCTATTTTAGCACACTTACAACCTCCACATTTTCATGATGAAAGAGTATCTCATTATAAAAAATATGAGAATACATTAAATACGAAAGATCTAAAGTTTCCGATGACTTTAAATGATATTCCTAAATTTGAAAAGATGAATAATTTATCAGTTAATGTTTATGGTCTAACAGAAACAAACAACATTCAGGTTTTAAAGCTTTCTGACAATTGTAAACAAACTCATATTAATCTTCTATATTTTAATTCAGACGAAAATTCACATTATACATACATCAAAGATATTACAAAATTAATAAAACCACAAGTATGTAAAAGAACAAATAAAATATATATTTGTATGCGTTGTCTTAACTTCTTCCATACACAAGAAAGATTAGATAAACATTCAAATTATTGTGGTGAACATAAATCAACGGTAATCAACATGCCTAAAAAAGGCTCAAAGATCACATTCAAAGATGAAAAGAAAACAATAAAACATCCATTTGTTATATATGCTGATTTTGAAAGTATTTTAGAAAAAATTGATACTGCTTCTCCAGATCCAAAAGAATCATACACAAATAAATATCAAAAACATACTCCTTGTGGTTTTTGTTATTATATCAAATCATCCGTTGGTGATAAATATAACAAGTTAGAGATGTATAGAGGCTCAAATACCCCAGAGGAGTTTGTGAAACGACTAGAAAAAGACTGTGTTCGATTAACCAAGATAATGAGAGAAACCAATAAACCAATGTCCTTAACAAGTAAAGAAAAAAGGGAATTTATAAAAAACAATGTCTGTCATATTTGTGAGGAGAAAATTGGTAAAGGTCTAAAGGTTAGAGACCATTGTCATCTCACTGGTAAATATAGAGGTCCGGCTCATCAAAGTTGTAATATTAATTATCAACTCCCCTCTTTCATTCCTGTCTTTCTTCATAACAACGCTCATTATGATACACATCTATTTATCAAGGAACTCTCAAAGACTTCTGGAAGTATCTCAGCAATTCCAAACACGGATCAGAAATACATTTCATTCACAAAAACAATTCACACATCTCCTATTACTCATATCAGATTTCTTGATACATTTAAATTCATGGCAAGTCCATTGGCTAACTTGGTTCAAAATCTAAAAGAGTTTCCATGTCTTTCAGAGTATTTTTTAGATAAAGATTTTCTAACACAAAAGGGAATTTACCCCTATGACTATATGGACTCATTTGAGAGATTCAATGAAACACAACTTCCTTTAAAAGAAAATTTCTATAACAAATTAAATAATAGTCATATATCTGATAAATATTATGTACACACACAAAATGTTTGGAAAAAATATAACATTAAGAATCTTGGTGAGTATCACGATTTGTACCTCAAAACTGATGTGCTTTTGTTGGCTGATGTGTTTGAGGCTTTCAGAACAATCTGTCATTTTGGATATGGATTGGATCCTGCTCACTATTACACTGCTCCTGGATTGGCTTGGAGCGCGATGTTAAAAATGACAAAACAAGCTTTGGATTTGATAACCGATGTTGATATGCTTTTGATGATTGAAAAGGCAAAGAGAGGAGGAATTTCACAAGTCTGTTCAAAGAGATATGCTAAAGCAAATAACAAGTACATTCCAAATTATGATCCATCGGTAGAGAGCTCCTACTTGATGTATTATGATGCGAACAACCTGTATGGCTGGGCAATGTCTCAGGCTCTTCCTTATGGAAAACTTAGATGGGTAAAGGAAAAAGTTTACAAAAAGGTTTTACAAGATGTATGTATCTCTACACAAAAAGAATTGGATGATTCAAAGGTTGGTTATTATTTTGAGGTCGATTTGAAATATCCAGAGGAACTTCATAACCTACACAAAGATCTCCCATTTGCTTGTGAAAAGGAAAGTCCAAAGAAGGAGTGGTTAAGTGATTATCAACAATCATTTAATATAGGTGAATCAACAGAAAAATTACTTACTACATTATATAACAAGAAAAATTATGTTCTACACCAAAGAAATTTGCGACAATATTTATCAAAAGGTCTAAGAGTAGAGAAGATCCATAGGGTTCTAAAGTTCAATCAAAGTCATTGGTTGAAGGGGTACATTGATTTTAATACACAAAGAAGAACAGAGTCAAAAACAGATTTTGAGAAAGACTTTTATAAATTGATGAATAATGCGGTCTTTGGTAAGACCATGGAAAATGTGAGAAAAAGACAAAATATCAGACTATCAACATCTTGGAAACAAGCATCAAAATTAATTAATAGACCGAGTTTTACTAGAGCTGAGGTCTTTACTGAGAACTTTTGTTCGATCCATTTGATTAAAGAGAGTATTGAAATGGACAAACCTATTTATATTGGAACATCAGTTCTTGATTTATCAAAGTCATTAATGTATGATTACTTTTATAATAACTTGAGGAAGAAATATCAAAATGATGTTAATCTACTTTATATGGATACAGATAGTTTTATTTTGCAAATTAATACTGATGATGTTTATTCAGACATGAAAAAGGACATTAATATCTATGACACTAGTAATTACAGTCCAGAGAGTGAGTTGTTCTCTTCTAAAAATAAAAAGGTGATTGGAAAGTTTAAGGATGAATTAGGGGGAAATGTCATGAGTGAATTTGTGGGATTGAGGTCTAAGGCTTATGCTTATAAATACATTGTGAATAACGTCGAAAAGACTGATAAGAAGTTAAAAGGTGTAAAGAAAAATGTTATTAAAGAAACAATAAACTTTAAGGATTATTATAACTGTTTAACAACAAAGAAAGAAGAGTTTAGAAAGATTAATGGAATAAGAAGTTATAAACATAAATTATATTCAGAAGAGATGAATAAGAAAGCATTGGGGGCTTTTGATGATAAGAGGTTTATTTTAGAAAATGGAATTGATAGTCTCCCTTATGGTTATATAAGTATATAAGTGATAAGTTAAAAAGGGGGGTTAGGGATTTTAACGGGCTACCGCCGCCTTTTTTACTATTATATAAATGATAGAACCAAGTACCAACCAGACTAAAGAGTGGAGGTGTAATCAACCTTGGTATATAAATGGTAAACATTACGAATGTGAAAAATATCAAATAGGTATAATTGAAAAGGCAACTGGTAAAAAAGTTCACAAAACAAATAAGAGAATTAATTTAAATACCGGTGAGTTGGGTAAAAAAAGATGGAAATATTTTTGAGTGGACGGAAAACTTTGATGGTTGTCAGGAAAATATATACTTTAATTTAAAAATGGTATGTGGCACTGGAGGCACTCAGACAAGAACATTGAGGGAGGTTTATCATTTTATTTTAGCTCAGTTAAAATATCTTGATAAAGAACCAAACGCAAACATATTTTTTGTTAATGTATTAGACGGTGAGGAGAGTTGTAGGAGAATTATATTATTTCCCACACATAAACAAATATTTGTAGGGTCGTTGTTTGAGTGGGCCAAAGATGATTCACCAGATGATATTAAGAGTAAAAGGTTAAAAGGTCCATAAGGTCAGAAGGATCACAGGTTCACACAGAAGGACCATTGTTTAAGTGGTCTAATGAATAAGGATAACATGTCAAAAGGTTAGAAGGTTCGTAAAGAACAGGGTGAGAGAAATAGAGGTGTTTAGGGGCAATGAGGGAGGGGAAAAATTAACATGTAAGTCAATGGGAAAAATGAGAGTGTCCCAGAAGCAACATGTATACACTACTGACCTCACTACGACCACGTACGTGCCCACCCGTCCGAGCCCGACTGCGCGGCGGCCGTCCTTGCCCTATGTAAGAACGGCCAAGAACCGCGCCGACCTAACTACGATCTTAAAATTCAGACGACGCTAATTCATGTTATTTTTGTATGTCATTTATATAAATCATCAACTCCAAGCCTTCCAATGATGCCGCCAGCCAGGAAGAGGGGGAGGGGATCCAGGAAGACGTGCACAATCACGCGGCCGCCGTGACCAGCTTGGATGTGATCGATGTGACCAGCTTGGAATCAGGAGATGAAATGATTTCGCCGCCGGGGATCGCCTATATATACCCGGTCTTGTGACAGGTCGTACTGGCGCCTACTGGTGCTTACTGCATGCTTACGGCAGTCTGGGCGGAGTCTTGTTAATTCGTGAGAGATCGGCAATGATCGAGAGTCGTCGTACTGCTGCGTGAACGTGGTCGGGACGGACCGGGGCAATTCTTGGAAGATCGTGATGGCAGTCGTACGGCGTCCATGTGAGGACGTACGGCAGTCGTATCGGTGCTTGCTGGATGCGGAGTGAATCGTGGCAGCCAAGTTTCCCGACCGCCGCAAGACACTCCACGACCATTTTCCCGATGCCCACACGCGCCCGTACGACACCCTCCAGACAGCAGCAAGAGTTTGAAAAACGCCACGAATCGCCACGATACTTTTGAACAGTTCAAAATTGTCGGGGCGGCTTCCCGTCTCGACCCGAACTGCCAAGTACACCCCCGATCATCCAGGAATCGCCAGGACCCCAATAAGATCTGGCCAAGAATGTCGCCCCGATCTTAGGTCGTGGCGATTCGTGGCCTGAAAATGGCCGGTATGACTGGGGCTTTATTCTAGTTCTCCTCAAGCTGCACCGCGTGCCCTCAGCCTCGTCTGCGAACGTCAAAAGCGCGACACAGCGCGCGCTTTCGTGAGGGGCGGAGCCAAGCCGAGCAACATTTATATACACATCGATCATTGAACGTGAACCGGAAAATATAATAAATTACTGATACTTAGCGACTCAAAAGGTTCTTTATCAACAACGTATTTTCTCGTGCTTCTGCTGACCTGTCTGCAAGGTGTATAAATCTAAGTCCCGAGTGCGAATCACAGGTGAGCCCGTCCTGAGGTAATTAGCGATTGGGAACGATTCAGAACCTGTGGGTAAATAACCCTTGGTTATTTCGCCAACAGTTTTCCGGACGACAGACTGCCAGAAGGGGACATGTATTGCAGCGCAATACTCATAATGCTTCTTATATTTGTTCTCCGTCCCAGATGAGCTGACCTCTTCTTCGCCATTATAATTATTTTTTTTGTATACAAGATCGAGGCTCGTGTAAGAGCTAACATTAATCACACAAAAATAAACTGACATAAAACATATGATAAAGGGAGCGGGAGACAAGATGGGGAGAGAGAGGGAAGCACACAGGTACAACAGTAGAGAACAGGGACATCGGGAGATCTGTGGGAGGGAGAGGGCTTGGGGGGAAGGGGCATGGTTTGAGGACTTCTATTTTCCGCAGTTTTGAGGACTGCGGCGGTACCACAGGTAAGCTCTTCAGCTTCCTCTTCTTCTTTCTTCCTCCCGCACATATATCGTAAAATCCGCATTTGAGCATCGCCTTCGGAGTAAAAGCTTACGTTTGGCCTTCCGTGACTCTCCCGGTGTTAACTGAGAGCAGTCACACGACAATAGGTATTTCCTTTCTTCTCAGAAACTACACACACAATTTCGATGACACTTGACCACAACCTTCACCACCCGTGATGTACCAATGTTTGCTCGAGGCATTAGAAAAATTGGGGTCTTAGAAGGTATATGGGCTTGGGGGAGGGGAGTTGCCCCCCAAAATCGGTAATTTTTTCTTTGTTTGATTAAAGTCTTATGATTATGCTAATTTGATTCCACCTGCTGCCCTGTATTCGAGCAACCATTGAAATTGGTGTAAAATACCCTTAGTCAGTAGAGTATACTGTTTATTCACCCGGTGAGCGCAAGAGGTATTGCCCCAATGTGTTCTTCTTCTGGTGTTGTTTTCCCGTTACTTTTTCTTGAATAAATAGTGCCGCTGTGAAACGCACCACATTCATTTCCTTCAAGGTGGATGATTTTGAAATCATTTTTCTAATTCAATGGTTTGTTCACATCACTAAGATTTTTCTCCGTTTATTATTCTCTATGCGATGGAGTTTTGGTCTTTCTCTGAGTTTTATCAATTTCATCTGTTCGATTTTGTTGGCTAACTCTTCCAGCCTGTGCTGCTCATCCTCTTCTCCTTCATTCTGCTGCTCTCCCTCGTCTTCTGCCCAGCACCATCTGCCTTTTCCATTCTTCTCCCCTTCATTTGTGCCTTCGTCACCTGGTCTTTGTCTCCGAACTGGTCTTGCCCCTTTTTCAGGGGGACACCGTCATTCTTTCCTTTTGCCAAACTCTTTCTTCGTCACCTTTGGTTTGGTCCCCCATCTCGTTTCATAGCCAAAACTTCCTCTCGTGCCATCTTGGCCAAATTCCTGCCATCTTTGTGTATGTGTGTGTGCACGCGCGTGTGTGTGTGTGTGTGTGCATGCATGTGTGTATGTGTATGTGTGTGCATGCATGTGTATATGTGTATTTATGTGTGTATGTGTATTTATGTGTGTGTATGTGTGTGTGTGTATGGGTGTGTGTGTGGGGGGGGGCGGGGGGCGGGGGGGTGTGCGTGTGTGTGTGTGTATGTGTGTGTGTATGTGTGTGCATGCATGTGTGTATGTGTATGTGTGTGCATGCATGTGTGTTTGTGTATTTATGTGTGTGTATGTGTGTATGTATGTGTGTATGTGTGTGTGTATGTGTGTGTGTGTATGGGTGTGTGTGGGGGGGGGGGCGGGGGGGGCGTGTGTGTGTGTGTATGTGTGTGTGTATGTGTGTGCATGCATGTGTGTGTGTGTATGTGTGTGCATGCATGTGTGTTTGTGTATTTATGTGTGTGTATGTGTGTATGTATCTGTGTATGCATGTGTGTGTATGTGTGTGTGTATGGGTGTGTGTGTGGGGGTAGGGGGGGTGTGCGTGTGTATGTGTGTGTGTGTGTGTGTGTGTGTATGTGCGCGTGTATGTTTTAACTGTTTCATATTTCACTCATTCAACTTGTATATGGAATTAAAAAGCACGCACTATCACTGAAATTCGCTAGAATATTGTACGGAGATTTCAACGTCACCTACAAATGATGGCACACTCTATGGCGAACACTCTACCTGTGTAAAGCTGTGGGATGACAGCTGGTTGGCGGATCCTGGCTTTTAGTTCTTACCATTAGAAGGCCTCGTTGAGGGCAGCCAAATTCACAATGGCATTCCTGGCATACATCATTTCAACATGAAAGGAACATTAAAGAGAACACGCTTTATACACGCCTTCCATGTTTTCCGCCCATTTGTTCCTTACAAATCCGAAGTGAAATCCAAAGTGTGAAGCACAAAAGTGCACTTCTTGCTTCTAACCTGAAGTCATTTACAAATCCATTACAATCTTTGCTTTGATTGCTCCTTGCTGTTGAACACTACCATCAGTCTCTGTGTCTGAAAAGGTTGTTGCCTTCTTCCTGAATCCGCAGCCTCTAATCAAGGCAGGTAGCGGCCTCTGTCCATCTCCACACCTGTTGAGACGAGGGTTTCAAATGGCAGGTTTACCCTTTCCCTGCAGACTGTTTGTCACCTACATTGACAGCACTTCGTGCACTTACACCTGTCATGGTGGACACAGTATATATTTGTAAGAAGGGTGGCTCTTCAAGTTTCATAAAGAACAAGAGATGTTGTTGCCATTAACGTTGTAGTAAAAGATGGAGTGTCAGGTATTTGTCTTTCAACCTGAGTGGAAATATTTTCTGCACTCCGTGAATAATTGTACTTTGGTGTCGGGTCGAAATACCTGTGCATACCTCGCTGTTTTAATAATTCGAAATACAAACAACTTCACAGGTTTTTCTTTCATTGTAAATTCAAAACGATTGTCGGTAATTGTGGTTTCATCATGATCCACTTGGTTATAAATCCTTGGATGCTTCTGTCGTTGTGCTTCCTCTTCTCCCGCTACCTCTATTATATGTTCTGCGTGTTCGCTCTTACACAAGCCTCGACTTAGTAGACAAAAAAATTAATGTCATCCTGACTTCAGGGTATGAAGTGCAATGAGGGGAAAAACAAACTGACGGAATGAGAATATCATTGGAATATTCCTTGAGACCTTTACCTGGTGATATCACCTGCGTTTAACGAAGTTGTGTTTGGGGAACAAGTGGAAATGTTTAAAAAAAAAATACTCGTGCAGATGTTCACGACACAAGATACAAACCAAAACACAAAAGAAATAAAACAAAAACAGGGAATTTGACAAAGTCATCCAGCTCTGCTTAGCAAGCTCATCTGCACAATCTACCTTAATGCAACTTCCTCCATTTGCATAATGAACACATTGCTATCAAAGGGATACCTTAATCTCCTCTCCCAGTGGAACCCCAAGTGCCCCAACAAGGCCTGGCCGAAGACTCTGACCCAAGGAAGCCACTCTCCTTGGCCAAGGCTAATTCCTAATCCACATAAAATGGCCTCCCGATGCTTTGGAAAACTCTCTTCCTTTTTGCACAAGCACATTTTGGCCTAGTACCCGGATCCCTGCACTGACGGGCAGACAACATGTGTGTCATGCTCTGCTGATCTGCAAATGATTAGATGCTGTTCTGTTAAATGGAACATGCTCCACAATTCTGGAATCAATCTACAATCTGTCTCACCCTTTGGTGCTTCAGATGATCATTAAACGAACCAAACTATCTATTTCATGGGCAGCTACTGTAAAAAGTTTAGTCTCTTCAAATGGTAGCACCAACCATGACCTCTCCGGGGCTGACCCAATAGTACAGTGCATTCAGAAAGTATTCAGACCCCTTCACTTTTTGCACATTTTGTTATGTTGCAGCCTTATGCTGAAATCGTTTAAATTCATGTTTTCCCTCATCAATCTACACTCAATACCCCATAATGACAAAGAGAAAACAGGATTTTAGAAAGTTTTGTAAATTTATTAAAAAGAAAAAACTGAAATATCACATTGACATAAGTATTCATACCCTTTGCTATGACACTTGAAATTTAGCTCAGGTGCCCCCCATTTCTCTTGATCATCTTTGAGATGTTTCTACACCTTGATTGGAGTCTACCTGTGGTAAATTCAATTGATTGGACATGATTTGGAAAGGCACACACCTGTCTATATAAGGTCTCACAGCTGACAACGCATATCAGAGCAAAAACCAAGCCATGAGGTCGATGGAACTGCCTGCAGAGCTCAGAGACAGGATTGTGTCGATGCACAGATCTGGGGAAGCGTACAAAAACATTTCTGCTGCATTGAAGGTTCCCAAGAGCACAGTGGCCTCCATAATTCTTAAATTTAAGAAGTTTGGACCAATCAGGACTCTTCCTAGAGCTGGCCGCCCGGCCAAACTGAGCATTCGGGGGAGAAGCGCCTTGGTAATAGAGGTGACCAAGAACCCGATGGTCACTCTGGCTGAGCTCCAGAGATCCTGTGTGGAGATGGGAGAAACTTCCAGAAGGACAACCATCACTGCAACACTCCACCGATCTGGGCTTTATGGCAGAGTGGACAGACGGAAGCCTCTCCTCAGTGAAACACACATGAAAGCCCGCTTGGAGTTTGCAAAAAAGCACCTAAAGGACTCTCAGACTGTGAGAAACAAGATTCTGTGGGCTTTCATGTGTCTGTTTGAACATAAATCTCACTTTGTTCGGCAACCATGTTGGATTGAACATAAATCTCACTTTGTTCGGCAACCATGTTGGATTGAACATAAATCTCACATGGTTCGGCAACCATGTTGGATTGAACATAAATCGCACTTGGTTCGGCAACCATGTTGGATTGAACATAAATCTCACATGGTTATGCAGCCATTTTTCATTGTACATAAATCTTGCGTGGTTTGGCAGACATTGGATTGAACATATATCTCACGTGGTTCGGCAGCCATATTGTATATTGAACATAAATCTCACGTGGTTCGGCAGCCATGTTGGATTGAACATAAATCTAACGTGGTTTGGCAGCCATGTTGGATTGAAAATAAATCTCACATGGTTTGGCAGCCATGTTGGATTGAACATAAATGCCACGTGGTTCGGCAGCCATGTTGGGCAAATTGCAATTGCAATTCCAACATAGGGATCATCAGTGACATGGACTGGTCCTGTGGAAGATAGGGATTGTGGTGAAATTGTATGCAAGTTGCGACCCAGGTGCCATTACAACTACTGACCACTACTTGGCCACTATAAGATCTCGGCTCCGAAGTGTGAAGGGCAGTCCTGAGACAATTATCATGCTTTATCCACGTGTATGCTTAGAATGGTAAGGGGAACTACATTGCATATTGCTTGCTTGTTTGCTTGAAGGACATACCCTCTCTTGCTCATATGATTGCAGTATATTGATCCTATGATTGCCAATTCTCTTTTAGATATTGCTGGAGTTTGATTCTGATTAAACTCACCTTCAGAGACACTGTTGTAGATCTGATTATTTACAACTCTTAATCAGAATCAAATCTTCTACCATCATTCGAGATCAACATGACCCACAAGCTTTTGCAACTGCCCACATTCGGAGCGGACCCACAGACTGAAGAAGCTCCGAGTCAGCTTAAGCACTGGCTGAGTCTGCTGACCAGCTACCTGCAAGGTCATAACATCACAGATGAGGTGAAGCGCGCTGTGCTCAATTCTCATGTGACACATGTCGTTCACCACTACATATTCCATTGTGCGACATTCGACGCTGCCGTAGCGTAGCTGCGCACCATCTACATCAAGCCTCGGAATGTCATCCACACACGATACCAGCTCGCCACGAGAAAACAGGAAACACCGGAATCCCTCACTCATTTTGTCCAAGAGCTACGTCGCCTTGGCCAAGAATGTGCTCACAAGGTCCGAACCCACAGGCAGATGTGCGACGATCTCATGTGAGATGCGTTCATCTCTGGAATCTACTCGCCGAGCATCCGGCAGCGCCTGCTGGAATCGCCGAACCTGACGCTGAGGCAGGCTCTCGATCAGGCTCTTGTACTCCACGAAGCCCAGGCTCAATCGGAAGTATGCGGTCGACCCTATGTTACGGCGGGGCTCACTGAGGAGCGGCGCTTGGAGCCCGACGCTGCTGCGGAGTGCCCTGCAGCCGACACTCCACCCGAGACGAAGGAAGCGCTCGGAGCCGAAGGTATGAGTCTGGCAGCGACTACCTCGGCCGGGGACAACACTAAATGCTTCTTCTGCGGCAATATAAATCATGCCCTCTCCGCGTGCCCGGGACAAGAAGTGACTTGTCATACTTGCGGCCGGAAAGGCCATTTTGCAAAAGTATGTCACTCATCGTGAGGGCGGCGACCCCGACCGCCGTTGGCTGGCATCAACTCAACGCGCGTGGCATGGTCACCACCCCTGGAGATTCCGACACAGCCCGGACCTCACGGGTTGTCCAGCGCAGTCGTCCCAGTCCTGATTGAGGGACAATCTGCAAGTGCTTTGGTCGACACGGGATCGACTGAGAGCTATGTCGATATGAGCCTCGTCCGCCATCACGGATGGCCGATTCTAGGAGGATCGCACAGGATCTTCATGGCTTCGCAATCTTTGTGGATGCGCACTAAGGGAGAATTTTTTTTTTTTTTTTTTGGATACATATTTGAGGCTCGTGAAAGAGCTGACATTTATCACACAAACAAACCAAACAGACAAACAAACAAACAAAGTATATATAAAAAGGGGAGCGGTAGACAAGATGGGGAGCGAAGGGGAAGCACATAAACACAACATTTGAGAGCAGGGACATCGGGAATGTGTGGGAGGGAGATGGCTTGGGGGGAGGCAGCGTGGGAATGTGGGGGGGGGGGGGGGTGGGAGAAGTATAAACACAAGGACACCAAGGACTTCCAGGAAAGAAGTTGGAATTTCAAAAAAGTGGATTTGGGGTGAAATTAGCAGGGGTGGAAAAGATCAAGGTTTTGGATGGGGGAAGATAAGAGATGGTGGTGAACAGCTGTTTTAAAGACCTGGAGGGAGGAGTGGGATTGAAAAGAGTGAGGGAGAGTTTGTTCCAGAGGCGGGAGAAAAGAGGAATGAAGGAGTGAAGGTGAGCAGAGAGTCTTGATTTTGGCAGTTTAACCATACGAGGGTTGCAGGCAGATCTTGTGTGATCTGCAGGAATATTTTGGGGACAGAGCCCAGAGAGAGCTGGAGGAGCAAGCCCGGAGAGGAGTCGGGAAAAGACAGAAAGACCACCAACCTGCCTGCGGTGAGTAAGTGAAAGGCCCTCAGAGGTAGCTTCATCACGGGAGATTCCAATGATTCTGAATGCTTTGGTTTCAACAGCGTGAAGACGAGCTAGGTGTGAGGCAGGAGCACCAGCCCAGAGGGGAGAGCAGGATTCCATTGAGCTGTGGATGAAAGCCTTGTACATGGTGAGGAGCTCAGGTGTGCCAAGGAAGGACTTTGCACGACGGAGAATGCCCAGTCGGCGACTGGCTTTGGATGCCGGATTTGAAATGTGGTTTTCCCAGGAAAGATCATGGCAGATAGTGAGACCCAAAAGCTTGAGTGACAGAACTTCTTTGGAGAGGATTATTCAGAAAGTGGATGGGAGGGTTGTCCAGTCGTTCTTTTCGGAGAGACATCGTAAGAGTGTGAGATTTGTCAGGATTGAAAGACATGTTCCACTTATTTGCCCAGTCAGTGATTTTGACCAGGTCTGCAGAGAGTGAGGAGGCTGCAGACTGCCGATCTGAGGGATGAGGAATGGAGCGGCAGAGAGAGGTCATCCGCAAAGAGATAGAGAGGATTTTCAAGAGAGTCAGAGAGATCATTGATGAAGACCAGAAAATGAACAGGGCCCAGAACACTGCCTTGGGGAACTCCAGCCTGAACAGGAAGAGGAGATGAGAGAAACCCATTCAGGGCCACACGTTGACTACGACTAGAGAGGAGGTCCGCCAGCCATGCGTGGAGATTTCCATGGATACAAAGGAGGAGAGTTTGGTGAGCAGAACGGGGTGCCAGACCGTATCGAAGGCACGTGATATGTCGAGGGAGACAGCTCTAATTTCCTGTTTGGCATTGAGGACCTCCATCCATTGTTGAGACAGCAGAAGCAGCATGTGCAGAGTAGAGTGACCTGGTCTGAAACCAAATTGATGACCAGAGATCAAGCCATTGGAGAAGAGGAAAGATTTCATATCCTAAGCAATGATGGATTCCATGACTTTGCTGGTAATTGGGAGAAGGCTGATTGGTCTGTAGTTGCTAGGATCTGTTTTTGCGCCTTTTTTTGTAAAGCGGTGATGTTGGCTGATTTCCAAGGAGATGGCAGATGACCTTGAGCAAAAGAGAGGGTGAAGAGAACAGAGAGAGGGAGTGAAAGAGCGGAAGAACAGGATTTTAGGACCCGTGGGCTGATGCCGTCAGGTCCAGTTGCAGAATCAGAGTCGAGGGTTGACAGAAACTTTTCCACCTTGTCAGGAGGAAAGGACACAGAGTCCTGGAGCAGCTGGGTACGACTGGGTATGGTGGGTACAGAGAGGGATCGGTTTGGGACACAAGATTTAGAGGCAAACAAAGAGTTGAGGCATTCAGCTTTTTCATGTGCAGAGTCAGCTGTGTAGCCGTTTGAGGTAAGGGAGTGGATGGAGGGGGAACAAACACTAGAAAGAGATTTGACCAGACGCCACCAGGATTTGGAAGAGGGAGACAGATAAGAGAGTTCGGTTTTGAGAACGGAGAGATATTGTTTCCTGGCTCTCCTGAGGGTGGACACACACTTGTTTCGGGCTTTGTGAAAGGAAATGAGATTTCCTTCCGTTGGATTTGTTTTTCAGGAGACGAAGGCAAGATGTTTCTTGGCAACAGCCTCACCACAAGATTCCGTGTACAATGGATGGGAGGAAGGGTATGACAACTGAAGACGAGATGGGATAAATCTGTGCATGAGAGAGAGCAATTTATTTAGGAAGAATTTCCATGATGAGTTGATGTCAGAGATGGTGGAGATGGGAGACCAGTCCAGATGATTGATGGCTGCTTGAATACCGTGCCAGTTGGCCTGAGTGAAATGCCAGACTCGAGGACGCTGAGGAGGCTCCCTGAGAATGGTCAGAGAGATGTCCACTTTAACAAGCACATGATCAGATGAGCTGATTGGAGCAAAAGAAGAGCAGCAGACATTTTCAGGGAAGTTAGTCATAGATCTCGCGAGATCACGGCGAGGTCACGTCTTTTCGAAGCTGCTCCATGCGCTCACGCTCTCGAAGCTAAGTGATCTATCAAAATCGTGTTTTTGTCGAGACTGTATCTATCTTTCGGTGTGTACCTATAGCGTGTCTTTTGGAAAATTTTCGGTGCTAATTTTTCGTACATGTATACACAATCGTCGGTTAATGGTATCGAGTATTCTGCGGCCGAGTACTCGTAGGCTTAGACTACCGTACCGTCTCCGACCTTGTGGTTTCGTTTTTCTCTCAGCGATTCGTCGAATGCGCTGAAATTATTTTTCGTTCTCTGTTTCGTACCAGTCGTTCACCCCATACCTCCTTGTTTAATATCTGTACTCACAAAAAAAAAAAAACCCCCCAAAAAAAATATTTCCTTCCCAGGTCTTATTCGTTTATTTGTTGTTCTTTTTGTTCGTTCGTTCTTCGTTCGCGATCACGCGGTTTAGAAATGTATAATCTCTCCCCTGAACAACTATTTTCTCTCATATATTATAACACCCTTTTCTTCTTTTCCTACAAAAGGATGTTTTCGTCTTGCTCACCAAATCTATTCATTCCAAAAAATATATATAATACCATCTCTTACAGTTCCTCCTTTCTACATTCCCTAAACTATCCAGAACGCCACCCCTCCCCCAGTGTCCTCAAACGTATTTTTGACTCGAAGGTCTCAAACTCATTTTGCAAAAAATGTTCGTATCCCATGAATCGTACACTTTTCAAAATCCAATCTCACCCCTCCCCTCCAAATCCTCCCCATCACCCATCCCTTTCAAATCTCCCCCCTTGCCCCTTCCCTCCCCTCCCTCCTAAACTCCCCCCACACCCCTCCCCTCCGAGACTCTCCTTCGCTCCTCCCCTCCTAGACTCCCCTCTCACCCCTCCTCCTCAAAGCATCCTCCCTGCTTCTTCCCCCTTCCAACTTTCACCTTCATCTCCCCAAACCTTCTGCCTCGCTCTTCCCCCTCCTCAAATAACACCTCACTGTGCCTCACCCAATCTCCATCAAACCTTTTGTCCGCCCCATTCTTCCCTTTCTCCAAGCTATTCTGAAATCTCTGAAATCTCTGACACACCTTCAACAGCTCTCCCTATCTCTTCCTCCTCTTCCACATCTTACCCTACCCCTCCCCCCCCCCCTGTTCTGGACCCGATGCTCCCCCTTCCTCTTCATTAACGGTATGGACCTCAAACATCCGGGGCCTTCGCTCAAACTTGACTGACCTCTCCATACAGGTTGCTTCTGACAAACCAGATGTGATCTGCTTAACAGAAACTTTCCTCCTTCATGATGTCTCTGATGCCTTGGTATCTCTCCCAGGTTACTCCCTCCTCCGGTATGATAGAACTGAGCCTCGTCCTGGAGGTGGGGTTGCTATCTTTATAAAAAACTCTCTTCCTCACTCACCCTCTACTGCCCTCTCTCCACCTCACCCCCAGGAATACCTTTGGCTACGGCTTCCCCTTTCCCCTTTGCTCCCACCTTTTGTTCATATGTGTGTTGTACCGTCCACCAAACAGCGATGACTCCATCTACATCTCACTGTCTGATAATATGGACCAACTTCTATCTACCCATCCCAACTCTCTCTTCCTCATATGTGGTGATTTCAATTGTCACCATGCCAGTTGGCTGGGTGTGGGTACCTCTCTCACCAGCCATGGCTCTTCAGCAAAGGACTTCTGCGACTCACTGGGACTGACACAATCTGTCAATTTCCCGACCCGGATCTCAGTCAACGGAGCATCTTCTCTTCTGGATTTGGTTATGACAAACTTCCCTGAAAATGTCTGCTGCTCTTCTTCTGCTCCAATCGGCTCATCTGATAATGTGCTTGTCAAAGTGGACATCTCTCTGACCATTCTCAGAGAGCCTCCTCAGCGTCGACGAGTCTGGCATTTCACTCAGGCCAACTGGCACGGTCTTCAAGCAGCCATCAATCATCTGGACTGGTCTCCCATCTCTACCGCCTCTGACATCAACTCATCCTGGGAATTCTTTCAAAGTAAATTGCTCTCTCTCATGCACAGATTTATACCATCTCGTCTTCAGTTGTCATACCCTTCCTCCCGTCCATGGTACACGGAATCTTGTGGTGAGGCTGTTGCCCTGAAACAACTTGCTTTCGTCTCCTGGAAAGCAAATCCAACGGAAGGAAATCTCATTTCCTTTCACAAAGCCCGAAACAAGTGTGTGTCCACCCTCAGGAGAGCCAGGAAACAATATCTCACCATTCTCAAGACCGAACTCCCTTATCTGTCTCCCTCTTCCAAATCCTGGTGGCGTATGGTCAAATCTGTTTCTGGTGTTTGTTCCCCCTCCATCCCCTCCCTCACCACAAACGGCTTAACGGCTGACTCCGCACGTGAAAAAGCTGAATGCCTCAACTCTGTGTTTGCCTCTAAATCTTGTGTCCCAAACCCATCCCTCTCTGTACCCACCGTACCCAGTCGTACCCAGCTGCTCCTGGACTCTGTGTCCTTTCCTCCTGACAAGGTGGAAAAGTTTCTGTCAACCCTCGACTCTGATTCTGCAACTGGTCCTGACGGCATCAGCCCACGGGTCCTAAAATCATGTTCTTCTGCTCTTTCACTCCCTCTTTCTGTTCTCTTCACCCTCTCTTTTGCTCAAGGTCATCTGCCATCTGCTTGGAAATCAGCCAACATCACCGGTTTGCACAAAAAAGGTGCAAAAACAGATCCCAGCAACTACAGACCAATCAGCCTTCTCCCAATTATCAGCGAAGTCATGGAGTCCATCATTGCTTCGGATATCAAATCTTTCCTCTTCTCCAATGGCTTGATCTCTGATCATCAATTTGGTTTCAGACCTGGTCACTCTACTCTGGACATGCTGCTTCTGCTTTCTCAACTATGGATGGAGGTCCTCAACGCCAAACAGGAAATTAGAGCAGTCTCCCTTGACATTTCACATGCCTTCGATACGGTCTGGCACCCTGCTCTGCTCACCAAACTCTCCTCCTTTGGTATCCATGGAAATCTCCACGCATGGCTGGCGGACTTCCTCTCTGGTCGTAGTCAACGTGTGGCCCTGAATGGGTTTCTCTCATCTCCTCTTCCTGTTCAGGCTGGAGTTCCCCAAGGTAATGTTCTGGGCCCTGTGCTTTTTCTGGTCTTCATCAATGATCTCTCTGACTCTCTTGAAAATCCTCTCTATCTATTTGCTGACGACTCTACTCTCTGTCGCTCCATTCCTCATCCCTCAGATCGGCAGTCTGCAGCCTCCTCACTCTCTGCAGACCTGGACAAAATCACAGACTGGTCAAACAAGTGGAACATGTCTTTCAATCCTGACAAATCTCACACTCTTACAATGTCTCTCCGAAAGGACCGACTGGACAACCCTCCCATCTACTTTCTCAACAATCCTCTCCAAGAAGTTCTGTCGCTCAAGCTTTTGGGTCTCACTATCTGCCATGATCGTTCTTGGGAAAACCACATTTCCAAGCTGGCCTCCAAAGCCAGCCGCCGACTGAGCATCCTCCGTCGTGCGAAGTCCTTCCTTGGCACACCTGAGCTCCTCACCACATACAAGGCTTTCATCCACAGCTCAATGGAATACTGTTCCCCCCTCTGGGCTGGTGCTCCTGCCTCACACCTTGCTCGGCTTCACGCTGTTGAGGCCAAAGCTTTCAGAATCATTGGAATCTCCTGCGATGTATTCAACACCGAGGGCCTTTCACTCACTCACCGCAGGCAGGTTGGTGGTCTTTCTGTCTTCTACCGACTCCTCTCCGGCCTTGCTCCCCCAGCTCTCTCTGTGCTCTGTCCCCCCAATATTCCTTCAGGTCGCACAAGATCTGCCTGCAACCCTCTTATGGTTAAACTGCCAAAGTCTAGGCTCTCTGCTCACCTTCACTCTTTCATTCCCCTTTTCTCCCGCCTCTGGAACAAACTCCCCCACTCCCTTCAATCCCACTCCTCCCTCCAGGTCTTTAAAACAGCTGTTCACCACCATCTCTTATCTTCCCCCATCAATAACCTTGATCTTTTCTACCCCCGGTAATTCACCCCAGAGTCCTTGCAGTGTTCATATGTTTTATTCCTCTCCCACCTCCCCCCAAGTCCTCCCGATGTCCCTGCTCTCAAATGTTGTGTTTGTGTCCTTCCCCCTCTTCCCCCTCTCTTTTGTGTCCTTCCCCCTCTCTCCCCATCTTGTCTGCCGCTCCCCTTGTTTTTTTGTGTTTTGTGTGTCGGTTTGTCTTTTTGTGTGATTCATGTTAGCTCTTTCACGAGCCTCGATCTTGTATACAAAAAAAAAAAAAAAAAAAAAAAAAAAAACCAAGTCCAGAAGAGAAGATGCTCCGTTGACTGAGATCCGGGTCGGGAAATTGACAGATTGTGTCAGTCTCAGTGAGTCGCAGAAGTCCTTTGCTGAGGAGCCATGACTGGTGAGAGATGTACCCACACCCAGCCAACTGGCATGGTGACAATTGAAATCACCACATATGAGGAAGAGAGAATTGGGATGAGTAGATAGAAGTTGGGCCATATTATCAGACAGCGAGATGTAGATGGAGTCATCACTGTTTGGTGGACGGTACAACACACATATGAACAAGAGGTGGGAGCGAAGGGGAAGCCATAGCCAGAGGTATTCCTGGGGGTGAGGTGGAGAGAGGGCAGTGCAGGGCGAGTGAGAAAGAGAGTTTTTTATAAAGATAGCAACTCCATCTCCAGGACGAGGCTCAGGTCTATCATACCGGAGGAGGGAGTAACCCGGGAGAGATACTAGGAATCAGAGACATCATGAAGGAGGAATGTTTCTGTTAAGCAGATCACGTCTGGTTTGTCAGAAGCAACCTGTATGGAGAGATCAGTTAAGTTTGAACGAAGGCCCTGGATGTTTGAGGTCCATATCGTTAATGAAGAGGAAGGGGGAGCATCGGATACAGAACAGGGGGGAGGAGGGGTAGGGTAAGATGTGGAAGAGGAGGAAGAGGTAGGGAGAGCTGTTGAAGGTGTGTCAGAGATTTCAGAATAGCTCGGAGAAAGGGAAGGATGGGGCGGACAAAAGGTTTGATGATGATTGGGTGAGGCACAATGAGGTGTTATTTGAGGAAGGGGAAGAGCGAGGCAGAATGTTGGGGGAGATGGAGGTGAGAGTTGGAAGGGGGAAGAAGTTTGGAGGACGCTTTGAGGAGGAGGGTGAGAGGGGGGAAATGGAGAAGAAATGAGTGTGGGGAGATTTGAATGGGAGGGGCAAGGGGGGAGTTTATGAGGGGAGGGGTTAGGGGGGAGTTTAGGAGGGAAGGGACAAGGGGAGGGATTTGAAAGGGATGAGAGATGAGGGAGATTTGGAGGGGAGGGGTGAGGGAGAGTCTAGGAGGGGAGGGTTGTGGGGGGAGTTTAGGAGGGAAGGGGCAAGGGGGGAGATTTAAAAGGGATGGGTGATGGGGAGGATTTGGAGGGGAGGGGCAAGGGGGAAGATTTGAAAGGGATGGGTGATGGGGAAGATTTGGAGGGGAGGGCTGATGGGGAAGTTTTGGAGGGGAAGGGTGATGGGGAAGATTTGGAGGGGAGAGGTGAGATTGGATTTTGGAAAGTGAACGATTAATGGGAAACGAACATTTATTGCAAAATGAGTTTCTTGTGACCTTCGAGTTAAAAATACATTTAAGGACGCTGGAGGGGGGGGGGGGAGGGTTGGTGAGTTTAGGGAATGTATGAAAGAGGCACTGTAAGAGAGGGATTTTTTTTTGGGGATGAATAGATTTGGTGAGCAAGTCGAAAGCAACCTTTTAAAGAAGAAGAAAAATGTGTTACGACAGAATGCAGCACTTCAGGGGAAAGTTTAAACATTTTAAAGTTTAACAGTGAAAACTATCTGGGGAAATGGGGGAGAAACACATGGTCGAAGAACGAATGAACGAATAAGAACAATGAATAAACGAATAAGAACAACGAATAAGAACAGAGAACGAAATGTTTTTTTGGTTTTTTTAAAAGTTTTTTTTGAGTTGAGATTTTAAACAAGGAAGTAGGCTACGGGGTAAAAAGACTGGGAAAAACAGAGAACGAAAGTTATTGGAGCAAAATCGATGGACCGCTGAGAGAAAAACAAAGCCTCAACGTAGGACACGGTACAAGGCCTCAAAAGACACCACACGGATTAACACGATTTTCGATACAGGTATGAAAGATTTCCACCGATAATTTTCCTAGGGACCCACTGTAGGTACACACACAATAAAATAAATACAGTTTTGACGAAAATACAAATGGGAACAATTACTTAACTTCGATAGCGTGGAGAGCGTGGACAGGTGGAAAAACGTAACCTCGCCGGCAAGACCGGAAGCGGAGGCCAAGAAGAAAAAGAATGCCGTGTAAAGCTAGTAATTAATGGCACAATGTATCCTGATGTTTGTCTAATGGTTTTGCCTACTCTTTGCGCCAAAGTATTATTGGGGCACGATTTTCTCCATCGACACGGCCGCTTAGAGATGACGTTCGGGGGGGGATGCTACTCTCTCGGTCTGTGCCCTGGCAGGGATGTCTATTGAACCGATGTCCTTATTTCCGAATCTAACTCCAGACTGCGCTCCAGTCGCTATAAAATCATGACGCTATTCCCGGTCTGATGCGCACTTCATCTCTGAGGAGACTAGCAAACTCCTCCGCAAAGGCATAATCAAGCCCAGCCGATCTCCTTGGCATGCGCAAGTTTTGGTTGTCCAGTCTGAAAATCATCGCAAGCGCATGGTAATCAATTATTCACAAACCATAAATAGATTTACGCAATTGGATGCCTACCCAATTCCGGGGTTGGATGTGCTGGTACGACAGGTTGCCCAATATTCATGTACAGTACTCTCGATCTGCGGTGCGCGTATCATCAAATTCCAATTGTGGAAGCCGATAGGATTTATACTGGCTTTAAATCTGGACAGAGGCTGTACCAATTCACGCGTTTGCCCTTCGGCATCACTAATGGTGTCACGTGCTTTCAAAGGGCCATTGACGACATAATTACCAAAGAACGCTTAACGGATGTTTTCGTTTATTTAGATAATCTGACGGTTTGTGGGTATGATCAAGCTCACCATGATGCTAATTTGCAACGCTTTCTCCAGGTCGCGCGAAAGTACAGTCTGACTCTCATTGAGGCCAAATATCGCTATTCTGCCAGACGATAGATCTCTTCGGGTACACCGTGACCCAGTTAACGATAACTCCTGACAAGGAACGTTTGCGCCCCTTGCTCGACATGGCGCCGCCACACGATGGCGCATCCTTGAAGCGTGCCCTCGGGCTGTTTGCACATTATTTGAGGTGCATCCAAAATTACTCCGAGAAGCTCCGTCCCCTCGTTAATTGTAACACGTTCCCTATGTCCCATGCCGCCAAGGTCGCCTTCCATGGGCTGAAGTCAGACATAGCTGGCGCCGCTGTGTCTTCCATTGATGACAACATCCACTTTGTTCTTGAAAGTGATGCGTCGGATCAGGCGATCGCTGCCACGCTCTCTCAAGGGGGGAAGCCTGTGGCCTTCTCCTCAAGGACCCTATCTTCCGCTGAGAGGCGTCATTCTTCTGTCGAGAAGGAAGCCTATGCAATCGTGGAGTTGCTTCGTCGGTGGAGACCATATTTGCTAGGCAAACGGTTTGATGTCATCACCGATCAGCAGAGTGTTGCATTCATGTACGATACGCAGCACGCTCAGCGCATTAAGAACGAGAAAATTACTCGGTGGCGTATAGAGCTAGCTGATTACAGCTTCAGTATAACGTATCGTCCCGGGCAGGAGAATCTGGCAGCGGATGCTTTATCCCGGCCAGGTATTTGCGCGAGTTTTACCTCCTTCGAGGACTTATGTGCTCTTCATGACACCTTGTGTCACCCCGGGGTGACCCGCCTGGCTCACTTAGTGCGTAGCCGTAATTTGCCCTACTCTGTTGATGACGTTCGACGTCTGTGTCGCACCTGCCACGTTTGTGCTGAACTCTAACCTTGTTTCTATAAACCAAACATGGGCACTTTGATTCAAGCCACTAGACCGTGGGACAGACTGGCTATGGACTTTAAAGGACCTCTACCAGCTTCTGGTACCTCTCGTTACCTCCTCACAATTGTAGACGAGTACTCCAGATTCCCTTTTGCCTTTCCATGCAGCGATATGTCCGCAGTTACAGTTATCCGCTGTTTGCAGCTTCTGTTCTCGATGTTTGGGAATCTGGTTTATGTGCACACCGATAGAGGTGCGGTGTTCTTGTCCCAGGACGTGAGGGCATTTCTGTTGCAGCATAACGTTGCTTCTAGCTACACTACTCCGTACAGTCCGCATGCTAATAGTCAGATGGAGCGCTTTAATGGCACCATATGGAGGGCCATCACTTTGGGCCTTAAGACTCACGGCCTGAGAGCGGACCAATGGACTGGGAAGGTGCAAGGGGCCTTACATTCGATCCGTTCGCTCCTATGCACCGCTACAAACGAAACACCTCACGATCGTTTATTTTGCTTCCCGCATCGCACAGGTTCTGTCCGCCCTCTGCCTGGGTGGCTTACCGGACCCGGTCCGGCTTTTCTCAAATGAGCAGTGTGCACGAGTAAATATGTCCCGCTTGTTGACAAGGTACGCATTCTCCAAACTAATCCCAATCACGCTTGGGTCCAGCTGCCAGATGGGCACGAGTCCACAGTGTCAGTACGTCAGCTCGCACCCTGTGGGGATCTCGTCGGGACTGAGCTCTGCTCAGGGAACCCGGTGCTGGGAAATTCGCCTTCGATTCCACGCTCTCGCTTGCCCGAGCCGCTCGGCATAATCATGCCACCCCTGTCTCCAGACACAGAGAGTATTCTTAACAGTGTCGATCTGGACGCTGCTGCTGAAGGCCCCGATGTGTATCGAATGCGCACAGGAAGAGAGATCCGCTGCCCCGATCGCTTTGGCTGGTCTTGACGGGACTCTCGCATTTTGCGTACTCTTATGTAATTGGCTGCATATCGTAGTTATATGCTTAATGCTAACCGGCTTGCTAGCAAGGTTTTAAACCCAGGGAGGAATGTGGTGAAATTGTATGCAAGTTGCGACCCAGGTGCCATTACAACTACTCACCACTACTTGGCCACTATAAGATATCGGCTCCGAAGTGTGAAGGGCAGTCCTGAGACAATTATCATGCTTTATCCACGTGTATGCTTAGAATGGTAAAGGGAACTACATTGCATATTGCTTGCTTGTTTGCTTGAAGGTCATACCCTCTCTTGCTCATATGATTGCACTATATTGATCCTATGATTGCCAATTCTCTTTTAGATATTGCTGGAGTTTGATTCTGATTAAACTCACCTTCAGAGACACTGTTGTAGATCTGATTATTTACAACTCTTAATCAGAATCAAATCTTCTACCATCATTCGAGATCAACATGACCAACAAGCTTTTGCAACTGCCCACGTTCGGAGCGGACCCACAGACTGCAGAAGCTCTGAGTCAGGTTACGCACTGGCTGAGTCTGCTGACCAGCTACCTGCAAGGTCATAACATCACAGATGAGGTGAAGCGCGCTGTGCTCAATTCTCATGTGACACATGTCATTCACCACTACATATTCCATTGTGCGACATTCGACGCTGCCATAGCGGAGCTGCGCACCATCTACATCAAGCCTCGGAATGTCATCCACACCTTTGGAGACACTGTTGACACTGTAAACTCACCTTTGGAGACACTGTTGTGGATCTGATTATTTACAACAGGGATCATCAGTGACATGGACTGGTCCTGCCGAAGATAGGAATCATCAGTGACATGGACTGGTCCTGCCGAAGATAGGGACCATCAGTGACATGGACTGGTCGTGTGGAAGATAGGGATCATCAGTGACATGGACTGGTCCTGCTGAGGATATGGATCATCAGTGACATGGACTGGTCCTGCTGAGGATATGGATCATCATCTTCATCTTCATCAAGGATATGTCTTCATCAATGATCTCTCTGACTCTCTTGAAAATCCTCTCTATCTCTTTGCTGACGACTCTACTCTCTGTCGCTCCATTCCTCATCCCTCAGATCGGCAGTCTGCAGCCTCCTCACTCTCTGCAGACCTGGACAAAATCACAGACTGGTCAAACAAGTGGAACATGTCTTTCAATCCTGACAAATCTCACACTCTTACAATGTCTCTCCGAAAGGACCGACTGGACAACCCTCCCATCTACTTTCTCAACAATCCTCTCCAAGAAGTTCTGTCGCTCAAGCTTTTGGGTCTCACTATCTGCCATGATCTTTCTTGGGAAAACCACATTTCCAAGCTGGCCTCCAAAGCCAGTCGCCGACTGGGCATCCTCCGTCGTGCGAAGTCCTTCCTTGGCACACCTGAGCTCCTCACCACATACAAGGCTTTCATCCGCAGCTCAATGGAATACTGTTCCCCCCTCTGGGCTGGTGCCCCTGCCTCACACCTTGCTCGGCTTCACGCTGTTGAGGCCAAAGCTTTCAGAATCATTGGAATCTCCTGCGATGTAGTCAACGCCGAGGGCCTTTCACTCACTCACCGCAGGCAGGTTGGTGGTCTTTCTGTCTCTACCGACTCCTCTCCGGCCTTGCTCCCCCAGCTCTCTCTGTGCTCTGTCCCCCCAATATTCCTTCAGGTTGCACAAGATCTGCCTGCAACCCTCTTATGGTTAAACTGCCAAAGTCTAGGCTCTCTGCTCACCTTCACTCTTTCATTCCCCTTTTCTCCCGCCTCTGGAACAAACTCCCCCACTCCCTTCAATCCCACTCCTCCCTCCAGGTCTTTAAAACAGCTGTTCACCACCATCTCTTATCGTCCCCCATCGAAAACCTTGATCTTTTCTACCCCCGGTAATTCACCCCAGAGTCCTTGCAGTGTTCATATGTTTTAATCCTCTCCCACCTCCCCCCAAGTCCTCCCGATGTCCCTGCTCTCAAATGTTGTGTTTGTGTCCTTCCCCCTCTTCCCCCTCTCTTTTGTGTTCTTCCCCCTCTCTCCCCATCTTGTCTGCCGCTCCCCTTGTTTTTTGTGTTTTGTGTGTCGGTTTGTCTTTTTGTGTGATTAATGTTAGCTCTTTCACGAGCCTCGATCTTGTATACAAAAAAAAAAAAAAAAAAATCAGTGACATGGACTGGTCCTGTGGGAGATAGGGATCATCAGTGACATGGAGTGGTCCTGCTGAGGATATGGATCATCAGTGAAATGGACTGGTCCTGTAGGAGATAGGGATGATCAGTGACACGGGTGGGTCCTGTGGGAGATAGGGATCATCAGTGACATGGACTGGTCCTGCCAAAGATAGGGATCATCAGTGACATGGACTGGTCCTGCCGAAGATAGGGACCATCAGTGACATGGACTGGTCCTGTGGAAGATAGGGATCATCGGTGACATGGCCTGGTCCTGCTGAGGATATGGATCATCAGTGACATGGACTGGTCCTGCTGAGGATATGGATCATCAGTGACATGGACTGGTCCTGTGGGAGATAGGGATCATCAGTGACATGGACTGGTCCTGTGGAAGATAGGGGTCATCAGTGACATGGATGGGTCCTGCCGAAGATAGGGATCATCAGTGACATGGACTGGTCCTGCCGAAGATAGGGACCATCAGTGACATGGACTGGTCCTATGGAAGATAGGGATCATCAGTGACATGGACTGGTCCTGCTGAGGATATGGATCATCAGTGACATGGACTGGTCCTGCTGAGGATATGGATCATCAGTGACATGGACTGGTCCTGTGGGAGATAGGGATCATCAGTGATGTAGAATGGTCCTGTGGAAGATAGGGGTCATCAGTGTCATGGACTGGTCCTTTGGAAGATAGGGATCATCAGTGACATGGACGGGTCCTGCCGAAGCCACAGCTTCCATATTCAAGTGTCGCCCAGGTCTTGCTTGATGACGGTCTTGCTTGATACAGAGTGTAGGCAGATATCGGCCACAACTAGTCTGTGCTCAGTGTTTGCCGGAGCTTCGGCATCTCTAAAAACCCAATATAACTTGAAAATTGAACGATCTTGAGATAAAATGTGATCAAGTTCTTTACAGGTGTTAGCATCGTTAGAGATCCAGGTGAATCTGTATATGTCTCTTTCTGAAGCAAGAACCCATAACGGATATGTTTTAAGAGGAGCAGAGGGAGATCATACGAAGAGTGTTGTCATTCATGTAGCCTCATCCGCAAATTCCCGATAACACTTTCGTATCCTGTACGATCATCTGTGCCAGAAGATGCTCAGTAGGGGCGTATGGCACAATGAGAGAAAGGGCGCCATGTTGATGTTTTAGGCGAGCAATAAGGAGACGGCCTGAAACAGGGAGCCATGACATCAATGAGCGGCTCATGTTGCTGCCAGTAGTAGAGCTCCTCCATGTGTGTGCTGTGACTCTCCTGAATGGATGAGGGTCTAGTTATACCCACCTGCTGCTGATATTCCGAGTCTTGCCATTTCATGCAACATGGCTTCCGGATATCCGAATTGGGCTCATGATCATATGTTCCATGTAGTATCG
The DNA here is from genome assembly GCF_964187855.1 of Myxine glutinosa. Lineage (NCBI taxonomy): Eukaryota > Metazoa > Chordata > Myxini > Myxiniformes > Myxinidae > Myxine > Myxine glutinosa. Next base: position 2,301,288 of record NC_136274.1, read on the forward strand.
TTCTCTTGGGACAGGGGGGATGTGAAGCGCAGTAGACGGAGACATTTCTTCATAAAGTTGAGTAATGTATCTCCATCTATAGGCGCCCGCAGAACTACGTAACTTCCGATTAGTGCACCCCCCCCGCGACAACAGTCACGTGATTGGATACGTTGAAAACAAACCACAAAAGGGCACGTGTTACAGCTGGAAATTATGGAAACGGTGTAGGTTATTTGATCATAACTCGCTTAAATCTTTAAAATTTTAACTTTCCGACAAGCTTGAAGTAATTCTCTTTCTAAGAATATAAAGTTTTATGAAAAATAAAACGAAATGTTTGTATAGCCGCGCGCGGAACTACGTAACTTCTGGTTAGTGCACCCATCACGACAACAGTCACGTGATTGGATACGTTGAAAACAAACCACAAAAGGGCACGTGTTAAAGCTTACTTCCGATAGTCTCGCCCTCACCTATATCAGATATCAACGTAGATCCCGAAAAGAATTCATCCACCAATGAGTGGATGTACATCAACAGCGGGGTTTGGGGGTGCGGGGGACAGGAGGGACAGGAGGGGCAATGCCCCCACCTTAATGTTTTTTACGTAGTTTTTTAGAAGTTGCGGAAGGCGAGAAGACGAGGCCATTTCGTAGGGTTCAAAGCTTGTTTATTCAAACAGGAATCTGCAGCACACTCTGAACTCGAATGGAAGGGGTAAAGCTTTTATAAAGCCAAAACCTTCTTCGGAGGGCGTGGCTCCCACAACCGCGCGTGCGTCACGTCCAACAAACCAAAAGTCCGTGCACGTGGATTAGACCAAACATAAGGTAACGGTCACATGCGGATAAGTTAACCGCGACATGCGAATAAGGTAACCCTACATGCGCCCCCCCAGAATTCACTCCACGGGCGTGTACGTAGTTCGCAGGCGCGCTCGGCAGTGCCGAGAAGGCTCGAGCAGTGCTCGGCCTCGGTACGCGCGAAAAAACGCAGCCGTGGGGTTGAGCCGACGGAGAGGCTGGTCAAGTCCTCGGGGGAGGCTGCCGAGGTTCATCGCGGGCCTCCCGAGGTTGCATTTCGCGGGTGCAGTGCCGAGAAGGCTCGAGCAGTGCTTGGCCTCGGTGCACGCAAAAAGCGGCTGAGCCAACCGAAGGGCTGGTCATGGCCTCGGGGAGGCTGCCGAGGTTCCTCGCGGGCCTCCCGAGGATGCAGAGTCGGAGAAGTAGTGGCGCGAGTTGCAGCTTTCTGCACGCAAGCTGTAGTTGTAGAGTGTACACTGAGCAAAGGTGACAAGCAGCCGTGCACGCAAAGGTAACAAAGCAGCCGTGCCGCCAACGTCAGTGCGCGCGCAAGAGATGAGCAGCAGTGCCACCCACACCTCGTAACTGCGTCCCTTCAGAGGGTCCTGGAGCAGGCTCGCCCCTCCGGTCGTAGAGGAGGAGGCGAGCGCGGTGCGCGAACCACATGGCCGCTCGTCGTTGCCAACTCCGGCAGTTCGATCGAAACTGCCGTGTTCGTTTGCAGCCCCCGAATCCGTTCGGGGGCAGCCGGGGTCACCAGTTTAGACGTTGCGGAAGGCGAGAAGACGAGGCCATTTCGTAGGGTTCAAAGCTTGTTTATTCAAACAGGATTCTCCAGCACACTCTGAACTCGAACGGAAGTGGTAAAGCTTTTATAAAGCCAAAACCCTCTTCGGAGGGCGTGGCTCCCACAACCACGCGTGCGTCACGTCCAACAAACCAAAAGCCCGTGCACGTGGATTAGACCAAACATAAGGTAACCGTCACATGCGGATAAGTTAACCGCGACATGCGAATAAGGTAACCCTACAGTTTACAATTAAGATAAAAACAGCTCGTATTTAAACGTGAGTAACAATAATGAACGTAAACTGTATTTGTGATTTCACGTGCACTATAACTACAATAACAAACTGTAAGTACAAGAAGAAACTAACTACAATAACAAACTGTAACTACAATAACAAACTGTAACTACAATAACAAACTGTAACTACAATAACAAACTGTAACTACAATAACAAACTGTAACTACAATAACAAACTGTAACAACAATAACAAACTGTAACTACAATAACAAACTGTAACTACGATAACAAACTAGCTACAATAAACTGTAACGACAATAATAAACTGTAACTACAATAACAAACTGTAACTACAATAACAAACTGTAACTACAATAACAAACTGTAACTACAATAACAAACAGTAACTACAATAACAAACTGTAACAACAATAACAAACTGTAACTACAATAACAAACTGTTACTACGATAACAAACTTGCTACAATAAACTGTAACGACAATAACAAACTGTAACTACAATAACAAACTGTAACTACAATAACAAATTGTAACTACAATAACAAACAGTAACTACAATAACAAACTGTAACTACAATAACAAACTGTAACTACAATAACAAACAGTAACTGCAATAACAAACTGTAACTACAATAACAAACTGTAACTACAATAACAAACTGTAGCTACAATAACAAACTGTAACTACAATAACAAACTAACTACAATAACAAACTGTAACTACAATAACAAACGGTAATTTTGGAAGTGAGACCTCGCTATCCATTATTGATATTTAGCCCTTGCCTCCCTCTCCCGTCCTCCTACCCCAAATAGAGAAGTCAAACTACGTTGATGATGTACATACACCTGGTGAGTGTATTTCGGTGATGTACATACACCTGGTCAGTGTAATTCGGTGATGTACATACACCTGGTGAATATAATTCGGTGATGTACATACACCTGGTGAGTCTAATTCGGTGATGTACATACACCTGGTGAGTGTAATTCGGTGATGTACATACACCTGGTGAGTGTAATTCGGTGATGTACATACACCTGGTGAGTGTAATTCGGTGATGTACATACACCTGGTGAATATAACTCGGTGATGTACATACACTTGGTGAGTGTAATTCGGTGATGTACATACACCTGGTGAGTGTAATTCGGTGATGTACATACACCTGGTGAATATAATTCGGTGATGTACATACACCTGGTGAATATAATTCGGTGATGTACATACACCTGGTGAATATAATTCGGTGATGTACATACACCTGGTGAATATAATTCGGTGATGTACATACACCTGGTGAATATAATTCGGTGATGTACATACACCTGGTGAATATAATTCGGTGATGTACATACACCTGGTGAATATAATTCGGTGATGTACATACACCTGGTGAATAAATCCATTTGTCTTTCACAATCAGTCTGGTTTCAGATCGTCTGTTATAACCAAACACGATATTGTGCAGATGAAAGTGAGAGATATGAGGTGGTGGAACTCTGGGTGCCCTAAAGAGAGAAATGATGGGAGAAGAAGGTGGTGTGGGGGAGAGCTAGGGGGAGGGCTAGGGGTGGTGTGGGGGAGAGGTAGGGGGAGGGCTAGGGGATGTTGTGGGGGAGAGGTATGGGGAGGGCTAGGGGATGTTGTGGGGGAGAGGTAGGGGAAGGGCTAGGGGTGGTGTGGGGGGAGAGGTAGGGGGAGGGATATGGGGTGGTGTGGGGGAGAGGTAGGGGGAGGGCTAGGGGTGGTGTGGGGGAGAGGTAGGGGGAGGGCTAAGGGATGTTGTGGGGGGAGAGGTAGGGGGAGGGCTAGGGGGTAGTGTGGGGGAGAGATAGGGGGAGGGATAGGCGGTGGTGTGGGGGAGAGGTAGGGGGGGCTAGGGGGTGGTGTGGGGGAGAGGTAGGGGGAGGGCTAGTGGGTGTTGTGGGGGAGAGGTAGGGGGAGGGCTAGGGGGTGTTGTGGTGGAGAGGTAGGGGGGGCTAGGGGGTGGTGTGGGGGAGAGGTAGGGGGAGGGCTAGTGGGTGTTGTGGGGGAGAGGTAGGGGGAGGGCTAGGGGGTGTTGTGGTGGAGAGGTAGGGGGAGGGCTAGGGGTGGTGTGGGGGAGAGGCAGGGGGTGGGCTAGGGAGTGGTGTGGGGGAGAGGTAGGGGGTGGGCTAGGGGTGGTGTGGGGGAGAGGTAGGGGGAGGGCTAGGGGGTTGTGTGGGGGAGAGGTAGGGGGAGGGCTAGGGGGTGGTGTGGGGGAGAGGTAGGGGGAGGGCTAGGGGTGGTGTGGGGGAGAGGTAGGGGGAGGGCTAGGGGGTGGTGTGGGGGAGAGGTAGGGGGAGGGCTAGATGGTGTGGTGTGGTGGAGAGGTAGGGGGAGGGCGAGGGGGTGATGTGGTGGAGAGGTAGGGGGAGTGCTAGGTGTTACGGATTCGTCACTTCCGTTGTGGTTTTCATCCACTGTAAACATTGTTGGTTCCATGTACTATTATTGTTGTCGTTTAAGGGAAATAGAGATTACTATTTTCAAAAGGTAAAAAAAAGTTAATGTTTTAAATGAAACCGGAACCGGACGACGACGAAGAGGAAGAGAAGGAGAAAGAGGTGGAGCGAGTGAGGTGGACAAGAAACCGAGCTGCGTTGAGGTTTTGAGCAAACGCTAGCGAATGGGGGTCACTAGCGAACTTTGGGTTTCCTGGGAAAGGGATTCCTGCGACAGAGTTGTTATCGCTGTGACAGATAAACCTGCGTGACAGGTTTTGCGGTTGATTCCGAAGAGAATCATTTGAGTGCCGTTACGTCTCGAGTACGGCCGTTGGCCATTTTGCCTTGTGCCGATTTCGGATCGCTCCAGGCTCTTCACCTCGCTTCAACCATTTTCACAACCATCCTGACGTTAATCTGGTGTGTGTGTGTAACGTGGATTTCGAGTGGGAATTTGTGGTTCACCGTCTGTGACCCGTTGAACGTCCATACCCGCAGGTTAATTTGCGGTTCGTCGATTGGGAGCCGTTGAACATCCATACCCAAAGGTGTGATTTCCAAGTCGCCTCTTGAGGACACCTTTGCCCATCTTAGGCAGTGTGACTGTCATCCGAATGGGATTCTGATCTCGATACGACATCGTTCTGACGATCACTGGAGCGTGGATCGACTTTGGCTTGAAGCAGGAACCAACTTTGGCTTGAAGCCGGGACAGAGACATTGGGGATGTTCTTTTTTTCGCTCACTTGGAGCACAGTGAGTTACATTGTACGAAACTGATGGTACCATCATAGGAAATATATATTGGTTGTACAATTGATTACTATTGTTATTGTACTGTTATTCTTGTGTGACCTTAATACAATACTTGTTTGTTGGTAACAATTGGTGTGGTTTCACCATTGATCTTTGACATACAGAATAACACATCTTTCTGCCGTGACTCCTCTCGGGGCTCGGAGGTACACCGTGACCGGGGTTTGGGGAGGAGCACGTAACAAAGGGGGTGGTGTGGGAGAGAGGTAGGGGGAGGGCTAGGGGGTGGTGTAGGGGAGAGGTAGGGGGAGGGCTAGGGGGTGGTGTGGGGGAGAGGTAGGGGGAGGTCTAGGGGGTGGTGTGGTGGAGCAGTCATGTTCCACCATTCGTCACCTCCATATCGACGTCAGAGAGCATTTGATTAAATAGAAACTTCCCCAGTAGTCAGGGCCCTTAGGGATATTTTGGGGCCGTTTGGTTCAAATTCTTCCAAAAGCACCAAATTTGGCCCAGATGTTGCCCATGCCATACCCTTTCGATTTTTGACGGGCGCCAAAATGGGCGCCCCCCCCCCCCCGGGGGCCCATATTGGCGAAATACTAAATGGCCGCCACCCGGATTAGAGGAAAATCAGTTAAATAACCAAAAGGGTTGGAATCATGTATTATACCACTTTTCAGGGGTTTTTGAGGTCGAGGAATCCAATTATGATGTTATTTTGATGATTCGAGGTCAAGGTCAACCCTCAAGGTCATTTTTGAGTCAAACATGTCGGTTTTTGAGTTTTTTGTCAAAATTTACGCGAGGTTCACCATTTTATGTTTCTGGGTTGGGTAATCGAACTCTGACCTTATTTTTGACAATTAGAGGAAATATTTACATGTCTATTTCCTAATTTTCAGGCATATGCAGTTCATCAGTCTAATTACAAAGGTATGGATTTTGATGTTTTATGAACTGTATGCCATATCCTTGTGTTTAATTTTTGTGCGATCATGATCCGGGTTCATGTATACATGATTGTATACATGTCATAAATATGACGTCATAGGTCATGTGACCTGGCGGCCATATTGGATTTTATGAAAACCTTAAAAATGGATCCCTGCCTTCATTTTTCGATCGATTCATTTTGAACTTTGACCACTTATAGTACGCCATGTGATTGGATGCATATCCTAATTATGACGTCATAGGTCAGGTGACATGGCGGGATGGACCGGTATGGTCCCCGGATCATACCGCCCTTGGCGCCCATCAAAAATCGAAAGAGTATTGCATGGGCAACATCTGCGCCAAATTTGATGCTTTTGGAAGAATTTGAACCAAAATATCCCTAAGGGCCCTGACTACAGGAGACGCTGCTTTGTGGATAAAAGTCACGGTGTCCTGAGTGATGTCAGCGCAGACGCTTCTGCTGAATTTCAAGCCTGTAGAGAATGTGCATCGATCGATCGACATTGACAACGGAAGGGTGGACACACGGAACGCACAATATGCGTCTCGGCCGAGCTGACGCTCAGGTTAACGGCGCAGGACAAGTGGCGAAATAAACCGTGACGTCATTGTCCGTCCCGCCTTTTCACACGTCTGTCACACAGCTCAATGCATTTCCATATGCACCTGTCACCTGTCATCAGAGTCTACAACGCCGCGGATCCGATGAAAAGTAAAATTGCATGAAAATCATCCTGGAATAGTCTTTGCAACGAGACGAACTAAAATCATCGCTATTTTGTCTGTGTCCATATATACAGCTGGACAAGAAAGACAAGAAACAAGAAATTATAAAACACAGGGGCAAACTCGATGGTGGCTGGGTTAGAGTGTCTGCTCCGAGTCTGAGAGGTCGGTGGTTCAAATCCTGACCGAGTTATGTGAAACACTTTACAATGGTTCGTGCTGCTTCCTTGCTTAATGCACAACGCATTAAAAACGATTGTGCATCGACAAACAACCATATGTTGGCAACCATTTCACAAGCTTGGTGGGTGCAATGGGTACCTCGTTCACAACCTGGGTGGGTGCAATGGGTAGGCTACCTCGTTCACAACCTCGGTGGGTGCAATGGGTACCTCGTTTACAACCTCGGTGGGTGCAATGGGTTCCTCGTTCACAAGCTCTGTGGGTACAATGGGTACCTCCTTCACAAGCTCGGTGGGTGCAATGGGTACCTCCTTCACAAGCTCTATGGGTGCAATGGGTACCTCGTTCACAACCTCGGTGGGTGCAATGGGTACCTCCTTCACAAGCTCTGTGGGTGCAATGGGTACCACCTTCACAAGCTCAGTGGGTGCAATGGGTACCTCGTTCACAACCTCGGTGGGTGCAATGGGTACCTCGTTCACAACCTCAGTGGGTGCAATGGGTACCTCTTTCACAAGCTCTTTGGGTGCAATGGGTACCTCCTTCACAAGCTCTATGGGTGCCTCCTCCTGTATTTAGGTTCCATGAAAGGGAGGTCATTTATTAGCCTCTGTTGGACTGAAGTCCGAAATAGGGGCTTATAGATTGGGTCTTGTCCTTCTTTCCGCAGCCACATCTATGAGATGTATGGACTGATTTTGTTATACTGGGCAAAACACAATACGACGGCATACATATTGTCGTGCGGACGCTCTCAGTTAAGACGGAGCATCCGCGGATGGAACCGAGCTTACTTCGAGGTGTTTCCAATTGATGGCGGATCGACACATGAGCCGGGGGATTGGGGGAGGATGCCGCGCTTAACTGACGGTCCGGTGTCTTCAACCTGAAAATTAACTCACGAAAGAACACGGAATTCATGGTACAAAAATAAATATATATTACGAACCCGATAACAAAGAACGTGACGGAAGAACTAACACCTAGGTTGGGACGTCCCCAACGCACAGACTTCACATACAGCACAAATGGAATGATAATCGAAAACAACTAGTCGTGTTTGTGGATGCGTCTTATCTGTCTGAATGTCAGGTCATCAGGAATTCTCCGGCTCGAGCGCGTTGTCCGACGCAGCTACGGTCGGTGGGAAGACAGGCCTCGGTGTGCCCCTGTCCGCACAATGCTAGACCGAGCCATTCGCTCACCCCAGTCTCGCCCGCTCCAGTCGCAAGCCTCGCTCGGACGTGAACGCCAGGGAGGAGATTCGATGGCACTCCAACATTGCTCCAACATCCGTCGTCCAGCAGGAAGTTCAACAACAACAACAACATGCATTTTAAGGCCATTTTCTCTGCTAGAGCGGGGGTTAGCCTTGCGGGCCCCATGACAATCTTCTCCATTTTGCCCTATTTCCTGCATCTTTCCTTGTTAACCCCCTTGCCCTCATTTCTTCTTCCACCATCTTTAGCCAAATCTTTCTTGGTCTTCCCCGGCCTCTACTTCCTTCTACATTCATTTCCATCACTCTTCTCAACCAGTCACTTTCATCCTTCCTCAAGACATGACCAAACCATCTCAACCTGTTCCTCTTCACAGCATCAATCACAGGCTCTATTCCCATCATCTTTCGCAATTCAATATTCATATTCTCTCAACGATACTCCGCACATCCACCGAACCATTCGCATTTCCACCCTTTCAAGCCTTCTTTGCTGCTCTACGTTGAATCCCATGTCTCGCTCCCATAAATCATAACACTGCTCACACATGCAGCATACACCATTCCCTTCAGCTTCAACGACACTCCCCTCCTCATCAGCATGCCACTCAGTTCCCGAAACTTCTTCCATGCACATCTCACTCTAGCAACCGTTGCCGAGTCTGATCCACCTTCTCCATTCAGCATGTCTCCGAGGTAGCAAAATGTTTTCACACCTTCCACCTTCACGCCATCTCCAAGATCCAACTCAACATTTCCTCCATCTGCAGCTCCCTCTGTGCACACCTTACATTTGAATGTGGCTGCCACACTGGTTAATGACCCTCTCAGACCACTACATTTTTGATGAACCCACTCAGCGCACATTGCACATTGAATGGAGTTCACTCCGACACCGTTCCTGCACACAGCACATGGCCACTTCCCAGTTCTTTCCACCACACCACATGCTTTACCACATGCCATCACCTTCGTCTTTCCGATATTCACCTTCATACCTTTTGTCTCCACACATTCCTTCCACTTGTTCATCTTTTCCTTCAGTCCATCCATACTTTCTGCAATCAACACCAGATCATCTGCATACAACAACTCCCACGGTAAACCCTCCTTTACGTTCTGAGCCAGCACCTCCATCACAGCTACAAACAGTGGTGGGCTTAGTACTGACCCCTGATGCACTCCCACCTTCACCTCAAACTCACCACTGTTCCCATCCTTCGCCCTTACAGCTGTGCGCGCTCTTTTGTACATTGCCATCACTACTCTGATCAACCATTCCTCCACTCCTCACTTCCTCAATGCCCATGTCAATACTTCGCATGGAACCCTATCGAATGCTTTCTCCAGATCAACAAACCCAGGAAACAACTTCTTCCTCTTCTCCATGTACTTCTCCTGCAACTGCCTCACAATAAAGAGCGTGTCTGTCGTTCCTCTTCCTGGCATAAATCCAAACTGCATTTCGTCGATCTTCACCTTCTTCCTTATCCTCCTCTCCAACACCCTTTCCAATACCTTCATTCCATGCTCCAATAACTTATCGCTCGGTACGAGCCACACTCCAGAGGTCACCTTTCCCCTTGTATAGAGGGACGAGGGTACTCAGTTCCCAATCCACTGGAATGCGGCCTTCTTTCACCACCAGATTGCAGATCTCTGTCATTCTCTTCACACCCCAACTTCCTGCTGCCTTCAACATATCTCCCACAACTCCCGTCAGCCTTCCCGCTTTTCCACTCTTCATTGCTTTTATCGCTTCCCTGGTGTTGGCCTGGTATCGCTTCCTTCAGCCAGGGTAATCCCTGGTGTTGGGCTAGCGGCTAGGGTGCTGGCTTAGGATCCTAGGATCCTGGGTTCGAATCTCGGTCGATCGCCGAATTAATGCCAGGGGGGTTGACTCAGCCTGTCATCCTTCCGAGGTCGGCTAATTGAGTACCAGTTCACTGGTAATTCCCTGGTTGTCGTTGAAGGCGGCAAAAAGGGTTGGCGTCAGGAAGGGCATCCGGCCGTAAAACATTGCTTCAAAAAGGGGACCAAAAAACAACAACTACCACGGTCCCCGAAAAGGCCAACCCCCGCTTTGCGGGGAAAAATGGCCTCTAAACGGTGGTTTTATTGCTTTTATCGCTTCCTCAACTTCCTTCTCAGTTATCTTCTCTGCCGGTCCTAAAACTTGGTCACTCTCTATGTTGCCATCCCATTCATTCTCTGTATTCAACAGCATTTCCATATATCTTTTCCATCTTCCTTTAATTCCATCTGGGTCCACAACGATTTGTCCCACTTCATCCTTCAAGCAACTCACCCCTATCACATCACACCTCTCTTTCGCTATCTGCTTTGCAATCCTGAATACCGCTCTCTGACCCTCCTCCGAATCCAAGCGTTCTCCGAACATTTTCCTACATGTCTCCTGTGCCTTTGCTACCTCTTTCTTTGCAGCCTTCTTGGCTGCCTTATAACTTTCATGCTCTGTTTTTTCTGCTCCCGTACCCTTCGCCTTCTGCCACTCCTTGAACTTCTTCCTCTTCTCGTCAATCCTCTTTACAACTTAATCATCCAACCACAATGTTTCCGAGTGCCTCGGTGGTCCTTTTGTCCATCCAAATACCTCACCAACGGCTCCCAACAGACTATCTTTCATTGACATCTAACCACTCTCAAGCTCAACCACATCATCCTCTACCCTACTCAACCTCTCTTTTAATGCCTCCCTTACTGTCACCTCTTTCAACCTCCACACCTTCATTCTCGGTTGGTACTTCACCCGCCGAGCTCTCCTCGCACCTTTCACCCTTATGTCGCAGACAACCAAGTGGTGATGTGAAACAGCCTCCTCCCCTGGGATCACCTTTGTGTCATGGAGGTGCCCCCTATCTCGCCTACGCGCCATCAGGTCATCAACGGTTGTCGTCGACCCACCTGACGTGTATGTAACAAGCTTATTATCCTCTTTCTGGATAATATTACAATACTCTCCAGTATTACAAATCAACAAATCAGCTCCATCAGCAAACTCCAAAATCCTTTCACCTTCTCCATTTCTCACACCATATCCGTAACCCCCATGAACTCCCTCAAAACCGTCCATACTCCTTCCCACATGTCCATTTAGGTCTCCTCCTACCACAACAACTTCCTCATCTTTCACGTTTTCCATCAGCTTCTCTATCGCACACCAGAACTTGTCCCTCTCTTCATTGCCCCGACCAACCTGCGGAGAGATGACGTTCACCAAGAGCTTTCCAATCACCATTTTCACCATCATCAACCTATCACTCACTCTAGTCACACTCACCACACTGTCTACAATCTCCTCAGAAAACAGGGCACTAACACCATTCACGCCTTCTGGGCACCCTTGCCACACAAACTTGGATTTCTGTCCCTGCCTACCCTTCACTATTCTCACACCACTTCCCTTCCATCTCGTCTCTTGCACACAACATATGTCCACTCTTCTTCTGAGCAATACTTCCACCACTTCTCCTGATCTCCCTGTCATTGTCCCTACATTCCATGTCCCAAACCTCAGAAACTGATCTCCACTTCGGGCTGTACCCTGCCCATATGTAGTTGTAATTGTCATGGTTCTCTTTTTGAGGCAATTTTTTTATGGCCGGATGCCCTTCCTGACGCCAACCCTCTTAGTCGCCTCCTACGACATGCAGGGATACGGTGTACCGATTCTAAACCAGGGTACACACCAGGAGGTAGTTCGAGGTTTGCAAAAGGAAGAAGGGTCCAAACGGAGTGAAAGGAAAGGGCAGCAGGGATTGTCTGGGAAGGGCAGAAGCCAAAGCGAGAAGAAAGGTCGAGACGGAGGTCCGGGCAGGATGCATCCAGGAACGAGAAGGGAAGATGTTGGCAGAAGAGAAGAAGTCCAGACCAAAGTGACAAAATGTCTGCCGCTACAAGTCTCTTGTTCGGCGTGCTCTTACGTCACCCGGGCCTCTCCCCAATTCACGAGTCCCCTCCCACCAGTCATTCGACCCGCCCACCAAACCTTCGGTCTCCATCCATCGCCCAGTGAACGTGGCCTCAGCCTGCCTTGTACGATCTTTGCCTGCCATGACGCCGTTGTACGCGGCCGCTTCCTGTCGGTCTTTTTGGTCAGCCTTATTGTGGCGGAGGGGAATTAATTAATGTGGTGCACTAATGATCCTATCTAATGTATAAGAGTGCGTTGCCATATGGGACACAGGTATGATCACAGTGGTTTCACATACAATGGAGTCTTATCCTTATTTCCCAAAAATATTTATCATGCCCCCCTCCTCATAATGGGGACGAAGACACACTTAATCCGACATACGGGCTAGACAGGTCATCTACTTATTTACATCGAGATGGTTCTTCTATCACGATCATCGGAGCACCTACCTATGCAGATCTACCTGGATTTAGATATTCCCCCTACACCAAATTAATAACAATATGCACGTCATTTTGTTTCGCGATGCGATCAAAGATGGCTGACAGGCGGCCATTTTAGGTTGTAAAAAACCCGATGTTGAACACGTCCACAACCATTTATTGGACATGCATTTACTGATCTTGTTCAAATTTGGCATGCAAATAATGAATGATGGTTTACATATGCATGTCATTTTGTTTTGAGATCAGATTCAAGAAGACCAACTGAGGGCCATTTTGTTACTTAAACCTCTGGAACAAACTCTTTTTTCCCAACTCTGGAACTCTCTCTCTTCAATCGCACTCCTCCCTCCAGGAGTTTAAAACAGCTGTTCACCACCATCTCTTATCTTCCCCCATACAAAACCTTGATCTTTTCTACCACCGTTATTGCAACCCAAACCCACCTCCTTCAAATTCCATTTTCTTTCCTGTAAGCCCTAGTAGTGTCCATCTTGTTTATCCCGTGTACCCAGCCCAGCCCTCTCCCTTTCACAAATCTCCCGATGTCCCTGTACTCCATTGCTGTTGTGCCTTACCTCTCTCTCCCCCTCTTATCTCACACTTCCTTTATTGTACGTTCTGTGTGTTAGCTCTTACACGAGCCTCGACCTAGTATACAAAAAAAAAATTAAAATACGTGTCCCCAACCATTTCTGGACATGCATGGGCCAATTTTGTTCAAACTTGGCAAAAAGAAAATCCATGAGAGTATACATACGAGTATGTAGAAAATGTTGTTTTGTAATCCGCCCGAAGATGGCTGACTGGTGACCTTCAACTCCGTACGGCAGAATTACAAAAACCACGGGGGCTGTGACACTATGTCTTTTTCTCCTTGTTATTACCCAATTTACTCATGCAGCAGGTGGATTATGGAGTTACATGCCATGCTTGAAGTACCTTTTATCTTTCAGGATAGGGATGCGCCAATTCTTGATCTGGTTCAGCTCGGGGTCTGAGATCTCAAGGAGAAGCGGTAACCGTGGGAACCAGACAGTCAGCTCGATGCTTTGGCTAAACTCTTCATACAGGATGTAGACACGGGCATTGTGTGAGCCTTGTTTCTCAGTTCCGTCTATGTACAGCATCTCACATCCCCGGGTTACCTGTGACATGGCAACACGACACTGATAGTAATCATAGTATTGTTACTCATGAAGTGAATGACTACAGTCATAATAAATACCATAATTATGTAATGAAAACAATACAAACCATAATTATTATAGTAAATATATCACAATAACATTGATAAAAACAATCTGCCATTCTTTTAATATCCCAATAAGTTATCATAAAGACAAATTTGTATTTACTACTACACCCGCAGACTCCGGGAGGGGCAGGAAGGGTCATTCCTCTTTGGGGTATATAGATTACACTCGATCTTTGGTCGGATCTCAAGAACATTGGGTGTGTGTTCAATTACCAAGTTTCTTGTGGAGAGATCGCCGAGTGGTTTAAGCATTCGAGCAAGCACTCCATTCAAAACCGTTAAGGAACGGCTGGCTTGGCAAGCGCTAGCTAGCTGCTTGGTAAAGGAGCACAACCCGAGCTTCTCCCTTTCAGTTTCGTACGAAACAGCAGGAGCGAGTTTCAAAAGTTCGCTACGAAAAATGCCACGGTAGCGGCAGGAAGGTTCATGTTATTATCCCAAACATTTGTGGGTTATATAGAGTCCAGTAGATCTTCCCTCAGTTCTGTAAGTAAACCTTCCTTCACGGATGTCGGGATTCCTCCAAATTTCTTCATTTAGTGTTATAAAGAGCATTAGCGACTGTTTAAAAAGCTAAGCATACGTGTTTGTGGTTTATAATATTTTTACTTCCTGTGGAAGCCGTTGCTCCCTCAGACACACCATTAAAACTATATGCTATTTATACACGTTATCACTGCAGAAAAAACGCCTTGGGGAAGTGGGACATTATTAGGTTTCCTATATAATTACATTGTATAAGAATACCTTTTGTTTCTGCTAAAGTTTTTCTCATTGTTATTCTTCCACCCTATTTTTCACCTCCGAAAAATTTAAAATTAATTTTCTCAGAAACCGTTGGTCCAATTGACAGGAAATTTTTATCAAATGATCGGCGAGGCACGTACAATTTTTTACTGCTAATTATGACGTCATAGGTCATGTGGTATGGGCGCTATCTTGGAAAACACCTTAAAGCTTGCCCCTCTATATCTCTGAAACGGCTCAATGGAAAAAAATGGAGTCATGGCTCATTCTAAAGAACTCTGCAATGGGACCAAAAAAACATGAGTATTTAGTATATTAAAAGTGCTAACGTTACGAGGTTAAAATTCGACAAACAGATCCCTTGCTCCCATGAAAATGATATTTTTTTGCAGAACCTTAGTTAAAAAAAAAACTCAGAATGCAAAAATTTTCGAAGTCATACGTCACATGGTTCGGCCGCCATATTGATTTTCGTGAAAAACACAAAAACCCCTTTTTCTCTGCAACGGCTGAACAGATCGAGCCCAAACTTGGTATGCATAATCACATACCCATGACGAACAAATTGTTCAGTGATCATGACGTCATGCGTCACTTGGTTTCGGAGTTATGACGTTTTTAAGCATAAACGTAAAATACTATCTCCTCCATAATTTGTGAAGATATCAAGTGGAAATTTTACACCAATGTTCCCCATGGGGGAAGTTAAAACGTTGCTTAAGAAGTTTCAATAAGTCACATGGTTTGGCCACAATAAATAATTGAAGGAAAATCATAAAATGCTTCTATCTCTTGAACCGCTGCATTGATCGACGTGAAATTTTAATGCAATGTATTTCCCATCAAGCAGAACAAGTGTGTAAAATTTCAACATGATTGGTTGTACGTTCTCGAAGCTAGAAGTCGTTATTGTTGAAAGAAGAAGAAACGCACATTTAATCATTACCAGGCCATGTCTCATTGTGTCTGCCATTTTTCAGAACTATTTCCTTTAAAAATCATTTTCTCTGCAAAAATTGGTCCGATTGACAGGAAATTTTCAACATAGGAGCGCCTCGGCCTGTATAATATTGTAATGGTAATTATGACGTCACAGGTCACGTGGTATGGGTGCCATCTTGGAAAAACCAAAAACCTTTGACCTCTCTATCTCCAAAACCGCTGCACAGAAATAATTGAGACAGGTCTCATTGCAAAGAACTCTCCATGCGGAATAATATATTTGAATGATGATGTCATAGGTGCCGCCGTTATGACGTCATAATTCGACAAGTAAAAAACTTTATCCGATCAGGACGAAATTTCTTGACAATCTTTTTGGTATAAATTGATGCAGAAATAAAATTATAATGACGTCGTAGGTCACGTGGTTCGGCCGCCATATTGTTTTGAGTGAAAAGCCTGAAACACCACAAAAAACCCATTGTCTCCAGAACGACTGAACAGATTGAGGCCAAACTTTGCATGCACAATCGCATATACATGACAAACAAAAAGGTCAGCAAGGGTGACATCATAAGTCACATGGTTTCAGTTATGATGTTTTAAAGCTTAAACCTTTAAAACCTAGCTCCTCCCTCATTTTTCATCCGAACGAGGGGAAACTTAACAGATATGTTCAGCATATCAATCTGCTAAAATTACCTTTTGGAATTTCAGATAGGTCACATGGTTTGGCAGAGATACATAGTTGAACGAAAATATTTAAAAATTTGTATCTCTTGAACCGCTTCATTGATCGACGTGAAACTTTATAGTATAGTATAAGTCATGAAGTGGAACAAGTGTGCAACATTTCAAGATGATTGGATGTACAGTCTGGAAGCTAGAAGTTGTTATTATGTGAAGAAGATGAAACGCAACACTGTTTTTCTCAGGTCATCAAGAGTGGGTAATTCATTATCACACTGTACAGACATGCAAGCAATGTACGGAATGATCTTACGGGGTAATTTGAACCTCAAATATAATTCTGATTTCAGATTTGTCAATCGCTGAGGTATATTAACACATGACCAAAACAGATTTGGCAAAATTCCGACTATTTGTGACGAAAATATGACACTATCGCATTATATATTGAGAAGCTGGAAGTTATTTGGTGAAGAAGAATAAACTCCGCATTAGCTGCCCAGGCCATATCAATGATTCTGGCTTGCAAATTCTTCAGGTTTATTTTATTTTAAAAATCACTTTCTCTGCAGTCATTGCACCGATTGACAGGAAATTTTCACCACAGGTGCGCCTGGGCATGCAGAATATTTTAAGGATAATTAAAAGGTCACAGGTCACGTGGTATGGCCGCCATCTTTGAAAAAACCAAAACATTTTGCATCTCTATATCTCCAAAAGCGCTGCGTAGAAAAGATTGAGACATATTTCATTGTAAAGAACTATCCATGGAGAATAATCCTTGTGAATGATGATGCCATAGGTGCTTCCATTATGACATCATAATTCGACAAGTACAAAACTTCATCCAATCAGGATGAAATTTCTTGAGCATCATCTAGGGATAAATTGATGGAGAAAAAAAAATGTTAAAGCAGGGTTGTATCAAAGTGGGATTGTATCAAAGTGGGGTTGCATCAAATTGGGGTTGCATCAAAGTGTGGTTGTATCAAAGTGGGGTTGCATCAAAGTGGGGTTGTATCAAAGCATGTCGAATGAAAGTGGAGTTGTATCCAAGTGGGGTTGTATCCAAGCAGGGTTTTATCCAAGCATGTCCAATGAAAGTGGGGTTGTATCCAAGCGGGGTTGTATCAAAGCGGTGTTGTATCAAAGCATGTCCAATGAAAGTGGAGTTGTATCCAAGCGGGGTTGTATCCAAGCGGAGTTCAAAAGTGTGGTTGTATGAAAGTGGGAAAGCGGAGGAAACTGGTCATCACTGCCAGCAGTTGTAAAGTGGCAGTTCTAGTTAGTATTAATATTGTTTTGTAATAATAATGTTGCGGTTTTGAGTTTTGTACAGTCAGTATAATAAAGGTTAAAATTCCCCCTCATAGTTAGTCACACAAGCAACATGTAGCCTCGCGATAGTGTAGTTATCTCTTAGTATTTGTGAGCTTAGTCCTTTTCCTATGTTAGTTCTGCATTGAGTAGAGTAAGGAGAATAGGTCCTACTTCTACTGACTATCCAGCCTCACTAGCCTCGTGCCCTTTGCGCTGACTTTGGTTCATTTTGGGCGAATTAACACGAGGCAGGCCTAGGAAGGTCAGGGCGGAGACGAATGAGGGGCGGCAGAGGAGCTGACGGTAAGCACGAGCCACCAATCAGGGCTCAGAGGTTGTGGCGGCAGCACTGCGTCACAGGGCGTGGTTGGAAGGTTCGAGAGGGTTCAAGAAGGTTTGGGGCGTATCTATATAACCCGTCGTGCAAAGCCCCCAGGAGGACTGGCTGATGAACTGAAGGACTGATGAGAGAGGACTTGCGAGTGGAGAGCATCAAAGGACTGGCTGATGAACTGAAGGACTGATGAGAGGACTCGTTGATGCGCATGAACCAGAATATGCGCTCATATATAAAGCGATGCCCGGTTGAGCTTTAAGCCGAGCTGCGTACAGTGCATTAAGTTACGCGAGTGATAGCGGCTGTGTAACCACCAGACACGCTGAGAGACGCGTATTTTCCGTTCTACCTCATCGGCTGCCTTTTGTTCGGGAGACGCACTACGAGGACCCTTCCACCGCCTGCTTGCCATCTTCGCGGGACGTGCTGGAACCGTGGAGAGCCGGACGGGGCCATTCCTGGACGACCACGTCGATGCGTTTGGCCGGAACATCGACCTGCCTGCAATTCCCTGTGTGAGTGTGACGGGCCCGAGTCTGGGAAGTAAGATACGACTGACTAAGTGCTGCTCTGTGTCTCTGCGTCCACCGATCCTTGTATATACGTGTGGGAATAATAATTAAACCCGTGTTATTCCTTTTCCATTCGATCGTTCTCGTGATTTCCTCATTGACTAAGCGTGGTATGAATAAAACCGCTCAAATCGGGTTCCAGGACTAAAACTGCACGGACCACGTGGTACTCAATCCGCTCGGCATACCCAAATCACACATGGCTCGTGCGAGGCCTGCTTCCTCGCTTCCGTGGCGGCGCAGGGATTTAGGTACGAGCGAGCCTTGGTCCCGAAACCCTACCTTGCGATTTGCCCAGAAGAGGCGTTTCAAGTCTCCCAGTTCCTCCAAGCCCAGAAAGAACAGGGGGATTAATCCCCCCTTGGTAAGGGGAAGAAGGGCGGCAGAGAACCGTAACAATATTAACAATATGCGATTATCATTAATTTTGTTATCAAAAGCGTCTTTGGAAAAACGCCACGATAAATCCTCTTTGGAAAAACGCCACAATAAGTCTTTGGAAATATGCCACGATAAAGCTAATTTAACATTTATATACAGTCACGTGAAAAAGTAAGTACACCCCATGTAAAGTTTTGACTTTTTCAACATACAGCTACTTGATCTTCATTTCAACAATATTGATAGATAAAGGTGATATTAAAGCGCGGCGTTACGCGCGCTGCTTGCGAGCAAGGAGGAAGCGGACAAGCGGTAACTTATAAGCGTCTTTATTTCAGGAGCTCACTGTAACACTGGCCCGCTCCGGGCTGCGTGCCTGGTGTATATCATGAGGCCACGCCTACCCCTCGGGCGTGGCCACCGCCCACTTGGTGCGCGGAATGATGTCACCACGCCAGTGGGCTTTTGTGTCCGCCACACGTGCCCCCCCAGAATTCCGCGCACCTGGAGGGCCAGTTTGCGGGGCAGACGAATGACCCGGCCGAAGCACCCCCTGGCGATCGGCGGCGTCCGGGGTGCAGGGATGCCAGGTGGGATGCCCCTGGCTGCCCCTGGGATGGGTGCAGGACCGGGGGGCGGCGTGGCGGCGGGGCTGGGTGGTGCCGGGGGTCCGCCCGCAGGGGGGCGGCCCCGACGTGGGGGTCGGGCCACTGGCGGTGGATGGTCCACGTCGAGGTGGGCCGGCTTGAGGCGGTCCACCGAAACGCGGTCAGGAGTACCGCCGATGTCCAGGGTGAAGTGCTTCGCCCCGGTCTCCAGCACGCGGAAAGGCCCGTCGTACGGGGGCCGCAGTGGTGTCCGGTGGGCACCGTGGCGGACGAAGACGTACTCCGCCGTGCGAAGCTCCGGGGCGACTTGCGTCGGTGGGTGCCCGTGGCATGCCGTTGGCACCGGGGCGAACCTCTGGGCGGTCTCTTGCAGAGCGGAGCGCTGCTGTGCCGCGGACCATGGTGCCGTGGAGTCGGGGAGGAACTCGCCCGGCACCCGCAGCGGTTGCCCGAAGACAAACTCCACTGCGGATGCGCGCAGGTCCTCCTTGGGCGCCGTCCGGAGGCCCAGCAGGACCCAGGGGAGCCTGTCGACCCAGCCGCCGTCGCGGAGGGTGGCCCAGAGCGCGGCCTTCAATGAGCGGTGAAATCGCTCACACAGGCCGTTAGCCTGGGGGTGGTAGGCCGTGGTTGGGTGCAGCCGGACCCCGAGCCCCTGCGCGACCGCCCCCCAGAGCTCCGAGGTGAACTGGGGGCCGCGGTCGGACGAGATGACTGAGGGGGCGCCGAACCGGACGACCCAGGTGGCGATGAAAGCCTGCGCGACATCGGCCGCCGTTGTCGACGCCAAGGGCACGGCCTCCGGCCACCGGGTGGTGCGGTCCACCATGGTGAGGACGTAGGTGAAACCCCGTGAGGGGTGCAGAGGTCCCACCAGGTCCACGTGGACGTGGTCAAACCAGCGTTCCGGCACCGTGAACGGGGCCAACGGGGCCTGGGTGTGCCGGTGCACCTTGGCACGTTGGCACGCGAGGCACGTCCTGGCCCAGCCGCGGACGGCCTTCCGGAGGCCATGCCAGACGAACTTGTCGGCGATCAGCCTTTGGGAGGCCCTCGCGCCCGGGTGGGACAGGCCGTGGATGGCATCAAACACCTGGCGCTGCCAGCCCGCGGGCACGATGGGGCGAGGACGCCCGAGGGAGACGTCGCACAAGAGGGCCGCGCCCGCGCCGTCGAACGGCACCTTGGTGACGCGGAGGCCCGTGATGGCGGTCCGCAAGGCCTGGACTTCAGGGTCAGCGGCCTGGTCTGCTGCCATCCGGGCATAGTCGATGCCGAGGTGGACTGCGTGGGCGACGGCCCGGGAAAGGCAATCCGCCACCGGGTTGTCCTTCCCCGCGACATGCTGGATGTCCGTCGTGTACTCGGACACGGCCGAGAGGTGACGCTGCTGCCGGGCCGACCACGGCTCGGTGACCTTGCCCATCGCGAAGATCAGCGGCTTGTGGTCGACGAAGGCAGTGAACGCACGGCCCTCGAGCAGATGGCGGAAGTGCCTGACCGCCAAGTGAAGCCCGAGCAACTCGCGGTCGAAGGTACTGTAACGGCGTTCGGGCGGGCGAAGCTGCCGGCTAAAGAACGCCAGCGGTTGCCAAGCTCCACGCACCCATTGCTCGTGCACCGCGCCCACCGCGTAGTCCGAGGCATCGGTGGTGAGGGCGATCGGTGCATCGGGCGCCGGGTGCGCGAGCATGGTGGCGTTAGCCAAGGCGAGCTTCGCGCCCGTGAACGCCGTGTCCATCTGCTCGGTCCAGGTAACGTCGCCTTTGCCCGGCTTACCTCGGAGAGCTTCGTGCAGGGGGTGCAGGAGCTGGGCGATACGGGGCAGGAACCGGTGGTAAAAGTTCACCATGCCCAGGAACTCCTGCAGCCCTCTGATCGTGCGGGGACGCGGAAACCCCTTCACCGCCTCCACCTTGGCCGGCAGGGGGACGGCTCCGTGCCTGGTGACACGGTGCCCCAGAAAATCGATTATGGCGGCGCCAAACCGGCACTTTGCGGGGTTCACAATCAGGCCATGCTGGCCCAGGCGTTCGAAGAGCGTGCGGAGGTGGCGTAGGTGCTCTTCGCAGGACGCGCTGGCGACGAGGATATCGTCCAGGTAGACGTAGACAAAATCCAAGTCGCGCAGGACGCTGTCCATCAGTCGCTGGAACGCCTGAGTCGCATTCTTCAGACCGAAGGGCATGCGCAGGAACTCGAAGAGTCCGAATGGCGTGATGACTGCTGTCTTCGGAACGTCCTCCGGCCTGACGGGGACCTGATGGTAGCCGCGTATGAGGTCCACCTTCGAGAAGAAGGACATGCCCGCCAAACGGGCGGAAAAGTCCTGAATGTGGGGGACGGGGTAGCGGTCGGGAGTCGTGGCGTAATTGAGACGGCGATAGTCCCTGCACGGTCGCCATCCCCCACCGGGCTTCGGCACGATGTGCAGCGGCGACGCCCAAGCGCTCTCTGAGCGCCGAACGATGCCGAGTCGCTCCAGGGTAGCGAACGCCGCTTTTGCCACCGCCAGCTTCGTCGGCTCGAGGCGGCGTGCCCGGGCGTAGACCGGTGGCCCTACGGTGGGGATGTGATGGGCCACCCCGTGCTTGACGGCCCCCGCCGAGAAGGTGGGCCGCGTGAGGGCCGGGAAGCCGGCGAGGAGGCGGGTGAATGCGTCCGCTGCCGGAAGCGTACAGACCAACGTGGCCGGAACCGAACCGTTCGGCAAGCCACTTGGCAAGCCGCTCGTTGAGCTGCTCGCCGAGCTGGGCAACGCACAAGCGAGTGAGCTGAACGTCTTGGCCTGGACAAGACGTCTGCGCTTGACGTCGACCAGGAGCCCATTAGCGCACAGGAAGTCCGCGCCAAGCAGTGCCATGGGCACGTCGGCGGTGACGAACGTCCATCGGAAAACCTGCCCTCCGAACCGCAGAGAGAGGCAGCGTTTTCCGTACGTAGGGATGGGCGTCCCGTTCGCGGCAAGCAGCGCGGGGCCCCCACCCGCGGCGTGCTTGTCTGACGTGCCAGCGGGAACGGCACTCACCTGCGCTCCCGTGTCGCACAGGTAACGGCTCCCGGAGAAGGTGTCCGTTATGAACAGCAGGCTGCTCGAACGGCCGGCGCTCAGCGCCACTATTGAGCACCGGCCCGGGCGTTTCCCGACCTGTTGAAGGAGCATGGTGGATGACACTGCCGAGCTTCGTGGCCGAACTTGGCGTGGAACCAGCACCAGGTGGTGGAGCTGGAGGAGCGCGGCTGGCTCCGCCAGGCCGTTGGAGTTGGCAGGTTTCCCCGCGGTGGCGGTTTTCGCCGCGGCGGTGGGCGGGGCATGGCGGCGGTCACGAGGTGCGTATCAGCATGCTGCATATGCTGTATAAGCTGATGCTGTGGATCAGCAGCATCAGCAGCATTAGCAGCATCAGCCACGAGAGCCGTGACGGCCACGCCGACTCTCGCCCGCGTGTCCGAAGCGGCGAAGTACTTGTCCGCCTCGGCCGCCAATGCTCGGGGGTCCGTTAGCCCGGTCCGGGCCAACGCGAGGCGAACCTGCGCTGGAAGTTGGCGACGGAAAAGCGCCCGGAATAGAGAACCGGGGGCTTCGTCGCCCAACAGTGACAGCATATGGTCCATTCGGACCGACGGGCGCGTGTCACCGAGCTCGGGGAGATCCAGGAGGCGGTCGGCCCGTGCGTCGTCCGTGAGGCCGAACGTGGCTAGGAGTAGCCGCTTGAGTGCCTCGTACTTGTGGCCGTCCGGTGGGTGGCGAAGGACGGACACAACTCGAGCGGCCATGCCGGGCCCGAGGGAGGCGATGACGTGGCAATAGCGCGTGTCATCGCCAGTGAGGCGCCGAAGCTGAAATTGGGCTTCGGCCTGGACGAACCAGACTTCGGCCTGAGCCTCCCAAAATTCGGGAAGTTTGATGAAGTTGGCCATGGCAATGGCGTCGCGTGTGGAAGGATCGCTCCGGCAGATCCAACGTCGAGGGCGTCACCAGTAAAGCGCGGCGTTACGCGCGCTGCTTGCGAGCAAGGAGGAAGTGGACAAGCGGTAACTTATAAGCGTCTTTATTTCAGGAGCTCACTGTAACACTGGCCCGCTCCGGGCTGCGCGCCCGGTGTATATCATGAGGCCACGCCTACCCCTCGGGCGTGGCCACCGCCCACTTGGTGCGCGGAATGATATCACCACGCCAGTGGGCCTTTGTGTCCGCCACAATATAATATAACATATATCATGAAACATTTACATTTTGTAGTCCATTGTATAATTTAAATAAATATAAATGCAAATTTCGCATGTGGAAAAAGTAAGTACACCCTTGGCTCTAATAGGTGGTATTGCCCCCTTTGGCAGAAACAACCTGAAGTAGGCGTTTCTTATAACTGTCTACCAGTCTCTGACATCGACTGGGAGAAATTTTTGCCCACTCCTCCATGCAGAATTCTTTCAGCTGTGCGATGTTTGAGGGGTTTCTTGCATGCACAGTTCGTTTCAAATCCCCCCACAACATCTCGATGGGATTTAGATCTGGACTTTGACTTGGCCATTCCAGAACCCTCCATTTCTTTCTTTTCAGCCATTCCTTGGTGGATTTACTGGCATGTTTAGGATCAATGTCATGTTGCAAGGTCCACCTTTGGTTGAGCTTCAACTTTCCGACAGATGGCCTCACATTATCCTCAAGCACCCTCTGCTACAATTAAGAATTCATAGTGGATTCTATGATGGTGAGCTACTCAGGCCCTGATGCAGCAAAGCTGCCCCAAACCATAATATTTCCACCACCATGCTTTACAGTTGGTATCAGGTTCTTGTGGTCAAATGCTGTCTTTGGTTTTCGCCAAACATGTCTTGTGGTACTGTGGCCAAATAGCTCTACCTTTGACTCATCTGTCCAGAGCACATTGTTCCAGAAGTGCTGGTCTTTGCCGAAGTGTTCATTGGCAAACTTTAGTCTTGCCCTGATGTTCTTTCTGGACAGCTAAGTTTCCTCCTGGCACACCTCCCATGTAGATCAAATTTGTGCAGCCTCTTTCTAATGGTAGACTCGTGCACTTTGACATCAACAGTGGCAAGAGCTACCTGTAGGTCCCGTGATTACATTCTGGGATTCTTAGAGACTTCTTTCAGCATCTTGCGGTCTGCTCTCGGGCTGAACTTGTTGGGACAGCCTTGCCTGAACAAGTTGGCAGTTGTTTGGAATCTTCTCCACTTGTAGATGATCTTCCGGACAGTCGAATGATTGATTTCAAATTGTTGGGAGATCTTTTTAAATCCCTTCCCAGACTCGTAGGCATCTATAACCTTCTTTCTGAAGGCCTCAGAGAGCTCTTTTGATCTAGGCATGGTGACGCCACACACTTCAACAACAAAAAGCAAACCAAACGAAATGTCTGAGGTTTAAATAAGACAGGTTCCTCCAAGATCCTCTCTAACGATGTTCTAATCATTTGCACCTGAGCTGGTGCACCTGATTCTAATTTTAGGTATTTGAAGGAGTGATAAATGTAGGGGTGTACTTACTTTTTCCACATGCGAAATTTGCATTTATGTTTATTTAAATTATACAATGGACTACAAAATGTAAATGTTTCATGATATTTGTTATATTATATCACCTTTATCTATCAATATTGTTGAAATGAAGATCAAAGAGCTGTATGTTGCAATATGTTGAAAAAGCCAAAACTTTACATGGGGTGTACTTACTTTTTCACGTGACTGTACATCTCAACGTACAACCCCATTGATGGCAATGGCGGGCAAACTCGCTCGGGGGGTGGAGAAAACCCCCTTGGGGAGGGGGGCAAATGAATGTGCTACAACCTTCATTGTGTAACCCTTCGTCATCCTGTCAAGTTTGGTTGAGATTCGATAAGTAACGACAGAATGTATTGCCGTCAAAAATTCATCAGACAGACACAAATGGCGTATTTTAGTATGATAAGTAGAAAGCATCTGAAAATGCAAAACCTGCCCACTTTGTATTCAGACTTATTCTTCAATTATAGCTCATAGGTTCTTGGTAGTTAATACTCAAGTACTGCAGAGCTTCTTGGTCGGTAATACTCAAGTACTGCAGAAGTTATTGGTAGTTAATACTCAAGTACTGCAGAGCTTCTTGGTAGTAGATACTGCAGAGGTTCTTGGTTGTATTATGACAGACAACTTGTGCACTACATTGTTCAAATATATAACTAAATTCAATTGAAATGAACATTGCAAAAGTCGTATAATTAAAATATTTCCGGTTTTCGCGCATTTTTCCCCAGTGTATATTACATCACCCTTTGTAACACGTTACATTAGTTATACAAACCTGTTGTATGTGTCCTTTATAGTTTATAACGTCCTTATAAACAGAAGGTGTTCTGTTTGGAATTATTTCCGATTTTGTTTGACCACCAGACAGACAGACAGACAGACAGACAGGGTAAAAAAAAAATTTTAACCTCACTCCTCTCTGCACATGTGCAATCAGGACAAATTCAGAGCCAATACACGGCGAAACAGCAGACATGTCTTTCTATTCATGTTCCGATACATGTTCAAAATATAACATTCAATATAAATACGTTGTTCCTCAGATAACTGATAAGACAGACAGACATGACCCAATTGTTAACCCCACTTTTCACGACGTGTGCGTGGGGTAATAAGTGTAGTGGTGTGAGAGAGTTACACTCACACCACGTACGAACACAGCTGAGTGTGCTCAATGAAAACCCGACAGGCCCTCTCGTTGTAAACGGCAATCACTTTAATCAACCACGTGTTCCGGTTGCAGCCATGACGTCAATTCTCCACTCTCCGAGAACGCCAGCTCCTATTCGTTGAAACCCAGCTCAAAGCTCATTGGCTAGTTTCAATACTCAGTATCACAGACACGACATCCCTCCCCACCTTATTAGTACACGCACACATTTGCTGCAAGATGATTGGCCAACAACACAACAACAACACACTGTATTATTACCAATACGTTTATTGATTATATTTTGGATGGATATTATTTCAAACAGTTTGTAGATTTTGTCATTCCACACTTTAACATACTACAATACAGTCAAACTCAAGCAAAACTAACTTGTGATAATATTGCCTTCACTAGACTACAAAACAGAAATATTTCTACAAACACAAAATAATCCAGAAAAACCCAAAAGCATGAGAAGGAAGAAACCAAAGTGATCATTGTCTTTGAGATCTTCCGCTCTGGCAATGTGAAATGGCATGATACAGAAAATAGTAATAGCAGCAATAATTTGGTGTTCATTTAATGCTGCATGGAATCATACTGTTTGTTTATACAGGTAGTGAACAACAAAATTGAAACACCAATATGAAGTCACCTAATAGGGCTTTGGTCCACAACATGCGGCCTGTATGCGCCGTGTCATAGAGTCCAATGGCATCTGGAATTCTGCAGGAAGGATGCAGCACCATTCTTCCATGAAAAAGTCAATCAACTCACACTTGCTTTCTGGACGTGGAAAACGTTATCTTAGGCATGGTTCCAGAATATCCCATAAATATTCAATTGGGTTCAGATCTGGTGATTGAGAAGCAATGACTATGGATAACATCATTTGTTATGTTTGAGGATGGCTGAGTTTGATGGCTGAGTCTGGATGCGGACTCGCCCATCAAACCATTGGGTGACCACACGTGCCCTGCGGATGGGGGCATTGTTCATCTGGAAGATCCCTTCCGACAGGAAAGAAATGCTGCAACATGGGGTGAAGATGATCACTCAGTACCATCAAGTAGCGACTGGCATTAACCTTGCGGTCTAAATGAATGGCTGCACCCAAACCATGCCAGGAAAATGTGCCCCACACAGAGAACCACCAGCACTCGGGGTTGTTGAGTTCTTCAGGTTGGCACCACATGTTCACTCGTCTGTTTGTTGAGAACATGGTGAAGGAAGATTCATCTGACCATACCACATTTCTCCACTGGAAGGTAGTCCATTACCTGTGCTCTTTGCATCACTGGGCTCACAAACGTGCATTACTAGGTATGATGATCGGTTTGTGCACTGCTAACCGACTTTGGCATCCTGAGCTGTGGAGTTCTCGGTAGACCGTTTTTTATGAAACTGGTGGCTCACATTTTTGGTGGTTGAAATGTGAAGTCAATTGATCTGCAGTTGCTCACCTGCTTTGCCTTACACTTCAAATGAATGCATGGATATCATAATCCTGGAATATGTGCTTCCACCCACCCACTGTTGCCTTTTGCTGATAAAGTCACTGAGGTCTGCTATTGCAGCCATGCTCGCCATAACTACAGGTAACCAGCCAGGCCTGTGCAGCATTGTATAAAAATGACCTTAAGCTTGCTGGGATGTTATTTGCTTCATTAACACGTGGGCCACAACTGTTTGGAAAACAGTTGCTTTCAATATACTTGGTGTCCCTCATTTACCCAGGTGCTTCCATTTTTTGTCCACCACATGTATATGTATAAAACGTGCGGAGCATGACACGTGCTCCTCCGATCTCCAATCGATGAAAGTCCTATGCATGCACAGAGGCTTCAGCCGAGCCACTCACGTTAAAAACAATCATAGTGATCAATGGTTAAACATCAAACGGAGCCGCAAATCCAAATTTCATGCATATTTGCCCTCACCAGGACGGCATACTGAAATAGAGGTTCCAGGGAACATAAACTCAACTGGAATCATTCATCAAATTTGATCAGTATTTGTGACTTTTAGAGCTTGGACGTCGTCCAAACTGATGTTTATGGGTCAAGTCATGTCATAGGTCATGACGAGGTCATTTTTCGGACATCGTCAAAACCCGTAATATATGTGTTGAGGTTTGTTACATACTGTCTACACACCAAGTTTCAGCCTTCTAGCTACATTAGGAAGTACCAGATTGACAAAAATTGATTTTTCAATATGGCCGCCCTGCTGCGCCGACAGACAGACAGACGGACATACAGACAGACAGACGATGGACACTGGATGTCGACAAAAACTCAGCTGGACATAGTCCAGTTGAGTTAATAAATACCTCACCAATGAGGATAAAAACCATTGTTTAAAGGCAGTAAGTAGGTAATGTTATGCTTTAAATTATGATTTTTTTCATTTTCAAAACACTTCTCTATATATCTAACGTTTTAGGTTTTCAAAACACTCCTCTATATATAACGTTTTTGGTTTTCAAAACACTTCTCCATATCTAACGTTTTTGGTTTTCAAAACACTTCTCCATATCTAACGTTTTTGGTTTTCAATACACTTCTCCATATCTAACGTTTTTGGTTTTCCAAACACTTCTCTATATATAACGTTTTTGGTTTTCAAAACACTTCTCCATATCTAACGTTTTTGGTTTTCAAAACACTTCTCTATATATAACGTTTTTGGTTTTCAAAACACTTCTCCATATCTAACGTTTTTGGTTTTCAATACACTTCTCCATATATAACGTTTTTGGTTTTCAAAACACTTCTCTATATATAACGTTTTTGGTTTTCAAAACACTTCTCCATATCTAACGTTTTTGGTTTTCAAAACACTTCTCCATATATCACGTTTTTGGTTTTCAAAACACTCCTCTATATATAACGTTTTTGGTTTTCAAAACACTTCTCCATATATAACGTTTTTGGTTTTCAAAACACTTCTCCATATCTAACGTTTTTGGTTTTCAAAACACTTCTCCATATATAACGTTTTTGGTTTTCAAAACACTTCTCCATATATAACGTTTTTGGTTTTCAAAACATTTCTCCATATATCACGTTTTAGGTTTTCAAAACATTTCTCCATATATCACGTTTTAGGTTTTCAAAACACTTCTCTATACATAACGTTTTAGGTTTTCAAAACACTTCTCTATACATAACGTTTTTGGTTTTCAAAACACTTCTCTTCATAAAACGTTTTGTTTTTGGTTTTCAAAACACTTCTCTATATATAACGTTTTTGGTTTTCAAAACACTTCTCTTCATAAAACGTTTTGTTTTTGGTTTTCAAAACACTTCTCCATTTATAACGTTTTTGGTTTTCAAAACACTCCTCTATATATAACGTTTTTGGTTTTCAAAACACTTCTCTATATATCACGTTTTTGGTTTTCAAAACACTTCTCCATATATAACGTTTTTGGTTTTCAAAACACTCCTCTATATATAACGTTTTTGGTTTTCAAAACATTTCTCTATATATCACGTTTTTGGTTTTCAAAACACTTCTCTATATATCACGTTTTTGGTTTTCAAAACACTTCTCCATATATAACGTTTTTGGTTTTCAAAACACTCCTCTATATATAACGTTTTTGGTTTTCAAAACACTTCTCCATATATAACGTTTTTGGTTTTCAAAACACTCCTCTATATATAACGTTTTTGGTTTTCAAAACACTTCTCTATATATCACGTTTTTGGTTTTCAAAACACTTCTCCATATATAACGTTTTTGGTTTTCAAAACACTCCTCTATATATAACGTTTTTGGTTTTCAAAACACTTCTCCATATCTAACGTTTTTGGTTTTCAAAACACTTCTCCATATATAACGTTTTTGGTTTTCAAAACACTCCTCTATATATCACGTTTTTGGTTTTCAAAACACTTCTCTTCATAAAACGTTTTGTTTTTCGTTTTCAAAACACTTCTCTATACATAACGTTTTAGGTTTTCAAAACACTTCTCTATACATAACGTTTTTGGTTTTCAAAACACTTCTCTTCATAAAACGTTTTGTTTTTGGTTTTCAAAACACTTCTCTATATATAACGTTTTTGGTTTTCAAAACACTTCTCTTCATAAAACGTTTTGTTTTTGGTTTTCAAAACACTCCTCTATATATCACGTTTTTGGTTTTCAAAACACTTCTCCATATATAACGTTTTTGGTTTTCAAAACACTCCTCTATATATAACGTTTTTGGTTTTCAAAACATTTCTCTATATATCACGTTTTTGGTTTTCAAAACACTTCTCTATATATCACGTTTTTGGTTTTCAAAACACTTCTCCATATATAACGTTTTTGGTTTTCAAAACACTTCTCCATATATAACGTTTTTGGTTTTCAAAACACTCCTCTATATATAACGTTTTTGGTTTTCAAAACACTTCTCCATATCTAACGTTTTTGGTTTTCAAAACACTTCTCCATATATAACGTTTTTGGTTTTCAAAACATTTCTCCATATATCACGTTTTAGGTTTTCAAAACACTTCTCTATACATAACGTTTTTGGTTTTCAAAACACTTCTCTTCATAAAACGTTTTGTTTTTGGTTTTCAAAACACTTCTCTATATATAACGTTTTTGGTTTTCAAAACACTTCTCTTCATAAAACGTTTTGTTTTTGGTTTTCAAAACACTTCTCCATATATAACGTTTTTGGTTTTCAAAACACTCCTCTATATATAACGTTTTTGGTTTTCAAAACACTTCTCTATATATAACGTTTTTGGTTTTCAAAACACTTCTCTATATATAACGTTTTTGGTTTTCAAAACACTTCTCCATATATAACGTTTTTGGTTTTCAAAACACTCCTCTATATATCACGTTTTTGGTTTTCAAAACATTTCTCCATATATCACGTTTTAGGTTTTCAAAACACTTCTCTATATATAACGTTTTTGGTTTTCAAAACATTTCTCCATATATCACGTTTTAGGTTTTCAAAACACTTCTCTATATATAACGTTTTTGGTTTTCAAAACACTTCTCCATATATAACGTTTTTGGTTTTCAAAACACTTCTCCATATATAACGTTTTTGGTTTTCAAAACACTTCTCTATATATAACGTTTTTGGTTTTCAAAACACTTCTCTATATATCACGTTTTTGGTTTTCAAAACACTTCTCTATATATAACGTTTTTGGTTTTCAAAACACTTCTCCATATATAACGTTTTTGGTTTTCAAATCATTTCTCCATATATCACGTTTATGGTTTTCAAAACACTTCTCTATACATAACGTTTTAGGTTTTCAAAACACTTCCCTATACATAACGTTTTTGGTTTTCAAAACACTTCTCTTCATAAAACGTTTTGTTTTTGGTTTTCAAAACACTTCTCTATATATAACGTTTTTGGTTTTCAAAACACTTCTCTTCATAAAACGTTTTGTTTTTGGTTTTCAAAACACTTCTCCATATATAACGTTTTTGGTTTTCAAAACACTCCTCTATATATAACGTTTTTGGTTTTCAAAACACTTCTCTATATATAACGTTTTTGGTTTTCAAAACACTTCTCCATATATAACGTTTTTGGTTTTCAAAACATTCCTCTATATATCACGTTTTTGGTTTTCAAAACACTTCTCCATATATAACGTTTTTGGTTTTCAAAACACTCCTCTATATAAAACGTTTTTGGTTTTCAAAACATTTCTCCATATATCACGTTTTAGGTTTTCAAAACACTTCTCTATATATCACGTTTTTGGTTTTCAAAACACTTCTCTTCATAAAACGTTTTGTTTTTGGTTTTCAAAACACTTCTCTATATATAACGTTTTTGGTTTTCAAAACACTTCTCTTCATAAAACGTTTTGTTTTTGGTTTTCAAAACACTTCTCCATTTATAACGTTTTTGGTTTTCAAAACACTCCTCTATATATAACGTTTTTGGTTTTCAAAACACTTCTCTATATATCACGTTTTTGGTTTTCAAAACACTTCTCCATATATAACGTTTTTGGTTTTCAAAACACTCCTCTATATATAACGTTTTTGGTTTTCAAAACATTTCTCTATATATCACGTTTTTGGTTTTCAAAACACTTCTCTATATATCACGTTTTTGGTTTTCAAAACACTTCTCCATATATAACGTTTTTGGTTTTCAAAACACTCCTCTATATATAACGTTTTTGGTTTTCAAAACACTTCTCCATATATAACGTTTTTGGTTTTCAAAACACTCCTCTATATATAACGTTTTTGGTTTTCAAAACACTTCTCTATATATCACGTTTTTGGTTTTCAAAACACTTCTCCATATATAACGTTTTTGGTTTTCAAAACACTCCTCTATATATAACGTTTTTGGTTTTCAAAACACTTCTCCATATCTAACGTTTTTGGTTTTCAAAACACTTCTCCATATATAACGTTTTTGGTTTTCAAAACACTCCTCTATATATCACGTTTTTGGTTTTCAAAACACTTCTCTTCATAAAACGTTTTGTTTTTCGTTTTCAAAACACTTCTCTATACATAACGTTTTAGGTTTTCAAAACACTTCTCTATACATAACGTTTTTGGTTTTCAAAACACTTCTCTTCATAAAACGTTTTGTTTTTGGTTTTCAAAACACTTCTCTATATATAACGTTTTTGGTTTTCAAAACACTTCTCTTCATAAAACGTTTTGTTTTTGGTTTTCAAAACACTCCTCTATATATCACGTTTTTGGTTTTCAAAACACTTCTCCATATATAACGTTTTTGGTTTTCAAAACACTCCTCTATATATAACGTTTTTGGTTTTCAAAACATTTCTCTATATATCACGTTTTTGGTTTTCAAAACACTTCTCTATATATCACGTTTTTGGTTTTCAAAACACTTCTCCATATATAACGTTTTTGGTTTTCAAAACACTTCTCCATATATAACGTTTTTGGTTTTCAAAACACTCCTCTATATATAACGTTTTTGGTTTTCAAAACACTTCTCCATATCTAACGTTTTTGGTTTTCAAAACACTTCTCCATATATAACGTTTTTGGTTTTCAAAACATTTCTCCATATATCACGTTTTAGGTTTTCAAAACACTTCTCTATACATAACGTTTTTGGTTTTCAAAACACTTCTCTTCATAAAACGTTTTGTTTTTGGTTTTCAAAACACTTCTCTATATATAACGTTTTTGGTTTTCAAAACACTTCTCTTCATAAAACGTTTTGTTTTTGGTTTTCAAAACACTTCTCCATATATAACGTTTTTGGTTTTCAAAACACTCCTCTATATATAACGTTTTTGGTTTTCAAAACACTTCTCTATATATAACGTTTTTGGTTTTCAAAACACTTCTCTATATATAACGTTTTTGGTTTTCAAAACACTTCTCCATATATAACGTTTTTGGTTTTCAAAACACTCCTCTATATATCACGTTTTTGGTTTTCAAAACATTTCTCCATATATCACGTTTTAGGTTTTCAAAACACTTCTCTATATATAACGTTTTTGGTTTTCAAAACATTTCTCCATATATCACGTTTTAGGTTTTCAAAACACTTCTCTATATATAACGTTTTTGGTTTTCAAAACACTTCTCCATATATAACGTTTTTGGTTTTCAAAACACTTCTCCATATATAACGTTTTTGGTTTTCAAAACACTTCTCTATATATAACGTTTTTGGTTTTCAAAACACTTCTCTATATATCACGTTTTTGGTTTTCAAAACACTTCTCTATATATAACGTTTTTGGTTTTCAAAACACTTCTCCATATATAACGTTTTTGGTTTTCAAATCATTTCTCCATATATCACGTTTATGGTTTTCAAAACACTTCTCTATACATAACGTTTTAGGTTTTCAAAACACTTCCCTATACATAACGTTTTTGGTTTTCAAAACACTTCTCTTCATAAAACGTTTTGTTTTTGGTTTTCAAAACACTTCTCTATATATAACGTTTTTGGTTTTCAAAACACTTCTCTTCATAAAACGTTTTGTTTTTGGTTTTCAAAACACTTCTCCATATATAACGTTTTTGGTTTTCAAAACACTCCTCTATATATAACGTTTTTGGTTTTCAAAACACTTCTCTATATATAACGTTTTTGGTTTTCAAAACACTTCTCCATATATAACGTTTTTGGTTTTCAAAACATTCCTCTATATATCACGTTTTTGGTTTTCAAAACACTTCTCCATATATAACGTTTTTGGTTTTCAAAACACTCCTCTATATAAAACGTTTTTGGTTTTCAAAACATTTCTCCATATATCACGTTTTAGGTTTTCAAAACACTTCTCTATATATCACGTTTTTGGTTTTCAAAACACTTCTCTTCATAAAACGTTTTGTTTTTGGTTTTCAAAACACTTTTCTAAATATAACGTTTTTGGTTTTCAAAACACTTCTCTATATATCACGTTTTTGGTTTGCAAAACACTTCTCTATATATAACGTTTTTGGTTTTCAAAACACTTCTCTATATATCACGTTTTTGGTTTTCAAAACACTTCTCTATATATCACGTTTTTGGTTTGCAAAACACTTCTCTATATATCACGTTTTTGGTTTTCAAAACACTTCTCTATATATCACGTTTTTGGTTTGCAAAACACTTCTCTATATATCACGTTTTTGGTTTGCAAAACATTTCTCTATATATCACGTTTTTGGTTTTCAAAACACTTCTCTATATATCACGTTTTTGGTTTGCAAAACACTTCTCTCTATATCACGTTTTTGGTTTTCAAAACACTTCTCTATATATAACGTTTTTGGTTTTCAAAACACTTCTCCATATCTAACGTTTTTGGTTTTCAAAACACTTCTCTATATTGTTGCGGATATGGCATTTGGCCTCCATATCCGCTTGTAAATATTCCCCTATTTCCCCAATACTCCCCAACTATCCCCAATCCCCCATTCCCTAGTCCCATTGCCTGTAAATAACACTCTGTAGAACCGACCTTCCCCTTTTTCCCCCATTAAATGTCGTGCCCAGGTCCACCGCATCTCACGTAGACAACTTTCGGACATCTTGCTAGTTATTCTTAGTCTATGTCAGTTAAGGACTCGTTTCCATTAATTCTGACTCTTCGTTGCACCAGAATGTGATTGTATGGCACCAGTAGTGAGTTTAGGACCTCCCCATACCTCCTCCCATCTTCCCCATGCAACAACAACAACAACAACAACAACTACAACAACGGCGTGCGGGGAGTGTGCGTCCTCACATCGGTTTGGTTAGCCGCCATTGACCATGCGCTCCGACGGGGTTACCACGAAGGGGCTCACTGTCAGCTCCTCGTCAAGGGCGGAGCCCGGTAACCCCCCCGCACCCAATAAGAAGGGCGGACCGATTCCATCTGGGGCGGAGCTAACTAGCCGAGGGCGTGTCACTCCCCGCCGGATATACGCAGCCACTTACCGGACGTGACGTGAGATGCGCCCCCAGCTTGAACAGACAAGTCGCGACCTCCGAGCGCTGAGCGACCTCCCCGCATCTTTGGACCGGACCGGGTCGATTTTGCCCCTGAGCCAAGGTGCACCTTGAGCCATCGACTACCCGCTTTCCTTGCCATCAATCCCCGTGTGAGTCAGTTTTGTCCTGTTTATCTGTCGTCTGTCGGGGCTATTATAAGACCGTAATTAAGTGCCTATCTTACTATGCTGTACCTCTCATCCCTGTAATCTAAACGTTCCGAACTAATATAACCTCCTCCGGAGGTCTTGAGAACTGAACCCTTGGTGTCGTGTCATTTTAACCCAGCCGTTGTGTCCTTTCCTCAATTGATTTAGCGTAGCGCGACTCGGCCAAGGTTCGAGTATAATCGGGTAAACTGTGCAGACGCGGCCATACCAAACCGCTCGGTAAACCAACATCCACAACCGCGTCTGTAACATTTGGTGTCAGGAGTGTCGGATTCGGACCTGGGACTAAATTTATTAGGCCCAAATTTTGGAACACCAATTGTACCACTAGGGTAACAATTGGTGTTGGGAGGTAGAATTCGATCCGGAGCGCGTTTCCCGCGCTCGAAATTATAACGGCGAAATTTGATTTTGTTTTACGAAAATAAAAACCCGAATTTTGAAAGTCGTGCTATGGCAGACCAAGTCGACTGGGGTCCGGTAGAGGAGAGTGAGGCAGGGTCGATCCAGGACCAAATTGAGGGACATAAGGACAGCGAAGCAGTGAGGGTAGCAGACGCACAAAATAGCGTCGTTGCGCCCGACGTTGCGGGCGTGCAAAATGGCGCCTCGCAAGAGCGCGCGGTAGCCGAGCCCGCTGTATCAACGGGTTTTAACATGCAGCCGATTGACATGCAGGCCCTCATGGAGCAATTTATGGCGCAAATGCAGGCGTCCCTCAAACTGCAGAGTGAGCAATTGGGGGCAATGGGGAACCGGATGGATGCTCAGGGTGAGCGATTGGGAAACCAAATTGTGGGAATGAGGGCTGATAGTGAGCGATTAGAGGGCCAAATGGGGGCAATGAGGGACGAAGCGAGGGGTACCGGTGAGGGGTTAGACAATAATTTTAAGGGTTTAGACAAGAAATTTGGGAAGTTAGACGACAAATTTGAGGGGTTAGACAACGGGATAAAAGAGGTGAAAAATGGGTTAATGGGGGTAGAAAATAGAATGGCTGCCCAGGAGAATCAGATAGAGGGAGTGAAAAATGGGTTAGAGGGGTTAGAAAACAGGATGGAAGGCAAATTGAGGGACATGAGGGACCAAGCGGAAAGGGAAGTTAACCAAATGGGGCAGCAGATAGAGGGGGTCAGAATGGGGGTAGAAACCAAACTGGATGCTCACAGGGAGGAAATGGAGCAGATGAGGGTGGCATCTGGGCAGGAGATGCAAGTGATGGGAGAGGAGATCAGAAGAGGGGTGAGTGAGGAGGTCGGAGGAGTGCGCGAGGAGGTGAGGCACTGTAAGGAGTGCATGGAGAAGGAGGTGAGAAAGGGGACTGTAAAATTGCAAGGTGGTATAGAGGAGTTGACGCTGGGAGTAGAACAACTGACAGTGGGACAAAAGGAGTTGGGGGAACAGGTAAAGAAGAACACAGCGGTAATAGAGGGGTTAAAATCGACGCAGAAAGAGATGAAAAAGGACATAGGGGTAATTAAAAAAGAGTGTCAGACGGTACATGAGGACTTGACGAGAAAAATGAACAAGGTGGTAGAGGTGATGGAGGTTAAAGAGCGGGAGGTGCGGGAGCACATAGAAAAAAATAAAGTGGAGTTAGAGGAAGAACTTAAAGGGGCGCACGAGGAGATGAAGGAGGTGAAACAGAAATTAGAGGAAGTGGAAGAAGGGGTGAGCGAAATTAAGAAGCGACGGAGAGAGGATAAGAAAGAGATAAAAGAGGAGGTAAAATAATTGGTCCAAAGTCTGTGTTCGGATCGTGATGATGTGCTCATTAACCGGATGAGGGATTCGCAGGTGATGGAGGAGAAGCGAAGAGAAAGAGGACCCGGTGTAAGTGGTGACCAATATGGTCGTGCGTATGATGCGCCAGGTGATTTGATAAGCTTGGGGGTCGAGATAGACCCGGATGTTCGTGAGAGGCCAAGAGTGAGGTGCATGGTTGGTCCGGAGGGTATGGAACGAGAGGTGCGAGGTGTGGGTGAGCAAGGTTGTGGTGGTATGGAATGGGTAGCGGGTTGCGGAGGTGTGACCCATGCATCGACACCAACAGGGGTAGTTGTTGGAGGGACCGGGGAGGCACGAGAGCCCCTTGGGGGTAATGTACTGTGGGGGCCCGGCCGGTTCGGCCCCGCGCTGACCCCGCAAGGGGCGACGCACGGGGTCCGGCAGGCGGGCAACGACTCGCATACGAGGTGGTCCCACAAGGTCCCACTCGCGCCGTATGACGGCAAGAGTGATCTACGCGCGTACCTGGCGCAGTTCGACTGTGTGTGTAAGGGCAACGGTTGGGGTGAGGACGAAGGTGGAGTACACCTGGTGGCCGCATTGCGCGGCGCGGCGGCGGAGGTGCTGACGGCATTACCAGCGGGTGCTCTCACCCTGCCAGCCCTCCGCGACACCCTAATTAATCGATTCGGCATAGAACAGCAGAGCGAGCTTGTTAAAGCTCAGCTCGCGCTGCGAAAGCGCAAGCCCCAGGAAGCCATCGGGGAACTTGCCCACGACATTCGCCGCGCAGTGGGGATCGCACATGCTAGCATGGCAGCAGATTCCCGGGAAAGCCTGGCGCTGGACCATTTTATCCAGGCCCTCCCGGACATTGAGCTCCGGCAACAGCTCGCCATGTGGCGCCCGCAGACTCTGAGCCAGGCGGCTGACGCTGCGGCCCGTTGGGAAGCAGCGAGGCCCCTGGCCCGGGGGGGGGGCGAGCGTCTCGCAATGGCGGTCCGCCAGGTGGGACCCCCGATGGAGGGCGGACCCCTTAGGGGGCCCGCCCCCCACGTGGGTCCTGACCTGGCGGGCATGGTCCGGAGGCTGGTGGACCAGCGCCTGGCGGGACCTGGACCATGGCAGGCGGCCCCGGAGGTGGCCCGCGGTGGACCACGAGCGGGTAATCCAATTCGGACCTACAGGGGGGGAAATTTGGAATTCCGGAGACAAGCACCTTACCAGGTGAGGTGCTACAGTTGCAACCGTCTGGGTCACCTGGCGCGGCACTGTCGAGCCACGCGCCGGGATGATCCCCGGCGGTTGAGGTCCTCAACTCCGCCCAGGGGGGAGCGGGTTAGCCGACCCCAGACACCCCCCCGCCAGACCCCGGGAAACTAGAAGGTGTCGGGCACGTAGGGCGGTGTTCGGCAGAAGAGGATGGAGGAGAGCCCTCATTGACGCGACAGGTCATTTATTGTGGCCAAATTGGAACCGGTAGCCTGACAATTAGATGCAAAATTGCCGGCGTGGGGGTAGACGCCGTAGTGGACACAGGAGCTAGCGCCACGATCATCAGCCCTGTGGTCCTTGATTCGAGCGCAGGTGGCTGGGATAAGATCCAGCGCAGGTGGCTGGGATAAGATCCAGCGCCTGCAAAATTATAGTTTGCAGCTTGCTACCGGGGTAACGGCCCCGATCATAGGGCGTGGTTCTGTGACCCTCAAGTTAGGGTCGGTAAGGAGGGAGATAGATGTTTGGGTGGCGGAGGTGTGCGACCCATGTTTAATAGGGTTGGACCTGTTGACTGCCAGCGGCTGTAAAATCGACTTGTGCCGGGGGATCCTGCAGGTGGGAGTAGAAGAGCTGCCGTTAGGGGGAGTGAGCACGGCCGAGAGAGCGGAGCTGGAGGCTTCCGAGGCCGTGACCATCCCCCCAAGGGCCGAGGCGATAGTGCCGGCCCAGTGGGCAGCTCGCCCAACGTGGCAGGAGTCCTGCGGCCTGGTCGAACCGGTGGCAGCGCAGTCCATACCGGGTTTAATCGTGGGCCGCACCCTTGTAAAAACGGACGGACCGGTAGTGGCCGTCCGAGTAATAAATATGAGTACAGAACCACGCACTATAGTAAGGGGCACGAGGGTAGCTGGCTGCACCCCAGTTGAGGAAGTCGCGACAGTGAGGGGCGAGAACGTCCAGCCGAGCCGACCCCGGGGGGAGCCTTCAATAAGAAGTAGGAATTGGCCCGATCCCATTTGCGAGATGGTAAATCGTAGTAGCGTAGAGTTGGGAGGTACCCAGAGGGAGGCCTTACACAAACTGGTTGGGTCCCATTTGGACCTCTTCTCCCTGTCCACCGAGGATATTGGACGTACGGGCCTGGTGAAACATCAGATCCACACCGGTGAGGCCCGGCCTATTCGTCAGGCTGCCCGACGGCTCCCTTGGAGCAAGAGGGCGGAAGCTGACGAGCAGGTTGAAAAAATGCTCGACGCAGGTGTGATCGAGCCCTCGGGAAGTCCTTGGATGTCACCTGTTGTGCTGGTCAAAAAAAAGGATGGGACCACGCGGTTCTGCGTGGACTATCGCCAGCTAAACAACGTGACACTCAAGGACTCATATCCCCTGCCAAGGATTGATGACACCCTCGATGCCGTTGCGGGCTCAAATTGGTTCACAACTTTGGACCTCAAGAGTGGGTATTGGCAGGTGGAGATGGATAGGGCAGGGAAGGAGAAAACGGCATTTTCCACAGGTAAGGGACTGTATCAGTTTACTGTGATGCCGTTTGGTTTGTGTAACGCCCCCGCCACCTTTGAAAGATTGATGGAGCATGTACTAGGCGGCATGCCATGGCAGTCATGCCTGGTGTACCTGGATGACGTCCTGGTACATGCCCAAACGTTCCCCCAGGCAGTAGCTAATTTGGACCAGGTGTTCGGGTGCCTCAGACAGGCAGGGTTGAAGCTGAACCCGAGTAAGTGCACTTTGTTTGCAAGAGAGGTGGCCTATCTAGGTCACGTGATCGGCCGCGAGGGGGTAAAAACGGACCCAGACAAAATTAAAGCGGTAGAGGAGTGGCCCGCACCACGTACCATCAAAGAGGTGCGGGGATTTTTGGGACTCTGCTCCTACTACCGGCGCTTTGTGGCGAAATTTGCGGAGTTGGCCCGTCCCCTCCACCGGCTTACGGAGAAGGGGACGCGATTTAATTGGACACGGGAGTGCCATGAGGCCTTCCAAAAATTGAAGGGGTGTCTGACATCCGCACCCCTTCTAGCTTACCCCACTAGCAACGGGGCATTTACCCTGGACACGGATGCGAGCCAGGAAGGATTGGGCGCAGTTTTGTCTCAGACACAGGAGGGCGTGGAGAGAGTGATTGGTTATTATAGTCGGGCCTTAAGTAGGCCCGAGCGAAATTATTGCGTCACTCGCAAAGAGTTATTGGCTATGCTGGCTGCCATGAACCATTTCCACCCGTACTTGTACGGGCGGAAATTTTTGGTTAGAACTGACCATTCCTCCTTGCAATGGCTCCTTCGGTTCAAGGAACCAGAGGGCCAAATTGCAAGGTGGTTGGAAAAGTTGCAGCAGTACGATTTTGATGTGGCCCATAGGGCCGGGAAGGCCCATGGTAATGCGGACGCACTCTCTCGGCGTCCTTGTCTGGGGGAAAACTGCAAATTTTGTGCGAGACACGAGGAGAGGGAACAATTGGGCTCAGTGGAAAACTCTGGAATTGAAGGATAACATCTTGTATCGCAAGTGGGTGGAGGTTCCCTCTGATAGAACTTCCTGGCTGGTGGTAGTCCCAAACAAATTTAAGACCGATATATTGCAACAGGTGCACGGTACCCGCCCCGGCGGGCATTTGGGCAGGACAAAGACAACATCGCGGGTACGCCGGAGGTTTTATTGGGTGAATATGGGGCGCGACATACAGGACTGGTGTCGGAGATGCGACGCCTGTACTGCCAAAAAGGGACCAGCACGGAGGATGAGGGCCCCCCTTCAATTACACCAGGTGGGGGCCCCCCTAGAGCGGGTGGCCATGGATATCCTAGGCCCACTACCCCGCACCCGCCTAGGTAATAAGTACATCCTCGTTGTGATGGACTACTTCACCAAGTGGCCGGAGGCCTACGCCCTCCCCAACCAAGAAGCAGGGGTGGTAGCGCAGGCCTTCGTGGAAGGATTTGT
Source organism: Myxine glutinosa (assembly GCF_964187855.1). Taxonomy (NCBI): domain Eukaryota; kingdom Metazoa; phylum Chordata; class Myxini; order Myxiniformes; family Myxinidae; genus Myxine; species Myxine glutinosa. The sequence goes on from NC_136274.1 coordinate 2,342,908, forward strand.
GTGCCGGCATGGGATTCCACAGGAGTTGCACACCGACCAGGGACGAATTTTGAGAGCAAATTGCTAAAAGATGTGTGCAGTCTCCTGTCAATTCGGAAAACAAGAACCACGCCCTTGCGGCCACAATCTGACGGGATGGTGGAACGGTTCAACAGAACATTGATACAACAACTGGCACTGTTCACCGCCACCCGTCAGGATGACTGGGACGAACATCTCCCGTATTTGCTTATGGCCTACCGAACCAGCCAGCACGGGGCCACCGCATGCAGTCCAGCGTTGCTTATGTATGGGCGGGAGTTACGGGCTCCCGCCGACTTGCTATGCGGTCCCGTGCCAGACACAGTGGTTAACCCGCCGAGGGAGGGGTACGCACGTCACCTAGAGGAAGGCATGGAGCTAGTCCATGCCTTCGCCCGCCGCCAACTCCATCTGGCGGGGGAAAAGATGAAGCGCAGGTACGACGACCGGAGCCAGGGGAGTCAATACGCTCCGGGGATGAAGATTTGGTTCTTTAATCCCCGGAGGCGGAAGGGAAGGTGCCCAAAGCTCACCTCCCCCTGGCAAGGCCCAGGAGTCGTCCTGTCACAAATCTGTGACGTGGTCATTAAGATCAAAATGGGGCCACGAGCCCTCCCTCGGATCGTCCACGCCGACCGGATAAGGCCTTACACCGGCGAGCAGGCGCCCCCGTGGATTGCCTCGGCTTTAGATGCCGAGGCGGGACCCAGTACCTCTGAATAAGGGGGGCTTATTAGTGCCAGAGGACTGGGGGATTGATGAGCGATGGACCCGGTGCGTAAGGGTGGCATCCCTGCCACCCTTCCCATGTGGGGCAAAGGAGCAATAGCTTATGGGGTGTATGGCAGTGGAAACTAGCCCGGGTGGGTTAGGTTATATCGATAGGGATCTAGCGAAGATGACATTAGGTGACGTTAAGTTTAGTTAGTGACTGATACCTGTAGTGGGGACGCAGGTAGATTAGTATGGATGATAATGACGAGGGAGCGCAATAGTTTAAAGGGACGACTGGGAAGCGCAAGTTTCAGAGGGGAGTAGTTAGATGAGATGATGCTGTGTGAGAGCTGGACAGGTGTGTGGAGCAGTGTATGAGTAGTGAGTGTGTGGATCAGCACGAATGCGCTTGGGGAGAGAAGGGTGCAGGCGGCACCAAGAATGAGAGCACAGGTGTGCAGGTACAGGTGTGTGGAGAGAGTTGGAGTAAGTGGTACGGAGTGGTGTGCATGGTGCGAAGGTGTGGATGGGGGAAGAGTGGACCCCTTTCACGAGTACCCGGGGCGGGTAGTGTAAGTGTTAGGTAGAGGGTATAGGTAAATTGTGGTTGGATATTGGCATTTGTGGTGCGGTTGCAGAATGGTGTTGTGGATGGGTGCATTAGTGTTGTGGAAATGGCTGGGCGTGTAGCCTGTTAGTGTGTGTAGTTGGTTGGGCACTCCACCACTGTGAGGATGTCGGCCAGGTGAGGCCGCAGGTGGGCTCTGGGAGCCGGTAGTTGTGAGTGGGTGCCTGAGGATCCCGGGTGTGGATCGGGCAGCCCAGTGCCAGAGAGGGCACCGAGTGGGGAGAGCGCCAGAGGGCCTTCCCCAGGTAGTTAGGTTAGGGTAAGGAGCAGGTAAGCTCGGAGGCAACTGCAGTGGTGGAGGTGTGCAGGTGGGTAGACCCGCTGGGAGAGGTACACGTTGCGGCCCAGAAATTGTGCGAGGGCACCGGGAGATGAATCGGGGGAGTGAGACCCCAAATTGAAAAGCACCACAGTTTGGTCAATGGGCATTGGTTTTTAGAACCCATAGTGTAAGAGGGCCAATGGTTTGGCCGGAGAAAGACCCCAGGTAAGGTAAAGTTGTTAAAGTCATTTAGGAAATAGTTAGGATTGATGAACCTGTCGCACCATACGCAGCCACTTACCTGTGGTGATGATGATGACTCCACACCTGTGTTTTCTTTGTTTTGTGTTGCAGGAAGTAAGGACTGCTGTTGGATTTGTGAGACGCATCACGACGTGGATGAGACATTGGGGTGATTCCATCTCTCCCTCCTTAGGAGGGACTGATGATGAATTGGTAATGGCAAATTTTGATGTTCAATTGGTAATGGCAAATTTTGATGTTCAGTTGGAGATGGCAAATTTTGATGAGAGTTGAAAATGGCAAATTTGATTGGTTAGGAGGGAGAGAAGACGAATTTGGTTTATGGGAGGAACGGGGAAGACAGTAGGGACGTTTGTTGATTTGTAAAATAGATGTTTATGGGTAGTGTTGTGTTGTGTGGATACAGTAAGGGGTAAGGGAGGGGCCATGTAGGTTACCTGGTGGGGGGGGGGGGGCGTACGGTAGGAACGTACCTGTCTCACCTGGTTCCCATGTGCCCCCAGTGTGCATTACCTTACATTGCGTGCACTTTTGCGCCCTTACCACCTTACTCACTTGTCTTTTCTTTTGTCTCCCACCTCCGAGGATCTGGCTTTGGGGCAGAGAGAGAGGAGAGAGAGGTGCTGGCTCCGCAGTTGTGGGCCTGCACTTTCGCTGCTTGCTGCCTGGATCGATACACCATATGGACCGCAATTTTGGTGGCCACCCACAATGGACCGCAGTTCTTTTGCGGCCAAGCACCACCCGTGGATGGACCTATGAGTCAACGTGGCACCTATGCCATACAGGTGAACCACTTATAGTTGGCCCCCTGATGGCCACAATAAAGAAATGGACGCGGTTGGCGCCTTTCTTTATTTTTGAAAGCAGTAAGAAGGCCAAGTGCACCACACGAAGGCAAGACCAGCGGCAGACCATCGGCCGGCTGCGACACCACACCGTGATTTATAGACACTTTATTGGAGCACCGGATGGTGCTGACTGTACATGATGGGGTGGTGCTTTTGGTGCTTGGAAGGGGTGCTCTGCACATTATTAAAGGCCGTAAGGCCACAGAGCACTCGTGGGTTGGTGTATCGATGCTGGCATGCGTGCTCTCTCTATGCATAACATCTGCATGTGTTCCTCCAAAAACAGGTCCTGGATCGTAGTGTAAATATCAGCGTAGTCTTGTAAATAATGCTCCCTACCGGCTGTATGTTTAGTTTGCGAATTCTTTCCACGATTCGGTTATCCTGTGGGTGTGTTTCTGTGAGGAGAAGGGTGCAACGTCGCAGGGGGACATATTTACTCATTTGTGAATATCTGTAAAACTGTCGCACTCAGGGTAGAGTTAATAGTAGAGGGAACTACATCTGAGTGCCACACTAAAATAGGTAAAAATTTATCGGGTCGGGACGCCCCGAGGGTAGAGAAGGGTGCAATGTTGCGGATATGGCATTTGGCCTCCATATCCGCTTGTAAATATTCCCCTATTTCCCCAATACTCCCCAACTATCCCCAATCCCCCATTCCCTAGTCCCATTGCCTGTAAATAACACTCTGTAGAACCGACCTTCCCCTTTTTCCCCCATTAAATGTCCTGCCCAGGTCCACCGCATCTCACGTAGACAACTTTCGGACATCTTGCTAGTTATTCTTAGTCTATGTCAGTTAAGGACTCGTTTCCATTAATTCTGACTCTTCGTTGCACCAGAATGTGATTGTATGGCACCAGTAGTGAGTTTAGGACCTCCCCATACCTCCTCCCATCTTCCCCATGCAACAACAACAACAACAACAACTACAACAACGGCGTGCGGGGAGTGTGCGTCCTCACATCGGCTTGGTTAGCCGCCATTGACCATGCGCTCCGACGGGGTTACCACGAAGGGGCTCACTGTCAGCTCCTCGTCAAGGGCGGAGCCCGGTAACCCCCCCGCACCCAATAAGAAGGGCGGACCGATTCCATCTGGGGCGGAGCTAACTAGCCGAGGGCGTGTCACTCCCCGCCGGATATACGCAGCCACTTACCGGACGTGACGTGAGATGCGCCCCCAGCTTGAACAGACAAGTCGCGACCTCCGAGCGCTGAGCGACCTCCCCGCATCTTTGGACCGGACCGGGTCGATTTTGCCCCTGAGCCAAGGTGCACCTTGAGCCATTGACTACCCGCTTTCCTTGCCATCAATCCCCGTGTGAGTCAGTTTTGTCCTGTTTATCTGTCGTCTGTCGGGGCTATTATAAGACCGTAATTAAGTGCCTATCTTACTATGCTGTACCTCTCATCCCTGTAATCTAAACGTTCCGAACTAATATAACCTCCTCCGGAGGTCTTGAGAACTGAACCCTTGGTGTCGTGTCATTTTAACCCAGCCGTTGTGTCCTTTCCTCAATTGATTTAGCGTAGCACGACTCGGCCAAGGTTCGAGTATAATCGGGTAAACTGTGCAGACGCGGCCATACCAAACCGCTCGGTAAACCAACATCCACAACCGCGTCTGTAACAATATATAACGTTTTTGGTTTTCAAAACATTTCTCCATATATCACGTTTTAGGTTTTCAAAACACTTCTCTATATATCACGTTTTTGGTTTGCAAAACACTTCTCTTATATATAACGGTTTTGGTTTTCAAAACACTTCTCTATATGTAACGTTTTTGGTTTTCAAAACACTTCTCTATATATCACGTTTTTGGTTTTCAAAACACTTCTCTATATATCACGTTTTTGGTTTTCAAAACACTTCTCTATATATCACGTTTTTGGTTTGCAAAACACTTCTCTATATATCACGTTTTTGGTTTGCAAAACACTTCTCTATATATAACGTTTTTGGTTTTCAAAACATTTCTCTATATATCACGTTTTTGGTTTTCAAAACATTTCTCTATATATCACGTTTTTGGTTTTCAAAACACTTCTCTATATATAACGTTTTTGGTTTGCAAAACACTTCTCTCTATATCACGTTTTTGGTTTTCAAAACACTTCTCTATATAGTATATATAACTTTTTTGGTTTTCAAAACACTTCTCTATATATCACGTTTTTGGTTTTCAAAACACTTCTCTATATATCACGTTTTTGGTTTGCAAAACACTTCTCTTATATATAACGTTTTTGGTTTTCAAAACACTTCTCTATATGTAACGTTTTTGGTTTTCAAAACACTTCTCTATATATCACGTTTTTGGTTTTCAAAACACTTCTCTATATATCACGTTTTTGGTTTTCAAAACACTTCTCTATATATCACGTTTTTGGTTTGCAAAACACTTCTCTATATATCACGTTTTTGGTTTTCAAAACACTTCTCTATATATCACGTTTTTGGTTTTCAAAACACTTCTCTATATATAACGTTTTTGGTTTTCAAAACATTTCTCTATATATCACGTTTTTGGTTTGCAAAACACTTCTATATATATCACGTTTTTGGTTTGCAAAACACTTCTCTATATATCACGTTTTTGGTTTTCAAAACACTTCTCTATATATCACGTTTTTGGTTTGCAAAACACTTCTCTTATATATAACGTTTTTGGTTTTCAAAACACTTCTCTATATGTAACGTTTTTGGTTTTCAAAACACTTCTCTATATATCACGTTTTTGGTTTTCAAAACACTTCTCTATATATCACGTTTTTGGTTTGCAAAACACTTCTCTATATATCACGTTTTTGGTTTGCAAAACACTTCTCTATATATCACGTTTTTGGTTTTCAAAACACTTCTCTATATATCACGTTTTTGGTTTTCAAAACACTTCTCTATATATAACGTTTTTGGTTTTCAAAACATTTCTCTATATATCACGTTTTTGGTTTGCAAAACACTTCTATATATATCACGTTTTTGGTTTTCAAAACACTTCTCTATATATCACGTTTTTGGTTTTCAAAACACTTCTCTATATATCACGTTTTTGGTTTTCAAAACACTTCTCTATATATCACGTTTTTTGGTTTTCAAAACACTTCTCTATATATCACGTTTTTGGTTTTCAAAACACTTCTCTATATATAACGTTTTTGGTTTTCAAAACACTTCTCTATATATCACGTTTTTGGTTTGCAAAACACTTCTCTATATATCACGTTTTTGGTTTTCAAAACACTTCTATATATATCACGTTTTTGGTTTTCAAAACACTTCTCTATATATCACGTTTTTGGTTTTCAAAACACTTCTCTATATATAACGTTTTTGGTTTTCAAAACACTTCTCTATATATCACGTTTTTGGTTTGCAAAACACTTCTCTATATATCACGTTTTTGGTTTTCAAAACACTTCTATATATATCACGTTTTTGGTTTTCAAAACACTTCTCTATATATAACGTTTTTGGTTTTCAAAACACTTCTCTATATATAACGTTTTTGGTTTGCAAAACACTTCTCTATATATCACGTTTTTGGTTTGCAAAACACTTCTATATATATCACGTTTTTGGTTTTCAAAACACTTCTCTATATATCACGTTTTTGGTTTTCAAAACACTTCTCTATATATCACGTTTTTGGTTTTCAAAACACTTCTCTATATATAACGTTTTTGGTTTTCAAAACACTTCTCTATATATCACGTTTTTGGTTTGCAAAACACTTCTCTATATATCACGTTTTTGGTTTTCAAAACACTTCTCTATATATCACGTTTTTGGTTTTCAAAACACTTCTCTATATATCACGTTTTTTGGTTTCCAAAACACTTCTCTATATATCACGTTTTTGGTTTTCAAACCATTTCTCTATATATCACGTTTTTTGGTTTTCAAAACATTTCTCTTCATAAAACGTTTTGTTTTTGGTTTTTGAAACACTTCTCTATATATCACGTTTTTGGTTTTCAAAACACCTCTCTATATATCACGTTTTTGGTTTTCAAAACACTTCTCTATATATCACGTTTTTGGTTTTCAAAACATTTCTCTATATATCACGTTTTTGGTTTTCAAAACACTTCTCTATATATCACGTTTTTGGTTTTCAAAACACTTCTCTATATATCACGTTTTTGGTTTTCAAAACACTTCTCTATATATCACGTTTTTGGTTTTCAAAACACTTTTCTATATATCACGTTTTTGGTTTTCAAAACACTTCTCTATATATCACGTTTTTGGTTTTCAAAACATTTCTCTATATATCACGTTTTTGGTTTTCAAAATACTTCTCTATATATCACGTTTTTGGTTTTCAAAACACTTCTCTATATATCACGTTTTTGGTTTTCAAAACACTTCTCTATATATCACGTTTTTGGTTTTCAAAACACTTCTCCATATATAACGTTTTTGGTTTTCAAAACACTTCTCCATATATAACGTTTTTGGTTTTCAAAACACTTCTCCATATATAACGTTTTTGGTTTTCAAAACATTTCTCTATATATCACGTTTTTTGGTTTTCAAAACACTTCTCTTCATAAAACGTTTTGTTTTTGGTTTTCAAAACACTTCTCTATATATCACGTTTTTCGTTTTCAAAACACTTCTCTATGTATAACGTTTTTGGTTTTCAAAACACTTCTCCATATATAACGTTTTTGGTTTTCAAAACACTTCTCCATATATAACGTTTTTGGTTTTCAAAACATTTCTCTATATATCACGTTTTTTGGTTTTCAAAACACTTCTCTTCATAAAACGTTTTGTTTTTGGTTTTCAAAACACTTCTCTATATATCACGTTTTTCGTTTTCAAAACACTTCTCTATGTATAACGTTTTTGGTTTTCAAAACACTTCTCTATATATCACGTTTTTGGTTTTCAAAACACTTCTCTATCACGTTTTTGGTTTTCAAAACACTTCTCTATATATAACGTTTTTGGTTTTCAAAACACTTCTCCATATCTAACGTTTTTGGTTTTCAAAACACTTCTCCATATATAACGTTTTTGGTTTTCAAAACATTTCTCTTCATAAAACGTTTTGTTTTTGGTTTTCAAAACACTTCTCTATATATCACGTTTTTGGTTTTCAAAACACTTCTCTATATATAACGTTTTTGGTTTACAAAACACTTCTCTATATATCACGTTTTTGGTTTTCAAAACACTTCTCTATATATAACGTTTTTGGTTTTCAAAACACTTCTCTATATATCACGTTTTTGGTTTTCAAAACACTTCGCTATATATCACGTTTTTGGTTTTCAAAACACTTCTCTATATATCACGTTTTTGGTTTTCAAAACACTTCTCTATATATCACGTTTTTGGTTTTCAAAACACTTCTCTATATATAACGTTTTTGGTTTTCAAAACACTTCTCTATATATCACGTTTTTGGTTTTCAAAACACTTCTCTATATATCACGTTTTTGGTTTTCAAAACACTTCTCTATATATCACGTTTTTGGTTTTCAAAACACTTCTCTATATATAACGTTTTTGGTTTTCAAAACACTTCTCTATATATCACGTTTTTGGTTTTCAAAACACTTCTCTATATATAACGTTTTTGGTTTTCAAAACACTTCTCTATATATAACGTTTTTGGTTTTCAAAACACTTCTCTATATATCACGTTTTTGGTTTTCAAAACACTTCTCTATATATCACGTTTTTGGTTTTCAAAACACTTCTCTATATATCACGTTTTTGGTTTTCAAAACACTTCTCTATATATCACGTTTTTGGTTTTCAAAACACTTCTCTATATATAACGTTTTTGGTTTTCAAAACATTTCTCTATATATCACGTTTTTTGGTTTTCAAAACATTTCTCTTCATAAAACGTTTTGTTTTTGGTTTTCAAAACACTTCTCTATATATAACGTTTTTGGTTTTCAAAACATTTCTCTATATATCACGTTTTTTGGTTTTCAAAACACTTCTCTTCATAAAACGTTTTGTTTTTGGTTTTCAAAACACTTCTCTATATATCACGTTTTTGGTTTTCAAAACACTTCTCTATGTATAACGTTTTTGGTTTTCAAAACACTTCTCTATATATCACGTTTTTGGTTTTCAAAACACTTCTCTATATATCACGTTTTTGGTTTTCAAAACACTTCTCTATATATCACGTTTTTGGTTTTCAAAACACTTCTCTATATATCACGTTTTTGGTTTTCAAAACACTTCTCTATATATCACGTTTTTGGTTTTCAAAACACTTCTCTATATATCACGTTTTTGGTTTTCAAAACACTTCTCTATATATAACGTTTTTGGTTTTCAAAACACTTCTCTATATATCACGTTTTTGGTTTTCAAAACACTTCTCTATATATCACGTTTTTGGTTTTCAAAACACTTCTCTATATATCACGTTTTTGGTTTTCAAAACACTTCTCTATATATCACGTTTTTGGTTTTCAAAACACTTCTCTATATATAACGTTTTTGGTTTTCAAAACATTTCTCTATATATCACGTTTTTTGGTTTTCAAAACATTTCTCTTCATAAAACGTTTTGTTTTTGGTTTTCAAAACACTTCTCTATATTTAACGTTTTTGGTTTTCAAAACATTTCTCTATATATCACGTTTTTTGGTTTTCAAAACACTTCTCTTCATAAAACGTTTTGTTTTTGGTTTTCAAAACACTTCTCTATATATCACGTTTTTGGTTTTCAAAACACTTCTCTATGTATAACGTTTTTGGTTTTCAAAACACTTCTCTATATATCACGTTTTTGGTTTTCAAAACACTTCTCTATATATCACGTTTTTGGTTTTCAAAACACTTCTCTATATATCACGTTTTTGGTTTTCAAAACACTTCTCTATATATCACGTTTTTGGTTTTCAAAACACTTCTCTATATATCACGTTTTTGGTTTTCAAAACACTTCTCTATATATCACGTTTTTGGTTTTCAAAACACTTCTCTATATATAACGTTTTTGGTTTTCAAAACATTTCTCTATATATCACGTTTTTTGGTTTTCAAAACATTTCTCTTCATAAAACGTTTTGTTTTTGGTTTTCAAAACACTTCTCTATATATAACGTTTTTGGTTTTCAAAACATTTCTCTATATATCACGTTTTTTGGTTTTCAAAACACTTCTCTTCATAAAACGTTTTGTTTTTGGTTTTCAAAACACTTCTCTATATATCACGTTTTTGGTTTTCAAAACACTTCTCTATGTATAACGTTTTTGGTTTTCAAAACACTTCTCTATATATCACGTTTTTGGTTTTCAAAACACTTCTCTATATATCACGTTTTTGGTTTTCAAAACACTTCTCTATATATCACGTTTTTGGTTTTCAAAACACTTCTCTATATATCACGTTTTTGGTTTTCAAAACACTTCTCTATATATCACGTTTTTGGTTTTCAAAACACTTCTCTATATATCACGTTTTTGGTTTTCAAAACACTTCTCTATATATCACGTTTTTGGTTTTCAAAACACTTCTCTATATATAACGTTTTTGGTTTTCAAAACATTTCTCTATATATCACGTTTTTTGGTTTTCAAAACATTTCTCTTCATAAAACGTATTGTTTTTGGTTTTCAAAACACTTCTCTATATATAACGTTTTTGGTTTTCAAAACATTTCTCTATATATCACGTTTTTTGGTTTTCAAAACACTTCTCTTCATAAAACGTTTTGTTTTTGGTTTTCAAAACACTTCGCTATATATCACGTTTTTGGTTTTCAAAACACTTCTCTATATATCACGTTTTTTGGTTTTCAAAACACTTCTCTATATATCACGTTTTTGGTTTTCAAAACATTTTTCTATATATCACGTTTTTTGGTTTTCAAAACATTTCTCATCATAAAACGTTTTGTTTTTGGTTTTCAAAACACTTTTCTATATATCACGTTTTTGGTTTTCAAAACACTTCTCTATATATCACGTTTTTGGTTTTCAAAACACTTCTCTATATATCACGTTTTTGGTTTTCAAAACATTTCTCTATATATCACGTTTTTCGTTTTCAAAACACTTCTCTATATATCACGTTTTTGGTTTCCAAAACACTTCTCTATATATCACGTTTTTGGTTTTCAAAACACTTCTCTATATATCACGTTTTTGGTTTTCAAAACACTTCTCTATATATAACGTTTTTGGTTTTCAAAACATTTCTCTATATATCACGTTTTTGGTTTTCAAAACATTTCTCTTCATAAAACGTTTTGTTTTTGGTTTTCAAAACACTTCTCTATATATCACGTTTTTTGGTTTTCAAAACATTTCTCTATATATCACGTTTTTTGGTTTTCAAAACACTTCTCCATATATAACGTTTTTGGTTTTCAAAACATTTCTCTATATATCACGTTTTTTGGTTTTCAAAACACTTCTCTTCATAAAACGTTTTGTTTTTGGTTTTCAAAACACTTCTCTATATATCACGTTTTTCGTTTTCAAAACACTTCTCTATGTATAACGTTTTTGGTTTTCAAAACACTTCTCTATATATCACGTTTTTGGTTTTCAAAACACTTCTCTATATATCACGTTTTTGGTTTTCAAAACACTTCTCTATATATAACGTTTTTGGTTTTCAAAACACTTCTCCATATCTAACGTTTTTGGTTTTCAAAACACTTCTCCATATATAACGTTTTTGGTTTTCAAAACACTTCTCTATATATAACGTTTTTGGTTTTCAAAACATTTCTCTTCATAAAACGTTTTGTTTTTGGTTTTCAAAACACTTCTCTATATATCACGTTTTTGGTTTTCAAAACACTTCTCTATATATAATGTTTTTGGTTTTCAAAACACTTCTCTATATATAACGTTTTTGGTTTTCAAAACACTTCTCTATATATCACGTTTTTGGTTTGTAAACACTTCTCTATATATCACGTTTTTGGTTTTCAAAACACTTCTCTATATATCACGTTTTTGGTTTTCAAAACACTTCTCTATATATCACGTTTTTGGTTTTCAAAACACTTCTCTATATATAACGTTTTTGGTTTTCAAAACACTTCTCTATATATCACGTTTTTGGTTTTCAAAACACTTCTCTATATATCACGTTTTTGGTTTTCAAAACACTTCTCTATATATAACGTTTTTGGTTTTCAAAACATTTCTCTATATATCACGTTTTTTGGTTTTCAAAACATTTCTCTTCATAAAACGTTTTGTTTTTGGTTTTCAAAACACTTCTCTATATATAACGTTTTTGGTTTTCAAAACATTTCTCTATATATCACGTTTTTTGGTTTTCAAAACACTTCTCTTCATAAAACGTTTTGTTTTTGGTTTTCAAAACACTTCTCTATATATCACGTTTTTCGTTTTCAAAACATTTCTCTATGTATAACGTTTTTTGGTTTTCAAAACACTTCTCTTCATAAAACGTTTTGTTTTTGGTTTTCAAAACACTTCGCTATATATCACGTTTTTGGTTTTCAAAACACTTCTCTATATATCACGTTTTTTGGTTTTCAAAACACTTCTCTATATATCACGTTTTTGGTTTTCAAAACATTTTTCTATATATCACGTTTTTTGGTTTTCAAAACATTTCTCATCATAAAACGTTTTGTTTTTGGTTTTCAAAACACTTTTCTATATATCACGTTTTTGGTTTTCAAAACACTTCTCTATATATCACGTTTTTGGTTTTCAAAACACTTCTCTATATATCACGTTTTTGGTTTTCAAAACATTTCTCTATATATCACGTTTTTCGTTTTCAAAACACTTCTCTATATATCACGTTTTTGGTTTCCAAAACACTTCTCTATATATCACGTTTTTGGTTTTCAAAACACTTCTCTATATATCACGTTTTTGGTTTTCAAAACACTTCTCTATATATAACGTTTTTGGTTTTCAAAACATTTCTCTATATATCACGTTTTTGGTTTTCAAAACATTTCTCTTCATAAAACGTTTTGTTTTTGGTTTTCAAAACACTTCTCTATATATCACGTTTTTTGGTTTTCAAAACATTTCTCTATATATCACGTTTTTTGGTTTTCAAAACACTTCTCCATATATAACGTTTTTGGTTTTCAAAACATTTCTCTATATATCACGTTTTTTGGTTTTCAAAACACTTCTCTTCATAAAACGTTTTGTTTTTGGTTTTCAAAACACTTCTCTATATATCACGTTTTTCGTTTTCAAAACACTTCTCTATGTATAACGTTTTTGGTTTTCAAAACACTTCTCTATATATCACGTTTTTGGTTTTCAAAACACTTCTCTATATATCACGTTTTTGGTTTTCAAAACACTTCTCTATATATAACGTTTTTGGTTTTCAAAACACTTCTCCATATCTAACGTTTTTGGTTTTCAAAACACTTCTCCATATATAACGTTTTTGGTTTTCAAAACACTTCTCTATATATAACGTTTTTGGTTTTCAAAACATTTCTCTTCATAAAACGTTTTGTTTTTGGTTTTCAAAACACTTCTCTATATATCACGTTTTTGGTTTTCAAAACACTTCTCTATATATAATGTTTTTGGTTTTCAAAACACTTCTCTATATATAACGTTTTTGGTTTTCAAAACACTTCTCTATATATCACGTTTTTGGTTTGTAAACACTTCTCTATATATCACGTTTTTGGTTTTCAAAACACTTCTCTATATATCACGTTTTTGGTTTTCAAAACACTTCTCTATATATCACGTTTTTGGTTTTCAAAACACTTCTCTATATATAACGTTTTTGGTTTTCAAAACACTTCTCTATATATCACGTTTTTGGTTTTCAAAACACTTCTCTATATATCACGTTTTTGGTTTTCAAAACACTTCTCTATATATAACGTTTTTGGTTTTCAAAACATTTCTCTATATATCACGTTTTTTGGTTTTCAAAACATTTCTCTTCATAAAACGTTTTGTTTTTGGTTTTCAAAACACTTCTCTATATATAACGTTTTTGGTTTTCAAAACATTTCTCTATATATCACGTTTTTTGGTTTTCAAAACACTTCTCTTCATAAAACGTTTTGTTTTTGGTTTTCAAAACACTTCTCTATATATCACGTTTTTCGTTTTCAAAACATTTCTCTATGTATAACGTTTTTGGTTTTCAAAACACTTCTCTATATATAACGTTTTTGGTTTTCAAAACACTTCTCCATATCTAACGTTTTTGGTTTTCAAAACACTTCTCCATATATAACGTTTTTGGTTTTCAAAACACTTCTCTATATATCACGTTTTTGGTTTGCAAAACACTTCTCTTATATATAACGTTTTTGGTTTTCAAAACACTTCTCTATATGTAACGTTTTTGGTTTTCAAAACACTTCTCTATATATCACGTTTTTGGTTTTCAAAACACTTCTCTATATATCACGTTTTTGGTTTGCAAAACACTTCTCTATATATCACGTTTTTGGTTTGCAAAACACTTCTCTATATATCACGTTTTTGGTTTTCAAAACACTTCTCTATATATCACGTTTTTGGTTTTCAAAACACTTCTCTATATATAACGTTTTTGGTTTTCAAAACATTTCTCTATATATCACGTTTTTGGTTTGCAAAACACTTCTATATATATCACGTTTTTGGTTTTCAAAACACTTCTCTATATATCACGTTTTTGGTTTACAAAACACTTCTCTATATATCACGTTTTTGGTTTTCAAAACACTTCTCTATATATCACGTTTTTTGGTTTTCAAAACACTTCTCTATATATCACGTTTTTTGGTTTTCAAAACACTTCTCTATATATCACGTTTTTGGTTTTCAAAACACTTCTCTATATATAACGTTTTTGGTTTTCAAAACACTTCTCTATATATCACGTTTTTGGTTTGCAAAACACTTCTCTATATATCACGTTTTTGGTTTTCAAAACACTTCTATATATATCACGTTTTTGGTTTTCAAAACACTTCTCTATATATCACGTTTTTGGTTTTCAAAACACTTCTCTATATATAACGTTTTTGGTTTTCAAAACACTTCTCTATATATCACGTTTTTGGTTTGCAAAACACTTCTCTATATATCACGTTTTTGGTTTTCAAAACACTTCTATATATATCACGTTTTTGGTTTTCAAAACACTTCTCTATATATAACGTTTTTGGTTTTCAAAACACTTCTCTATATATAACGTTTTTGGTTTGCAAAACACTTCTCTATATATCACGTTTTTGGTTTGCAAAACACTTCTATATATATCACGTTTTTGGTTTTCAAAACACTTCTCGATATATCACGTTTTTGGTTTTCAAAACACTTCTCTATATATCACGTTTTTGGTTTTCAAAACACTTCTCTATATATAACGTTTTTGGTTTTCAAAACACTTCTCTATATATCACGTTTTTGGTTTGCAAAACACTTCTCTATATATCACGTTTTTGGTTTTCAAAACACTTCTATATATATCACGGTTTTGGTTTTCAAAACACTTCTCTATATATCACGTTTTTGGTTTTCAAAACACTTCTCTATATATCACGTTTTTGGTTTTCAAAACACTTCTCTATATATCACGTTTTTTGGTTTTCAAAACATTTCTCTATATATCACGTTTTTGGTTTTCAAAACACTTCTCTATATATCACGTTTTTTGGTTTTCAAAACACTTCTCTATATATCACGTTTTTGGTTTTCAAACCATTTCTCTATATATCACGTTTTTTGGTTTTCAAAACATTTCTCTTCATAAAACGTTTTGTTTTTGGTTTTCGAAACACTTCTCTATATATCACGTTTTTGGTTTTCAAAACACTTCTCTTTATATCACGTTTTTGGTTTTCAAAACACTTCTCTATATATCACGTTTTTGGTTTTCAAAACATTTCTCTATATATCACGTTTTTGGTTTTCAAAACACTTCTCTATATATCACGTTTTTGGTTTTCAAAACACTTCTCTATATATCACGTTTTTGGTTTTCAAAACACTTCTCTATATATCACGTTTTTGGTTTTCAAAACACTTCTCTATATATCACGTTTTTGGTTTTCAAAACACTTCTCTATATATCACGTTTTTGGTTTTCAAAACATTTCTCTATATATCACGTTTTTGGTTTTCAAAATACTTCTCTATATATCACGTTTTTGGTTTTCAAAACACTTCTCTATATATCACGTTTTTGGTTTTCAAAACACTTCTCTATATATCACGTTTTTGGTTTTCAAAACACTTCTCCATATATAACGTTTTTGGTTTTCAAAACACTTCTCCATATATAACGTTTTTGGTTTTCAAAACACTTCTCCATATATAACGTTTTTGGTTTTCAAAACATTTCTCTATATATCACGTTTTTTGGTTTTCAAAACACTTCTCTTCATAAAACGTTTTGTTTTTGGTTTTCAAAACACTTCTCTATATATCACGTTTTTCGTTTTCAAAACACTTCTCTATGTATAACGTTTTTGGTTTTCAAAACACTTCTCTATATATCACGTTTTTGGTTTTCAAAACACTTCTCTATATATCACGTTTTTGGTTTTCAAAACACTTCTCTATATATAACGTTTTTGGTTTTCAAAACACTTCTCCATATCTAACGTTTTTGGTTTTCAAAACACTTCTCCATATATAACGTTTTTGGTTTTCAAAACATTTCTCTTCATAAAACGTTTTGTTTTTGGTTTTCAAAACACTTCTCTTATATATAACGTTTTTGGTTTTCAAAACACTTCTCTATATATCACGTTTTTGGTTTTCAAAACACTTCTCTATATATCACGTTTTTGGTTTGCAAAACACTTCTCTATATATCACGTTTTTGGTTTGCAAAACACTTCTCCATATCTAACGTTTTTGGTTTTCAAAACACTTCTCCATATATAACGTTTTTGGTTTTCAAAACATTTCTCTTCATAAAACGTTTTGTTTTTGGTTTTCAAAACACTTCTCTTATATATAACGTTTTTGGTTTTCAAAACACTTCTCTATATATCACGTTTTTTGGTTTTCAAAACACTTCTCTATATATCACGTTTTTGGTTTGCAAAACACTTCTCTATATATCACGTTTTTGGTTTGCAAAACACTTCTCTATATATCACGTTTTTGGTTTGCAAAACACTTCTATATATATCACGTTTTTGGTTTTCAAAACACTTCTCTATATATCACGTTTTTGGTTTTCAAAATACTTCTCTATATATCACGTTTTTGGTTTTCAAAACACTTCTCTATATATCACGTTTTTTGGTTTTCAAAACACTTCTCTATATATCACGTTTTTGGTTTTCAAAACACTTCTCTATATATAACGTTTTTGGTTTTCAAAACACTTCTCTATATATAACGTTTTTGGTTTTCAAAACACTTCTCTATATATCACGTTTTTGGTTTGCAAAACACTTCTCTATATATCACGTTTTTGGTTTTCAAAACACTTCTATATATATCACGTTTTTGGTTTTCAAAACACTTCTCTATATATCACGTTTGTGGTTTTCAAAACACTTCTCTATATATAACGTTTTTGGTTTTCAAAACACTTCTCTATATATCACGTTTTTGGTTTGCAAAACACTTCTCTATATATCACGTTTTTGGTTTTCAAAACACTTCTATATATATCACGTTTTTGGTTTTCAAAACACTTCTCTATATATAACGTTTTTGGTTTTCAAAACACTTCTCCATATATAACGTTTTTGGTTTTCAAAACATTTCTCTTCATAAAACGTTTTGTTTTTGGTTTTCAAAACACTTCTCTATATATCACGTTTTTGGTTTTCAAAACACTTCTCTATATATAATGTTTTTGGTTTTCAAAACACTTCTCTATATATAACGTTTTTGGTTTTCAAAACACTTCTCTATATATCACGTTTTTGGTTTGTAAACACTTCTCTATATATCACGTTTTTGGTTTTCAAAACACTTCTCTATATATCACGTTTTTGGTTTTCAAAACACTTCTCTATATATCACGTTTTTGGTTTTCAAAACACTTCTCTATATATAACGTTTTTGGTTTTCAAAACACTTCTCTATATATCACGTTTTTGGTTTTCAAAACACTTCTCTATATATCACGTTTTTGGTTTTCAAAACACTTCTCTATATATAACGTTTTTGGTTTTCAAAACATTTCTCTATATATCACGTTTTTTGGTTTTCAAAACATTTCTCTTCATAAAACGTTTTGTTTTTGGTTTTCAAAACACTTCTCTATATATAACGTTTTTGGTTTTCAAAACATTTCTCTATATATCACGTTTTTTGGTTTTCAAAACACTTCTCTTCATAAAACGTTTTGTTTTTGGTTTTCAAAACACTTCTCTATATATCACGTTTTTCGTTTTCAAAACATTTCTCTATGTATAACGTTTTTGGTTTTCAAAACACTTCTCTATATATCACGTTTTTGGTTTTCAAAACACTTCTCTATATATAACGTTTTTGGTTTTCAAAACACTTCTCCATATCTAACGTTTTTGGTTTTCAAAACACTTCTCCATATATAACGTTTTTGGTTTTCAAATCACTTCTCTATATATCACGTTTTTGGTTTGCAAAACACTTCTCTTATATATAACGTTTTTGGTTTTCAAAACACTTCTCTATATGTAACGTTTTTGGTTTTCAAAACACTTCTCTATATATCACGTTTTTGGTTTTCAAAACACTTCTCTATATATCACGTTTTTGGTTTGCAAAACACTTCTCTATATATCACGTTTTTGGTTTGCAAAACACTTCTCTATATATCACGTTTTTGGTTTTCAAAACACTTCTCTATATATCACGTTTTTGGTTTTCAAAACACTTCTCTATATATAACGTTTTTGGTTTTCAAAACATTTCTCTATATATCACGTTTTTGGTTTGCAAAACACTTCTATATATATCACGTTTTTGGTTTTCAAAACACTTCTCTATATATCACGTTTTTGGTTTTCAAAACACTTCTCTATATATCACGTTTTTGGTTTTCAAAACACTTCTCTATATATCACGTTTTTTGGTTTTCAAAACACTTCTCTATATATCACGTTTTTGGTTTTCAAAACACTTCTCTATATATAACGTTTTTGGTTTTCAAAACACTTCTCTATATATCACGTTTTTGGTTTGCAAAACACTTCTCTATATATCACGTTTTTGGTTTTCAAAACACTTCTATATATATCACGTTTTTGGTTTTCAAAACACTTCTCTATATATCACGTTTTTGGTTTTCAAAACACTTCTCTATATATAACGTTTTTGGTTTTCAAAACACTTCTCTATATATCACGTTTTTGGTTTGCAAAACACTTCTCTATATATCACGTTTTTGGTTTTCAAAACACTTCTATATATATCACGTTTTTGGTTTTCAAAACACTTCTCTATATATAACGTTTTTGGTTTTCAAAACACTTCTCTATATATAACGTTTTTGGTTTGCAAAACACTTCTCTATATATCACGTTTTTGGTTTGCAAAACACTTCTATATATATCACGTTTTTGGTTTTCAAAACACTTCTCGATATATCACGTTTTTGGTTTTCAAAACACTTCTCTATATATCACGTTTTTGGTTTTCAAAACACTTCTCTATATATAACGTTTTTGGTTTTCAAAACACTTCTCTATATATCACGTTTTTGGTTTGCAAAACACTTCTCTATATATCACGTTTTTGGTTTTCAAAACACTTCTATATATATCACGGTTTTGGTTTTCAAAACACTTCTCTATATATCACGTTTTTGGTTTTCAAAACACTTCTCTATATATCACGTTTTTGGTTTTCAAAACACTTCTCTATATATCACGTTTTTTGGTTTTCAAAACATTTCTCTATATATCACGTTTTTGGTTTTCAAAACACTTCTCTATATATCACGTTTTTTGGTTTTCAAAACACTTCTCTATATATCACGTTTTTGGTTTTCAAACCATTTCTCTATATATCACGTTTTTTGGTTTTCAAAACATTTCTCTTCATAAAACGTTTTGTTTTTGGTTTTCGAAACACTTCTCTATATATCACGTTTTTGGTTTTCAAAACACTTCTCTATATATCACGTTTTTGGTTTTCAAAACACTTCTCTATATATCACGTTTTTGGTTTTCAAAACATTTCTCTATATATCACGTTTTTGGTTTTCAAAACACTTCTCTATATATCACGTTTTTGGTTTTCAAAACACTTCTCTATATATCACGTTTTTGGTTTTCAAAACACTTCTCTATATATCACGTTTTTTGGTTTTCAAAACACTTCTCTATATATCACGTTTTTGGTTTTCAAAACACTTCTCTATATATCACGTTTTTGGTTTTCAAAACATTTCTCTATATATCACGTTTTTGGTTTTCAAAATACTTCTCTATATATCACGTTTTTGGTTTTCAAAACACTTCTCTATATATCACGTTTTTGGTTTTCAAAACACTTCTCTATATATCACGTTTTTGGTTTTCAAAACACTTCTCCATATATAACGTTTTTGGTTTTCAAAACACTTCTCCATATATAACGTTTTTGGTTTTCAAAACACTTCTCCATATATAACGTTTTTGGTTTTCAAAACATTTCTCTATATATCACGTTTTTTGGTTTTCAAAACACTTCTCTTCATAAAACGTTTTGTTTTTGGTTTTCAAAACACTTCTCTATATATCACGTTTTTCGTTTTCAAAACACTTCTCTATGTATAACGTTTTTGGTTTTCAAAACACTTCTCTATATATCACGTTTTTGGTTTTCAAAACACTTCTCTATATATCACGTTTTTGGTTTTCAAAACACTTCTCTATATATAACGTTTTTGGTTTTCAAAACACTTCTCCATATCTAACGTTTTTGGTTTTCAAAACACTTCTCCATATATAACGTTTTTGGTTTTCAAAACATTTCTCTTCATAAAACGTTTTGTTTTTGGTTTTCAAAACACTTCTCTTATATATAACGTTTTTGGTTTTCAAAACACTTCTCTATATATCACGTTTTTGGTTTTCAAAACACTTCTCTATATATCACGTTTTTGGTTTGCAAAACACTTCTCTATATATCACGTTTTTGGTTTGCAAAACACTTCTCCATATCTAACGTTTTTGGTTTTCAAAACACTTCTCCATATATAACGTTTTTGGTTTTCAAAACATTTCTCTTCATAAAACGTTTTGTTTTTGGTTTTCAAAACACTTCTCTTATATATAACGTTTTTGGTTTTCAAAACACTTCTCTATATATCACGTTTTTGGTTTTCAAAACACTTCTCTATATATCACGTTTTTGGTTTGCAAAACACTTCTCTATATATCACGTTTTTGGTTTGCAAAACACTTCTCTATATATCACGTTTTTGGTTTTCAAAACACTTCTCTATATATCACGTTTTTGGTTTTCAAAACACTTCTCTATATATAACGTTTTTGGTTTTCAAAACATTTCTCTATATATCACGTTTTTGGTTTGCAAAACACTTCTATATATATCACGTTTTTGGTTTTCAAAACACTTCTCTATATATCACGTTTTTGGTTTTCAAAATACTTCTCTATATATCACGTTTTTGGTTTTCAAAACACTTCTCTATATATCACGTTTTTTGGTTTTCAAAACACTTCTCTATATATCACGTTTTTGGTTTTCAAAACACTTCTCTATATATAACGTTTTTGGTTTTCAAAACACTTCTCTATATATCACGTTTTTGGTTTGCAAAACACTTCTCTATATATCACGTTTTTGGTTTTCAAAACACTTCTATATATATCACGTTTTTGGTTTTCAAAACACTTCTCTATATATCACGTTTTTGGTTTTCAAAACACTTCTCTATATATAACGTTTTTGGTTTTCAAAACACTTCTCTATATATCACGTTTTTGGTTTGCAAAACACTTCTCTATATATCACGTTTTTGGTTTTCAAAACACTTCTATATATATCACGTTTTTGGTTTTCAAAACACTTCTCTATATATAACGTTTTTGGTTTTCAAAACACTTCTCTATATATAACGTTTTTGGTTTGCAAAACACTTCTCTATATATCACGTTTTTGGTTTGCAAAACACTTATATATATATCACGTTTTTGGTTTTCAAAACACTTCTCTATATATCACGTTTTTGGTTTTCAAAACACTTCTCTATATATCACGTTTTTGGTTTTCAAAACACTTCTCTATATATAACGTTTTTGGTTTTCAAAACACTTCTCTATATATCACGTTTTTGGTTTGCAAAACACTTCTCTATATATCACGTTTTTGGTTTTCAAAACACTTCTATATATATCACGGTTTTGGTTTTCAAAACACTTCTCTATATATCACGTTTTTGGTTTTCAAAACACTTCTCTATATATCACGTTTTTGGTTTTCAAAACACTTCTCTATATATCACGTTTTTTGGTTTTCAAAACATTTCTCTATATATCACGTTTTTGGTTTTCAAAACACTTCTCTATATATCACGTTTTTTGGTTTTCAAAACACTTCTCTATATATCACGTTTTTGGTTTTCAAACCATTTCTCTATATATCACGTTTTTTGGTTTTCAAAACATTTCTCTTCATAAAACGTTTTGTTTTTGGTTTTCGAAACACTTCTCTATATATCACGTTTTTGGTTTTCAAAACACTTCTCTATATATCACGTTTTTGGTTTTCAAAACACTTCTCTATATATCACGTTTTTGGTTTTCAAAACATTTCTCTATATATCACGTTTTTGGTTTTCAAAACACTTCTCTATATATCACGTTTTTGGTTTTCAAAACACTTCTCTATATATCACGTTTTTGGTTTTCAAAACACTTCTCTATATATCACGTTTTTGGTTTTCAAAACACTTCTCTATATATCACGTTTTTGGTTTTCAAAACACTTCTCTATATATCACGTTTTTGGTTTTCAAAACATTTCTCCATATATAACGTTTTTGGTTTTCAAAACACTTCTCCATATATAACGTTTTTGGTTTTCAAAACACTTCTCCATATATAACGTTTTTGGTTTTCAAAACATTTCTCTATATATCACGTTTTTTGGTTTTCAAAACACTTCTCTTCATAAAACGTTTTGTTTTTGGTTTTCAAAACACTTCTCTATATATCACGTTTTTCGTTTTCAAAACACTTCTCTATGTATAACGTTTTTGGTTTTCAAAACACTTCTCTATATATCACGTTTTTGGTTTTCAAAACACTTCTCTATATATCACGTTTTTGGTTTTCAAAACACTTCTCTATATATAACGTTTTTGGTTTTCAAAACACTTCTCCATATCTAACGTTTTTGGTTTTCAAAACACTTCTCCATATATAACGTTTTTGGTTTTCAAAACATTTCTCTTCATAAAACGTTTTGTTTTTGGTTTTCAAAACACTTCTCTATATATCACGTTTTTGGTTTTCAAAACACTTCTCTATATATAACGTTTTTGGTTTACAAAACACTTCTCTATATATCACGTTTTTGGTTTTCAAAACACTTCTCTATATATAACGTTTTTGGTTTTCAAAACACTTCTCTATATATCACGTTTTTGGTTTTCAAAACACTTCGCTATATATCACGTTTTTGGTTTTCAAAACACTTCTCTATATATCACGTTTTTGGTTTTCAAAACACTTCTCTATATATCACGTTTTTGGTTTTCAAAACAATTCTCTATATATAACGTTTTTGGTTTTCAAAACACTTCTCTATATATCACGTTTTTGGTTTTCAAAACACTTCTCTATATATCACGTTTTTGGTTTTCAAAACACTTCTCTATATATCACGTTTTTGGTTTTCAAAACACTTCTCTATATATAACGTTTTTGGTTTTCAAAACACTTCTCTATATATCACGTTTTTGGTTTTCAAAACACTTCTCTATATATAACGTTTTTGGTTTTCAAAACACTTCTCTATATATAACGTTTTTGGTTTTCAAAACACTTCTCTATATATCACGTTTTTGGTTTTCAAAACACTTCTCTATATATCACGTTTTTGGTTTTCAAAACACTTCTCTATATATCACGTTTTTGGTTTTCAAAACACTTCTCTATATATCACGTTTTTGGTTTTCAAAACACTTCTCTATATATAACGTTTTTGGTTTTCAAAACATTTCTCTATATATCACGTTTTTTGGTTTTCAAAACATTTCTCTTCATAAAACGTTTTGTTTTTGGTTTTCAAAACACTTCTCTATATATAACGTTTTTGGTTTTCAAAACATTTCTCTATATATCACGTTTTTTGGTTTTCAAAACACTTCTCTTCATAAAACGTTTTGTTTTTGGTTTTCAAAACACTTCTCTATATATCACGTTTTTGGTTTTCAAAACACTTCTCTATGTATAACGTTTTTGGTTTTCAAAACACTTCTCTATATATCACGTTTTTGGTTTTCAAAACACTTCTCTATATATCACGTTTTTGGTTTTCAAAACACTTCTCTATATATCACGTTTTTGGTTTTCAAAACACTTCTCTATATATCACGTTTTTGGTTTTCAAAACACTTCTCTATATATCACGTTTTTGGTTTTCAAAACACTTCTCTATATATCACGTTTTTGGTTTTCAAAACACTTCTCTATATATAACGTTTTTGGTTTTCAAAACACTTCTCTATATATCACGTTTTTGGTTTTCAAAACACTTCTCTATATATCACGTTTTTGGTTTTCAAAACACTTCTCTATATATCACGTTTTTGGTTTTCAAAACACTTCTCTTTATATCACGTTTTTGGTTTTCAAAACACTTCTCTATATATAACGTTTTTGGTTTTCAAAACATTTCTCTATATATCACGTTTTTTGGTTTTCAAAACATTTCTCTTCATAAAACGTTTTGTTTTTGGTTTTCAAAACACTTCTCTATATATAACGTTTTTGGTTTTCAAAACATTTCTCTATATATCACGTTTTTTGGTTTTCAAAACACTTCTCTTCATAAAACGTTTTGTTTTTGGTTTTCAAAACACTTCTCTATATATCACGTTTTTGGTTTTCAAAACACTTCTCTATGTATAACGTTTTTGGTTTTCAAAACACTTCTCTATATATCACGTTTTTGGTTTTCAAAACACTTCTCTATATATCACGTTTTTGGTTTTCAAAACACTTCTCTATATATCACGTTTTTGGTTTTCAAAACACTTCTCTATATATCACGTTTTTGGTTTTCAAAACACTTCTCTATATATCACGTTTTTGGTTTTCAAAACACTTCTCTATATATCACGTTTTTGGTTTTCAAAACACTTCTCTATATATCACGTTTTTGGTTTTCAAAACACTTCTCTATATATAACGTTTTTGGTTTTCAAAACATTTCTCTATATATCACGTTTTTTGGTTTTCAAAACATTTCTCTTCATAAAACGTATTGTTTTTGGTTTTCAAAACACTTCTCTATATATAACGTTTTTGGTTTTCAAAACATTTCTCTATATATCACGTTTTTTGGTTTTCAAAACACTTCTCTTCATAAAACGTTTTGTTTTTGGTTTTCAAAACACTTCGCTATATATCACGTTTTTGGTTTTCAAAACACTTCTCTATATATCACGTTTTTTGGTTTTCAAAACACTTCTCTATATATCACGTTTTTGGTTTTCAAAACATTTCTCTATATATCACGTTTTTTGGTTTTCAAAACATTTCTCTTCATAAAACGTTTTGTTTTTGGTTTTCAAAACACTTTTCTATATATCACGTTTTTGGTTTTCAAAACACTTCTCTATATATCACGTTTTTGGTTTTCAAAACACTTCTCTATATATCACGTTTTTGGTTTTCAAAACATTTCTCTATATATCACGTTTTTCGTTTTCAAAACACTTCTCTATATATCACGTTTTTGGTTTCCAAAACACTTCTCTATATATCACGTTTTTGGTTTTCAAAACACTTCTCTATATATCACGTTTTTGGTTTTCAAAACACTTCTCTATATATAACGTTTTTGGTTTTCAAAACATTTCTCTATATATCACGTTTTTGGTTTTCAAAACATTTCTCTTCATAAAACGTTTTGTTTTTGGTTTTCAAAACACTTCTCTATATATCACGTTTTTTGGTTTTCAAAACATTTCTCTATATATCACGTTTTTTGGTTTTCAAAACACTTCTCCATATATAACGTTTTTGGTTTTCAAAACATTTCTCTATATATCACGTTTTTTGGTTTTCAAAACACTTCTCTTCATAAAACGTTTTGTTTTTGGTTTTCAAAACACTTCTCTATATATCACGTTTTTCGTTTTCAAAACACTTCTCTATGTATAACATTTTTGGTTTTCAAAACACTTCTCTATATATCACGTTTTTGGTTTTCAAAACACTTCTCTATATATCACTTTTTGGTTTTCAAAACACTTCTCTATATATAACGTTTTTGGTTTTCAAAACACTTCTCCATATCTAACGTTTTTGGTTTTCAAAACACTTCTCCATATATAACGTTTTTGGTTTTCAAAACACTTCTCTATATATAACGTTTTTGGTTTTCAAAACATTTCTCTTCATAAAACGTTTTGTTTTTGGTTTTCAAAACACTTCTCTATATATCACGTTTTTGGTTTTCAAAACACTTCTCTATATATAATGTTTTTGGTTTTCAAAACACTTCTCTATATATAACGTTTTTGGTTTTCAAAACACTTCTCTATATATCACGTTTTTGGTTTGTAAACACTTCTCTATATATCACGTTTTTGGTTTTCAAAACACTTCTCTATATATCACGTTTTTGGTTTTCAAAACACTTC
Source organism: Myxine glutinosa (assembly GCF_964187855.1). Classification (NCBI taxonomy): domain Eukaryota; kingdom Metazoa; phylum Chordata; class Myxini; order Myxiniformes; family Myxinidae; genus Myxine; species Myxine glutinosa. The sequence continues at coordinate 2,369,399 of NC_136274.1, forward strand.
TCTATATATCACGTTTTTGGTTTTCAAAACACTTCTCTATATATAACGTTTTTGGTTTTCAAAACACTTCTCTATATATCACGTTTTTGGTTTTCAAAACACTTCTCTATATATCACGTTTTTGGTTTTCAAAACACTTCTCTATATATAACGTTTTTGGTTTTCAAAACATTTCTCTATATATCACGTTTTTTGGTTTTCAAAACATTTCTCTTCATAAAACGTTTTGTTTTTGGTTTTCAAAACACTTCTCTATATATAACGTTTTTGGTTTTCAAAACATTTCTCTATATATCACGTTTTTTGGTTTTCAAAACACTTCTCTTCATAAAACGTTTTGTTTTTGGTTTTCAAAACACTTCTCTATATATCACGTTTTTCGTTTTCAAAACATTTCTCTATGTATAACGTTTTTGGTTTTCAAAACACTTCTCTATATATCACGTTTTTGGTTTTCAAAACACTTCTCTATATATAACGTTTTTGGTTTTCAAAACACTTCTCCATATCTAACGTTTTTGGTTTTCAAAACACTTCTCCATATATAACGTTTTTGGTTTTCAAAACACTTCTCTATATATAACGTTTTTGGTTTTCAAAACATTTCTCTTCATAAAACGTTTTGTTTTTGGTTTTCAAAACACTTCTCTATATATCACGTTTTTGGTTTTCAAAACACTTCTCTATATATAATGTTTTTGGTTTTCAAAACACTTCTCTATATATAACGTTTTTGGTTTTCAAAACACTTCTCTATATATCACGTTTTTGGTTTTCAAAACACTTCTCTATATATCACGTTTTTGGTTTTCAAAACACTTCTCTATATATCACGTTTTTGGTTTTCAAAACACTTCTCTATATATCACGTTTTTGGTTTTCAAAACACTTCTCTATATATCACGTTTTTGGTTTTCAAAACACTTCTCTATATATCACGTTTTTGGTTTTCAAAACACTTCTCTATATATCACGTTTTTGGTTTTCAAAACACTTCTCTATATATCACGTTTTTGGTTTTCAAAACACTTCTCTATATATCACGTTTTTGGTTTTCAAAACACTTCTCTATATATAACGTTTTTGGTTTTCAAAACATTTCTCTATATATCACGTTTTTTGGTTTTCAAAACATTTCTCTTCATAAAACGTTTTGTTTTTGGTTTTCAAAACACTTCTCTATATATAACGTTTTTGGTTTTCAAAACATTTCTCTATATATCACGTTTTTTGGTTTTCAAAACACTTCTCTTCATAAAACGTTTTGTTTTTGGTTTTCAAAACACTTCGCTATATATCACGTTTTTGGTTTTCAAAACACTTCTCTATATATCACGTTTTTTGGTTTTCAAAACACTTCTCTATATATCACGTTTTTGGTTTTCAAAACATTTCTCTATATATCACGTTTTTTGGTTTTCAAAACATTTCTCTTCATAAAACCTTTTGTTTTTGGTTTTCAAAACACTTTTCTATATATCACGTTTTTGGTTTTCAAAACACTTCTCTATATATCACGTTTTTGGTTTTCAAAACACTTCTCTATATATCACGTTTTTGGTTTTCAAAACATTTCTCTATATATCACGTTTTTCGTTTTCAAAACACTTCTCTATATATCACGTTTTTCGTTTTCAAAACACTTCTCTATATATCACGTTTTTGGTTTTCAAAACACTTCTCTATATATCACGTTTTTGGTTTTCAAAACACTTCTCTATATATAACGTTTTTGGTTTTCAAAACATTTCTCTATATATCACGTTTTTGGTTTTCAAAACATTTCTCTTCATAAAACGTTTTGTTTTTGGTTTTCAAAACACTTCTCTATATATCACGTTTTTTGGTTTTCAAAATATTTCTCTATATATCACGTTTTTTGGTTTTCAAAACACTTCTCCATATATAACGTTTTTGGTTTTCAAAACATTTCTCTATATATCACGTTTTTTGGTTTTCAAAACACTTCTCTTCATAAAACGTTTTGTTTTTGGTTTTCAAAACACTTCTCTATATATCACGTTTTTCGTTTTCAAAACACTTCTCTATGTATAACGTTTTTGGTTTTCAAAACACTTCTCTATATATCACGTTTTTGGTTTTCAAAACACTTCTCTATATATCACGTTTTTGGTTTTCAAAACACTTCTCTATATATAACGTTTTTGGTTTTCAAAACACTTCTCCATATCTAACGTTTTTGGTTTTCAAAACACTTCTCCATATATAACGTTTTTGGTTTTCAAAACACTTCTCTATATATAACGTTTTTGGTTTTCAAAACATTTCTCTTCATAAAACGTTTTGTTTTTGGTTTTCAAAACACTTCTCTATATATCACGTTTTTGGTTTTCAAAACACTTCTCTATATATAATGTTTTTGGTTTTCAAAACACTTCTCTATATATAACGTTTTTGGTTTTCAAAACACTTCTCTATATATCACGTTTTTGGTTTTCAAAACACTTCTCTATATATCACGTTTTTGGTTTTCAAAACACTTCTCTATATATCACGTTTTTGGTTTTCAAAACACTTCTCTATATATCACGTTTTTGGTTTTCAAACCACTTCTCTATATATAACGTTTTTGGTTTTCAAAACACTTCTCTATATATCACGTTTTTGGTTTTCAAAACACTTCTCTATATATCACGTTTTTGGTTTTCAAAACACTTCTCTATATATAACGTTTTTGGTTTTCAAAACATTTCTCTATATATCACGTTTTTTGGTTTTCAAAACATTTCTCTTCATAAAACGTTTTGTTTTTGGTTTTCAAAACACTTCTCTATATATAACGTTTTTGGTTTTCAAAACATTTCTCTATATATCACGTTTTTGGTTTTCAAAACACTTCTCTATATATCACGTTTTTGGTTTTCAAAACACTTCTCTTCATAAAACGTTTTGTTTTTGGTTTTCAAAACACTTCTCTATATATCACGTTTTTCGTTTTCAAAACATTTCTCTATGTATAACGTTTTTGGTTTTCAAAACACTTCTCTATATATCACGTTTTTGGTTTTCAAAACACTTCTCTATATATAACGTTTTTGGTTTTCAAAACACTTCTCCATATCTAACGTTTTTGGTTTTCAAAACACTTCTCCATATATAACGTTTTTGGTTTTCAAAACACTTCTCTATATATAACGTTTTTGGTTTTCAAAACATTTCTCTTCATAAAACGTTTTGTTTTTGGTTTTCAAAACACTTCTCTATATATCACGTTTTTGGTTTTCAAAACACTTCTCTATATATCACGTTTTTGGTTTTCAAAACACTTCTCTATATATCACGTTTTTGGTTTTCAAAACACTTCTCTATATATCACGTTTTTGGTTTTCAAAACACTTCTCTATATATCACGTTTTTGGTTTTCAAAACACTTCTCTATATATCACGTTTTTGGTTTTCAAAACACTTCTCTATATATCACGTTTTTGGTTTTCAAAACACTTCTCTATATATCACGTTTTTGGTTTTCAAAACACTTCTCTATATATAACGTTTTTGGTTTTCAAAACATTTCTCTATATATATCACGTTTTTTGGTTTTCAAAACATTTCTCTTCATAAAACGTTTTGTTTTTGGTTTTCAAAACACTTCTCTATATATAACGTTTTTGGTTTTCAAAACATTTCTCTATATATCACGTTTTTTGGTTTTCAAAACACTTCTCTTCATAAAACGTTTTGTTTTTGGTTTTCAAAACACTTATCTATATATCACGTTTTTCGTTTTCAAAACATTTCTCTATGTATAACGTTTTTGGTTTTCAAAACACTTCTCTATATATCACGTTTTTGGTTTTCAAAACACTTCTCTATATATAACGTTTTTGGTTTTCAAAACACTTCTCCATATATAACGTTTTTGGTTTTCAAAACACTTCTCTATATATCACGTTTATGGTTTTCAAAACACTTCTCTATAGAAAACGTTTTTTGTTTTCAAATCACTTCTCCATATATAACGTTTTTGGTTTTCAAAACGCTTCTCTATATATAACGTTTTTGGTTTTCAAAACACTTCTCTATATATAACGTTTTTGGTTTTCAAAACACTTCTCCATATCTAACGTTTTTCGTTTTCAAAACACTTCTCTATGTATAACGTTTTTGGTTTTCAAAACACTTCTCTATATATCACGTTGTTGGTTTTCAAAACACTTCTCTATATATCACGTTTTTGGTTTTCAAAACACTTCTCTATATATAACGTTTTTGGTTTTCAAAACACTTCTCCATATTTAACGTTTTTGGTTTTCAAAACACTTCTCCATATATAACGTTTTTGGTTTTCAAAACACTTCTCTATATATAACGTTTTTGGTTTTCAAAACATTTCTCTTCATAAAACGTTTTGTTTTTGGTTTTCAAAACACTTCTCTATATATCACGTTTTTGGTTTTCAAAACACTTCTCTATATATAATGTTTTTGGTTTTCAAAACACTTCTCTATATATAACGTTTTTGGTTTTCAAAACACTTCTCTATATATCACGTTTTTGGTTTTCAAAACACTTCTCTATATATCACGTTTTTGGTTTTCAAAACACTTCTCTATATATCACGTTTTTGGTTTTCAAAACACTTCTCTATATATCACGTTTTTGGTTTTCAAAACACTTCTCTATATATAACGTTTTTGGTTTTCAAAACACTTCTCTATATATCACGTTTTTGGTTTTCAAAACACTTCTCTATATATCACGTTTTTGGTTTTCAAAACACTTCTCTATATATAACGTTTTTGGTTTTCAAAACATTTCTCTATATATCACGTTTTTTGGTTTTCAAAACATTTCTCTTCATAAAACGTTTTGTTTTTGGTTTTCAAAACACTTCTCTATATATAACGTTTTTGGTTTTCAAAACATTTCTCTATATATCACGTTTTTTGGTTTTCAAAACACTTCTCTTCATAAAACGTTTTGTTTTTGGTTTTCAAAACACTTCTCTATATATCACGTTTTTCGTTTTCAAAACATTTCTCTATGTATAACGTTTTTGGTTTTCAAAACACTTCTCTATATATCACGTTTTTGGTTTTCAAAACACTTCTCTATATATAACGTTTTTGGTTTTCAAAACACTTCTCCATATCTAACGTTTTTGGTTTTCAAAACACTTCTCCATATATAACGTTTTTGGTTTTCAAAACACTTCTCTATATATAACGTTTTTGGTTTTCAAAACATTTCTCTTCATAAAACGTTTTGTTTTTGGTTTTCAAAACACTTCTCTATATATCACGTTTTTGGTTTTCAAAACACTTCTCTATATATAATGTTTTTGGTTTTCAAAACACTTCTCTATATATAACGTTTTTGGTTTTCAAAACACTTCTCTATATATCACGTTTTTGGTTTTCAAAACACTTCTCTATGTATCACGTTTTTGGTTTTCAAAACACTTCTCTATATATCACGTTTTTGGTTTTCAAAACACTTCTCTATATATCACGTTTTTGGTTTTCAAAACACTTCTCTATATATCACGTTTTTGGTTTTCAAAACAATTCTCTATATATCACGTTTTTGGTTTTCAAAACACTTCTCTATATATCACGTTTTTGGTTTTCAAAACACTTCTCTATATATAACGTTTTTGGTTTTCAAAACATTTCTCTATATATCACGTTTTTTGGTTTTCAAAACATTTCTCTTCATAAAACGTTTTGTTTTTGGTTTTCAAAACACTTCTCTATATATAACGTTTTTGGTTTTCAAAACATTTCTCTATATATCACGTTTTTTGGTTTTCAAAACACTTCTCTTCATAAAACGTTTTGTTTTTGGTTTTCAAAACACTTATCTATATATCACGTTTTTCGTTTTCAAAACATTTCTCTATGTATAACGTTTTTGGTTTTCAAAACACTTCTCTATATATCACGTTTTTGGTTTTCAAAACACTTCTCTATATATAACGTTTTTGGTTTTCAAAACACTTCTCCATATATAACGTTTTTGGTTTTCAAAACACTTCTCCATATATAACGTTTTTGGTTTTCAAAACACTTCTCTATATATCACGTTTATGGTTTTCAAAACACTTCTCTATAGAAAACGTTTTTTGTTTTCAAATCACTTCTCCATATATAACGTTTTTGGTTTTCAAAACGCTTCTCTATATATAACGTTTTTGGTTTTCAAAACACTTCTCTATATATAACGTTTTTGGTTTTCAAAACACTTCTCCATATCTAACGTTTTTGGTTTTCAAAACACTTCTCCATATATAACGTTTTTGGTTTTCAAAACACTTCTCCATATATAACGTTTTTGGTTTTCAAAACACTTCTCTATATATCACGTTTTTGGTTTTCAAAACATTTCTCTATATATAACGTTTTTTGGTTTTCAAAACATTTCTCTTCATAAAACGTTTTGTTTTTGGTTTTCAAAACACTTCTCTATATATCACGTTTTTGGTTTTCAAAACACTTCTCTATATATCACGTTTTTGGTTTTCAAAACACTTCTCCATATCTAACGTTTTTGGTTTTCAAAACACTTCTCCATATATAACGTTTTTGGTTTTCAAAACACTTCTCTATATATCACGTTTTTGGTTTTCAAAACACTTCTCTATATATAACGTTTTTGGTTTTCAAAACACTTCTCCATATCTAACGTTTTTGGTTTTCAAAACACTTCTCCATATATAACGTTTTTGGTTTTCAAAACACTTCTCCATATATAACGTTTTTGGTTTTCAAAACACTTCTCTATATATCACGTTTATGGTTTTCAAAACACTTCTCTATAGAAAACGTTTTTTGTTTTCAAATCACTTCTCCATATATAACGTTTTTGGTTTTCAAAACACTTCTCTATATATAACGTTTTTGGTTTTCAAAACACTTCTCTATATATCACGTTTTTGGTTTGCAAAACACTTCTCTATATATAACGTTTTTGGTTTTCAAAACACTTCGCTATATATCACGTTTTTGGTTTTCAAAACACTTCTCTATATATCACGTTTTTGGTTTGCAAAACACTTCTCTATATATCACGTTTTTGGTTTGCAAAACACTTCTCTATATATCACGTTTTTGGTTTTCAAAACATTTCTCTATATATCACGTTTTTTGGTTTTCAAAACACTTCTCTTCATAAAACGTTTTGTTTTTGGTTTTCAAAACACTTCTCTATATATCACGTTTTTCGTTTTCAAAACACTTCTCTATGTATAACGTTTTTGGTTTTCAAAACACTTCTCTATATATCACGTTTTTGGTTTTCAAAACACTTCTCTATATATCACGTTTTTGGTTTTCAAAACACTTCTCTATATATAACGTTTTTGGTTTTCAAAACACTTCTCCATATCTAACGTTTTTGGTTTTCAAAACACTTCTCCATATATAACGTTTTTGGTTTTCAAAACACTTCTCTATATATAACGTTTTTGGTTTTCAAAACATTTCTCTTCATAAAACGTTTTGTTTTTGGTTTTCAAAACACTTCTCTATATATCACGTTTTTCGTTTTCAAAACACTTCTCTATGTATAACGTTTTTGGTTTTCAAAACACTTCTCTATATATCACGTTTTTGGTTTTCAAAACACTTCTCTATATATCACGTTTTTGGTTTTCAAAACACTTCTCTATATATCACGTTTTTGGTTTTCAAAACACTTCTCTATATATCACGTTTTTGGTTTTCAAAACACTTCTCTATATATAATGTTTTTGGTTTTCAAAACACTTCTCTATATATAACGTTTTTGGTTTTCAAAACACTTCTCTATATATCACGTTTTTGGTTTTCAAAACACTTCTCTATATATCACGTTTTTGGTTTTCAAAACACTTCTCTATATATCACGTTTTTGGTTTTCAAAACACTTCTCTATATATCACGTTTTTGGTTTTCAAAAAACTTCTCTATATATAACGTTTTTGGTTTTCAAAACACTTCTCTATATATCACGTTTTTGGTTTTCAAAACACTTCTCTATATATCACGTTTTTGGTTTTCAAAACACTTCTCTATATATAACGTTTTTGGTTTTCAAAACATTTCTCTATATATCACGTTTTTTGGTTTTCAAAACATTTCTCTTCATAAAACGTTTTGTTTTTGGTTTTCAAAACACTTCTCTATATATAACGTTTTTGGTTTTCAAAACATTTCTCTATATATCACGTTTTTTGGTTTTCAAAACACTTCTCTTCATAAAACGTTTTGTTTTTGGTTTTCAAAACACTTCTCTATATATCACGTTTTTCGTTTTCAAAACATTTCTCTATGTATAACGTTTTTGGTTTTCAAAACACTTCTCTATATATCACGTTTTTGGTTTTCAAAACACTTCTCTATATATAACGTTTTTGGTTTTCAAAACACTTCTCCATATCTAACGTTTTTGGTTTTCAAAACACTTCTCCATATATAACGTTTTTGGTTTTCAAAACACTTCTCTATATATAACGTTTTTGGTTTTCAAAACATTTCTCTTCATAAAACGTTTTGTTTTTGGTTTTCAAAACACTTCTCTATATATCACGTTTTTGGTTTTCAAAACACTTCTCTATATATAATGTTTTTGGTTTTCAAAACACTTCTCTATATATAACGTTTTTGGTTTTCAAAACACTTCTCTATATATCACGTTTTTGGTTTTCAAAACACTTCTCTATATATCACGTTTTTGGTTTTCAAAACACTTCTCTATATATCACGTTTTTGGTTTTCAAAACACTTCTCTATATATCACGTTTTTGGTTTTCAAAACACTTCTCTATATATCACGTTTTTGGTTTTCAAAACACTTCTCTATATATCACGTTTTTGGTTTTCAAAACACTTCTCTATATATCACGTTTTTGGTTTTCAAAACACTTCTCTATATATAACGTTTTTGGTTTTCAAAACATTTCTCTATATATATCACGTTTTTTGGTTTTCAAAACATTTCTCTTCATAAAACGTTTTGTTTTTGGTTTTCAAAACACTTCTCTATATATAACGTTTTTGGTTTTCAAAACATTTCTCTATATATCACGTTTTTTGGTTTTCAAAACACTTCTCTTCATAAAACGTTTTGTTTTTGGTTTTCAAAACACTTATCTATATATAACGTTTTTGGTTTTCAAAACACTTCTCCATATCTAACGTTTTTGGTTTTCAAAACACTTCTCCATATATAACGTTTTTGGTTTTCAAAACACTTCTCCATATATAACGTTTTTGGTTTTCAAAACACTTCTCTATATATCACGTTTTTGGTTTTCAAAACACTTCTCTATATATAACGTTTTTGGTTTTCAAAACACTTCTCCATATCTAACGTTTTTGGTTTTCAAAACACTTCTCCATATATAACGTTTTTGGTTTTCAAAACACTTCTCCATATATAACGTTTTTGGTTTTCAAAACACTTCTCTATATATCACGTTTATGGTTTTCAAAACACTTCTCTATAGAAAACGTTTTTTGTTTTCAAATCACTTCTCCATATATAACGTTTTTGGTTTTCAAAACACTTCTCTATATATAACGTTTTTGGTTTTCAAAACACTTCTCTATATATCACGTTTTTGGTTTGCAAAACACTTCTCTATATATAACGTTTTTGGTTTTCAAAACACTTCGCTATATATCACGTTTTTGGTTTTCAAAACACTTCTCTATATATCACGTTTTTGGTTTGCAAAACACTTCTCTATATATCACGTTTTTGGTTTGCAAAACACTTCTCTATATATCACGTTTTTGGTTTTCAAAACACTTCTCTATATATAACGTTTTTGGTTTTCAAAACACTTCTCTATATATAACGTTTTTGGTTTTCAAAACACTTCTCTATATATAACGTTTTTGGTTTTCAAAACACTTCTCTATATATCACGTTTTTGGTTTTCAAAACACTTCTCTATATATCACGTTTTTGGTTTTCAAAACATTTCTCTATATATCACGTTTTTGGTTTTCAAAACACTTCTCTATATATCACGTTTTTTGGTTTTCAAAACACTTCTCTATATATCACGTTTTTGGTTTCCAAAACATTTTTTTTTTTTTTTCTTTTTTTGTATACAAGATCGAGGCTCGTGAAAGAGCGAACATTTATCACACAGAAAGACAAACAGACACATAAAACAAATAACATCGGGAGCGGTAGACAAGATGGGGAGAGAGGGGGAAGGACACAAACACAACATTTGAGAGCAGGGACCGAGAGACATGGAGACATCGAGAGATCTGTGGGAGGGAGAGGGCTTTGGGGGGGGAGGCATGTGAAGGGGGGGGAGGCATGTGAAGGGGGGGAGGCATGTGAAGGGGGGGAGGCATGTGAAGGGGGGGGGGGGTGGGAGAGGTATAAACATATGGACACTGCCAGGATTTCCAGGAAATAAGTTGGAATTGCAAACAAGGTGGATCTGGGGTGAATTAGTGGGGGTAGAAAAGATCAAGGTTATGGATGGGGGAAGATAAGAGATGGTGGTGAACAGCTGTTTTAAAGACCTGGAGGGAGGAGAGGGATTGAAGGGAGTGTGGGAGTTTGTTCCACAGGCGGGAGAAAAGAGGAATGAAAGAGTGAAGGTGAGCAGAGAGCCGAGATTTCGGCAGTTTAACCATCAGAGGGTTGCTGGCAGATCTTGTGCGACCTGTAGGAATATTTGGGGGACAGAGCACAGAGAGAGCTGGGGGAGCAAGGCCGGAGAGGAGTCGGTAGAAGACAGAAAGACCACCTACCTGCCTGCGGTGAGTGAGTGAAAGGCCCTCAGAGATAGCTTCATCGCGGGAGATTCCAATGATTTTGAAAGCTTTGGATTCAACAGCGTGAAGCCGAGCCAGGTGTGAGGCAGGAGCACCAGCCCATAGGGGAGAACAGTATTCCATTGAGCTGCGGATGAAAGCCTTGTATGTGGTGAGGAGCTCAGGTGTGCCGAGGAAGGACTTCGCACGACGGAGGATGCCCAGTCGGCGACTGGCTTTGGAGGCCAGCTTGGAAATGTGGTTTTCCCAAGAAAGCTCATGGCAGATAGTGAGACCCAAAAGCTTGAGTGACAGAACTTCTTGGAGAGGATTGTTGAGAAAGTAGATGGGAGGGTTGTCCAGTCGATCTTTTCGGAGAGACATAGTAAGAGAGTGAGATTTGGCAGGATTGAAAGACATGTTCCACTTGTTTGACCAGTCTGTGATTTTGTCCAGGTCTTCAGAGAGTGAGGAGGCTGCAGACTGCCGATCTGAGGGAAGAGGAATGGAGCGGCAGAGAGTGGAGTCATCAGCAAAGAGATAGAGAGGATTTTCCAGAGAGTCAGAGAGATCATTGATAAAGACCAGAAAAAGCACAGGGCCCAGCACACTTCCTTGGGGTACTCCAGCCTGAACAGGAAGGGGAGATGAGAGAAATCCATTCAGGGCCACACGTTGACTACGACCAGAGAGGAAGTCCGCAAGCCATGCATGGAGATTTCCATGGATACCATAGGAGGAGAGTTTGGTGAGCAGAGCTGGGTGCCAGACCGTATCAAAGGCCCTTGATATGTCAAGGGAGACAGCTCTGATTTCCTGTTTGGCATTGAGGACCTCCATCCATTGTTGAGACAGCAGAAGCAGCATGTCCAGAGTAGAGTGACCTGGTCTGAAACCAAATTGATGATCAGAGATCAAGCCATTGGAGAAGAGGAAAGATTTCATATCCGAAGCAATGATGGATTCCATGACTTTGCTGATAATTGGGAGCAGGCTGATTGGTCTGTAGTTGCAAGGATCTGTTTTTGCACCTTTTTTGTGTAAAGCGGTAATGTTAGCTGATTTCCAGGATGCTGGCAGATGACCTTGAGCAAAAGATAGGGTGAAAAGAACAGAGAGAGGGTGAGATAGAGCGGCAGAGCAGGATTTTAGGACCCGTGGGCTGATGCCGTCTGGTCCAGTTGCAGAATCAGAGTCGAGGTTTGACAAAAACTCCTCCACCTTGTCAGGAGAGAAGGACACAGAGTCCAGGAGCAGTTGGGTTCGACTGGGAAAGGTGGGAACAGAGAGAGATGGGTTTGGGACTAAGGATTTCGAGGCGAACACAGAGTTGAGGCATTCGGCTTTGTCACGTGCGATGTCAACTGTGTGGCCATTTGAGGTAAGGGAGGGGATGGAGGGGGAACAAACACCAGAAACGGATTTGACCAGACGCCACCAGGATTTGGAGGAAGGAGACAGGTTTGAGAGTTCATTCTTGAGTGAGGAGAGATAGTGCTTCCTGGCACTCCTGAGGGTAGACACACACTTGTTCCGAGCTTGGTGGAAGGAACTGAGATTTCCTTCAGTTGGATTAGCCTTCCAAGAGGCAAAGGCAAGTTGTTTCAGGGCAACTGCCTCACCACAAGATTCAGTGTACCATGGACATTTCTCTATATATCACGTTTTTGGTTTTCAAAACACTTCTCTATATATCACGTTTTTGGTTTTCAAAACACTTCTCTATATATCACGTTTTTGGTTTTCAAAACACTTCTCTATATATAACGTTTTTGGTTTTCAAAACATTTCTCTATATATCACGTTTTTTGGTTTTCAATACATTTCTCTTCATAAAACGTTTTGTTTTTCGTTTTCAAAACTCTTCTCTATATATAACGTTTTTGGTTTTCAAAACATTTCTCTATATATCACGTTTTTTGGTTTTCAAAACACTTCTCTTCATAAAACGTTTTGTTTTTGGTTTTCAAAACACTTCTCTATATATCACGTTTTTGGTTTTCAAAACACTTCTCTGTGTATAACGTTTTTGGTTTTCAAAACACTTCTCTATATATCACGTTTTTGGTTTTCAAAACACTTCTCCATATATAACGTTTTTGCTTTTCAAAACACTTCTCCATATATAACGTTTTTGCTTTTCAAAACACTTCTCTATATATCACGTTTTTGGTTTTCAAAACATTTCTCTATATATAACGTTTTTTGGTTTTCAAAACATTTCTCTTCATAAAACGTTTTGTTTTTGGTTTTCAAAACACTTCTCTATATATCACGTTTTTGGTTTTCAAAACACTTCTCTATATATCACGTTTTTGGTTTTCAAAACACTTCTCCATATCTAACGTTTTTGGTTTTCAAAACACTTCTCCATATATAACGTTTTTGGTTTTCAAAACACTTCTCCATATCTAACGTTTTTGGTTTTCAAAACACTTCTCCATATCTAACGTTTTTGGTTTTCAAAACACTTCTCCATATATAACGTTTTTGGTTTTCAAAACACTTCTCCATATATAACGTTTTTGGTTTTCAAAACACTTCTCTATATATCACGTTTTTGGTTTTCAAAACACTTCTCTATATATCTAACATTTTTGGTTTTCAAATCACTTCTCCATTTATAACGTTTTTGGTTTTCAAAACACTTCTCTATATAAAACGTTTTTGGTTTTCAAATCACTTCTCTATATATCACGTTTTTGTATTTCAAAACACTTCTCTATATATCACGTTTTTGGTTTTCAAAACACTTCTCCATATATAACGTTTTTGGTTTTCAAATCACTTCTCTATATAAAACGTTTTTGGTTTTCAAATCACTTCTCTATATATAACGTTTTTGGTTTTCAAAACACTTCTCGATATAAAAAGTTTTTGGTTTTCAAAACACTTCTCCATATATAACGTTTTTGGTTTTCAAAACACTTCTCTATATAAAACGTTTTTGGTTTTCAAATCACTTCTCTATATAAAACGTTTTTGGTTTTCAAATCACTTCTCTATATATAACGTTTTTGGTTTTCAAATCACTTCTCTATATATCACGTTTTTGGTTTTCAAAACACTTCTCTATATAAAACGTTTTTGGTTTTCAAAACACTTCTCTATATATAACGTTTTTGGTTTTCAAATCACTTCTCTATATAAAAAGTTTTTGGTTTTCAAAACACTTCTCCATATATAACGTTTTTGGTTTTCAAATCACTTCTCTATATAAAACGTTTTTGGTTTTCAAAACACTTCTCTATATAAAACGTTTTTGGTTTTCAAATCACTTCTCTATATATAAGGTTTTTGGTTTTCAAATCACTTCTCTATATATCAGGTTTTTGGTTTTCAAATCACTTCTCTATATATCACGTTTTTGGTTTTCAAATCACTTCTCTATATAAAAAGTTTTTGGTTTTCAAAACACTTCTCTATATAAAACGTTTTTGGTTTTCAAAACACTTCTCTATATATAAGGTTTTTGGTTTTCAAATCACTTCTCTATATAAAACGTTTTTGGTTTTCAAATCACTTCTCTATATATCACGTTTTTGGTTTTCAAAACACTTCTCTATATAAAAAGTTTTTTGCTTTCAAAACACTTCTCCATATATAACGTTTTTGGTTTTCAAAACACTTCTCAATATAAAACGTTTTTGGTTTTCAAATCACTTCTCTATATAAAACGTTTTTGGTTTTCAAATCACTTCTCTATATATAACGTTTTTGGTTTTCAAATCACTTCTCTATATAAAACGTTTTTGGTTTTCAAAACACTTCTCTATATATAACGTTTTTGGTTTTCAAATCACTTCTCTATATATAACGTTTTTGGTTTTCAAAACACTTCTCTATATATCACGTTTTTGGTTTTCAAAACACTTCTCTATATAAAACGTTTTTGGTTTTCAAAACACTTCTCTATATATAACGTTTTTGGTTTTCAAATCATTTCTCTATATAAAAAGTTTTTGGTTTTCAAAACACTTCTCCATATATAACGTTTTTGGTTTTCAAATCACTTCTCTATATAAAAAGTTTTTGGTTTTCAAAACACTTCTCTATATAAAACGTTTTTGGTTTTCAAATCACTTCTCTATATATAAGGTTTTTGGTTTTCAAATCACTTCTCTATATATCACGTTTTTGGTTTTCAAAACACTTCTCTATATATCACGTTTTTGGTTTTCAAAGCACTTCTCTATATATAACGTTTTTGGTTTTCAAAACACTTCTCTATATAAAAAGTTTTTGGTTTTCAAATCACTTCTCTATATATCACGTTTTTGGTTTTCAAAACACTTCTCTATATAAAACGTTTTTGGTTTTCAAATCACTTCTCTATATATCACGTTTTTGGTTTTCAAATCACTTCTCTATATATAACGTTTTTGGTTTTCAAAGCACTTCTCTATATATCACGTTTTTGGTTTTCAAATCACTTCTCTATATAAAACGTTTTTGGTTTTCAAATCACTTCTCTATATATAACGTTTTTGGTTTTCAAATCACTTCTCTATTTTAAAAAGTTTTTGGTTTTCAAATCACTTCTCTATATATCACGTTTTTGGTTTTCAAATCACTTCTCTATATATAACGTTTTTGGTTTTCAAAGCACTTCTCTATATATCACGTTTTTGGTTTTCAAATCACTTCTCTATATAAAACGTTTTTGGTTTTCAAAACACTTCTCTATATAAAACGTTTTTGGTTTTCAAATCACTTCTCGATATATCACGTTTTTGGTTTTCAAATCACTTCTCTATATATAACGTTTTTGGTTTTCAAATCACTTCTCTATATAAAACGTTTTTGGTTTTCAAATCACTTCTCTATATATAACGTTTTTGGTTTTCAAATCACTTCTCTATATAAAACGTTTTTGGTTTTCAAATCACTTCTCTATATATAACGTTTTTGGTTTTCAAATCACTTCTCTATATAAAACGTTTTTGGTTTTCAAAACACTTCTCCATATATAACGTTTTTGGTTTTCAAATCACTTCTCTATATAAAAAGTTTTTGGTTTTCAAAACACTTCTCTATATAAAACGTTTTTGGTTTTCAAATCACTTCTCTATATATAAGGTTTTTGGTTTTCAAATCACTTCTCTATATATAACGTTTTTGGTTTTCAAAACACTTCTCTATATAAAAAGTTTTTGGTTTTCAAATCACTTCTCTATATAAAACGTTTTTGGTTTTCAAATCACTTCTCTATATATAACGTTTTTGGTTTTCAAATCACTTCTCTATATAAAAAGTTTTTGGTTTTCAAAACACTTCTCCATATATAACGTTTTTGGTTTTCAAATCACTTCTCTATATAAAAAGTTTTTGGTTTTCAAAACACTTCTCTATATAAAACGTTTTTGGTTTTCAAATCACTTCTCTATATATAAGGTTTTTGGTTTTCAAATCACTTCTCTATATATAACGTTTTTGGTTTTCAAAACACTTCTCTATATAAAAAGTTTTTGGTTTTCAAATCACTTCTCTATATAAAACGTTTTTGGTTTTCAAATCACTTCTCTATATATCACGTTTTTGGTTTTCAAATCACTTCTCTATATATCACGTTTTTGGTTTTCAAATCACTTCTCTATATATCACGTTTTTGGTTTTCAAATCACTTCTCTATATAAAACGTTTTTGGTTTTCAAATCACTTCTCTATACATAATGTTTTTGGTTTTCAAAACACTTCTCCATAGAAAACGTTTTTGGTTTTCAAATCACTTCTCTATATATAACGTTTTTGGTTTTCAAAACACTTCTCCATATATAACATTTTTGTTTTTCAAATCACTTCTCTATATAAAACGTTTTTGGTTTTCAAATCACTTCTCTATATATAACGTTTTTGGTTTTCAAAACACTTCTCCATATATAACGTTTTTGTTTTTCAAAGCACTTCTCCATATATAACGTTTTTGGTTTTCAAAACACTTCTCTATATATAACGTTTTTGGTTTTCAAATCACTTCTCTAGATATCACGTTTTTGGTTTTCAAATCACTTCTCTATATATCACGTTTTTGGTTTTCAAAGCACTTCTCTATATATCACGTTTTTGGTTTTCAAATCACTTCTCCATATATAACGTTTTTGTTTTTCAAATCACTTCTCTATATATAACGTTTTTGGTTTTCAAAGCACTTCTCCATATATCACGTTTTTGGTTTTCAAATCACTTCTCTATATATAACGTTTTTGGTTTTCAAAGCACTTCTCTATATATCACGTTTTTGGTTTTCAAATCACTTCTCTATATAAAACGTTTTTGGTTTTCAAATCACTTCTCTATATATAACGTTTTTGGTTTTCAAAACACTTCTCCATATATAACGTTTTTGTTTTTCAAATCACTTCTCCATATATAACGTTTTTGTTTTTCAAATCACTTCTCCATAGAAAAGCTTTTGGTTTTCAAAGCACTTCTCTATATACAACGTTTTTGGTTTTCAAATCACTTCCTATATATACATAACGTTTTTGTTTTTTCAAAACACTTCTCTACATATAACGTTTTTGCTTTTTGAAGTTATTTTCTGTGTGTGATCCCCCACCCTGTGTGTGATCATCTCCCATGTGTGTGATCGTCTCCCATGTGTGTGATCCTCTCCCCTGTGTGTGATCCTCTCCCCTGTGTGTGATCCTCTCCCCTGTGTGTGATCCTCTCCCCTTTTTGTGATCATCTCCCGTGTGTGTGGTCATCTCCCATGTGTGTGATCCTCTCCCATGTGTGTGATCCTCTCCCCTGTGTGTGATCGTCTCCCATGTGTGTGATCCTCTCCCCTGTGTGTGATCCTCTCCCCTGTGTGTGATCCTATTTTTTTTTTTTTTTTGTGTATACAAGATCGAGGCTCGTGAAAGAGCTAACATTAATCACACAAAAAGACAAACCGACACACAAAACACAAAAAACAAGGGGAGCGGCAGACAAGATGGGGAGAGGGGGAAGGACAGAAAAGAGAGGGGGAAGAGGGGGAAGGACACAAACACAACATTTGAGAGCAGGGACATCGGGAGGACTTGGGGGGAGGTGGGAGAGGATTAAAACATATGAACACTGCAAGGACTCTGGGGTGAATTACCGGGGGTAGAAAAGATCAAGGTTTTCGATGGGGGACGATAAGAGATGGTGGTGAACAGCTGTTTTAAAGACCTGGAGGGAGGAGTGGGATTGAAGGGAGTGGGGGAGTTTGTTCCAGAGGCGGGAGAAAAGGGAAATGAAAGAGTGAAGGTGAGCAGAGAGCCTAGACTTTGGCAGTTTAACCATAAGAGGGTTGCAGGCAGATCTTGTGCGACCTGAAGGAATATTGGGGGGACAGAGCACAGAGAGAGCTGGGGGAGCAAGGCCGGAGAGGAGTCGGTAGAAGACAGAAAGACCACCAACCTGCCTGCGGTGAGTGAGTGAAAGGCCCTCGGCGTTGACTACATCGCAGGAGATTCCAATGATTCTGAAAGCTTTGGCCTCAACAGCGTGAAGCCGAGCAAGGTGTGAGGCAGGAGCACCAGCCCAGAGGGGGGAACAGTATTCCATTGAGCTGCGGCTGAAAGCCTTGTATGTGGTGAGGAGCTCAGGTGTGCCAAGGAAGGACTTTGCACGACGGAGGATGCCCAGTCGGTGACTGGCTTTGGAGGCCAGCTTGGAAATGTGGTTTTCCCAAGAAAGATCATGGCAGATAGTGAGACCCAAAAGCTTGAGCGACAGAACTTCTTGGAGAGGATTGTTGAGAAAGTAGATGGGAGGGTTGTCCAGTCGGTCCTTTCGGAGAGACATTGTAAGAGTGTGAGATTTGTCAGGATTGAAAGACATGTTCCACTTGTTTGACCAGTCTGTGATTTTGTCCAGGTCTGCAGAGAGTGAGGAGGCTGCAGACTGCCGATCTGAGGGATGAGGAATGGAGCGACAGAGAGTAGAGTCGTCAGCAAAGAGATAGAGAGGATTTTCAAGAGAGTCAGAGAGATCATTGATGAAGACCAGAAAAAGCACAGGGCCCAGAACACTACCTTGGGGAACTCCAGCCTGAACCGGAAGATGAGATGAGAGAAACCCATTCAGGGCCACACGTTGACTACGACCAGAGAGGAAGTCCGCCAGTCATGCGTGGAGATTTCCATGGATACCAAAGGAGGAGAGTTTGGAGAGCAGAGCAGGGTGCCAGACCGTATCGAAGGCACGTGAAATGTCAAGGGAGACAGCTCTAATTTCCTGTTTGGCGTTGAGGACCTCCATCCATTGTTGAGAAAGCAGATGCAGCATGTCCAGAGTAGAGTGACCAGGTCTGAAACCAAATTGATGATCAGAGATCAAGCCATTGGAGAAGAGGAAAGATTTAATATCTGAAGCAATGATGGATTCCATGACTTTGCTGATAATTGGGAGAAGGCTGATTGGTCTGTAGTTGCTGGGATCTGTTTTTGCACGTTTTTTGTGCAAAGCGGTGATGTTGGCTGATTTCCAAGCAGATGGCAGATGACCTTGAGCAAAAGAGAGGGTGAAGAGAACAGAAAGAGGGAGTGAAAGAGCAGAAGAACATGATTTTAGGACCCGTGGGCTGATGCCGTCAGGACCAGTTGCAGAATCAGAGTCGAGGGTTGACAGAAACTTTTCCACCTTGTCAGGAGGAAAGGACACAGAGTCCAGGAGCAGCTGGGTACGACTGGGTACGGTGGGTGCAGAGAGCGATGGGTTTGGGACACAAGATTTAGAGGCAAACACAGAGTTGAGGCATTCAGCTTTTTCACGTGCGGAGTCAGCCGTTAAGCCGTTTGAGGTGAGGGAGGGGATGGAGGGGGAACAAACACCAGAAACAGATTTGACCAGACGCCACCAGGATTTGGAAGAGGGAGACAGATAAGAGAGTTCGGTCTTGAGAATGGTGAGATATTGTTTCCTGGCTCTACTGAGGGTGGACACACACTTGTTTCGGGCTTTGTGAAAGGAAATGAGATTTCCTTCCGTTGGATTTGCTTTCCAGGAGACGAAAGCAAGTTGTTTCAGGGTAACAGCCTCACCACAAGATTCCGTGTACCATGGACGGGAGGAAGGGTATGACAACTGAAGACGAGATGGTATAAATCTGTGCATGAGAGAGAGCAATTTACTTTGAAAGAATTCCCAGGATGAGTTGATGTCAGAGGCGGTAGAGATGGGAGACCAGTCCAGATGATTGATGGCTGCTTGAAGACCGTGCCAGTTGGCCTGAGTGAAATGCCAGACTCGTCAACGCTGAGGAGGCTCTCTGAGAATGGTCAGAGAGATGTCCACTTTGACAAGCACATGATCAGATGAGCCGATTGGAGCAGAAGAAGAGCAGCAGACATTTTCAGGGAAGTTTGTCATAACCAAATCCAGAAGAGAAGATGCTCCGTTGACTGAGATCCGGGTCGGGAAATTGACAGACTGTGTCAGTCCCAGTGAGTCGCAGAAGTCCTTTGCTGAAGAGCCATGGCTGGTGAGAGAGGTACCCACACCCAGCCAACTGGCATGGTGACAATTGAAATCACAACATATGAGGAAGAGAGAGTTGGGATGGGTAGATAGAAGTTGGTCCATATTATCAGACAGTGAGATGTAGATGGAGTCATCGCTGATTGGTGGACGGTACAACACACATATGAACAAAAGGTGGGAGCGAAGGGGAAGCCGTAGCCAAAGGTATTCCTGGGGGTGAGGTGGAGAGAGGGCAGTGGAGGGCGAGTGAGGAAGAGAGTTTTTTTATAAAGATAGCAACCCCACCTCCAGGACGAGGCTCAGGTCTATCATACCGGAGGAGGGAGTAACCTGGGAGAGATACCAAGGCATCAGAGACATCATGAAGGAGGAAAGTTTCTGTTAAGCAGATCACATCTGGTTTGTCAGAAGCAACCTGTATGGAGAGGTCAGTCAAGTTTGAGCGAAGGCCCCGGATGTTTGAGGTCCATACCGTTAATGAAGAGGAAGGGGGAGCATCGGGTCCAGAACAGGGGGGGGGAGGGGTAGGGTAAGATGTGGAAGAGGAGGAAGAGGTAGGGAGAGCTGTTGAAGGTGTGTCAGAGATTTCAGAATAGCTTGGAGAAAGGGAAGAATGGGGCGGACAAAAGGTTTGATGGAGATTGGGTGAGGCACAGTGAGGTGTTATTTGAGGAGGGGGAAGAGCAAGGCAGAAGGTTTGGGGAGATGAAGGTGAAAGTTGGAAGGAGGAAGAAGCAGGGAGGATGCTTTGAGGAGGAGGGGCGAGAGGGGAGTCTAGGAGGGGAGGAGCGAGGGAGAGTCTCGGAGGGGAGGGGTGTGGGAGGAGTTTAGGAGGGAGGGGAGGGAAGGGGCAAGGGGGGAGATTTGAAAGGGATGGGTGATGGGGAGGATTTGGAGGGGAGGGGTGAGATTGGATTTTGAAAAGTGTACGATTCATGGGAAACGAACATTTTTTGCAAAATGAGTTTGAGACCTTCGAGTCAAAAATACGTTTGAGGACACTGGAGGAGGGATGGAGTTCTGGATAGTTTAGGGAATGTAGAAAGGAGGAACTGTAAGAGATGGTATTATATATATTTTTTGGAATGAATAGATTTGGTGAGCAAGACGAAAGCATCCTTTTGTAGGAAAAGAAGAAAAGGGTGTTATAATATATGAGAGAAAATAGTTGTTCAGGGGAGAGATTATACATTTCTAACCGCGTGATCGCGAACGAAGAACGAACGAACAAAAAGAACAACAAATAAACGAATAAGACCTGGGAAGGAAATATTTTTTTGGGGTTTTTTTTTTTTTTTTTTGTGAGTACAGATATTAAACAAGGAGGTACGGGGTGAACGACTGGTTCGAAACAGAGAACGAAAATAATTTCAGCGCATTCGACGAATCGCTGAGAGAAAAACAAACCACAAGGTCGGATACGGTACGGTAGTCTAAGCCTACGAGTACTAGGCCGCAGAATACTCGATACCATTAACCGACGATTGTGTATACATGTACGAAAAATTTGCACCGAAAATTTCCCAAAAGATACGCTTTAGGTACATACACCGAAAGATAGATACAGTCTCGACAAAAACACAATTGAGAAATATCACTTAGCTTCGAAAGCGTGAGCGCATGGAGCAGCTTCGAAAAGACGTGACCTCGCCGTGATCTCCTTTGTGTGATCCTCTACCCTGTGTGTGATCCTCCACCCTGTGTGTGATCATCTCCCATGTGTGTGATCGTCTCCCATGTGTGTGATCCTCTCCCCTGTGTGTGATCCTCTCCCCTGTGTGTGATCCTCTCCCCTGTTTGTGATCATCTCCCGTGTGTGTGGTCATCTCCCATGTGTGTGATCCTCTCCCCTGTGTGTGATCCTCTCCCATGTGTATGATCCTCTCCCCTGTGTGTGATCGTCTCCCATGTGTGTGATCCTCTCCCCTGTGTGTGATCCTCTCCCCTGTGTTTGATCCTCTCCCCTGTGTGTGATCCTCTCCCTTGTGTTTGATCCTCTCCCCTGTGTGTGATACTCTCCCATTTGAGTGATCCTCTACCATGTGAGTGATCCTCTACCATGTGTGTGATCCTCTCCCATGTGTGTGATCCTCTCCCATGAGTGTGATCCTCTCCCATGTGTGTGATCCTCTCCTATGTGTGTGATCCTCTCGAATGTGTGTGATCCTCTCGAATGTGTGTGATCCTCTCGAATGTGTGTGATCCTCTCCCATGTGTGTGATCCTCTCCCATGTGTGTGATCCTCTACCCTGTGTGTGATCCTCTACCCTGTGTGTGATCCTCTACCCTGTGTGTGATCCTCTACCCTGTGTGTGATCCTCTACCCTGTGTGTGATCCTCTACCCTGTGTGTGATCCTCTACCCTGTGTGTGATCCTCCACCCTGTGTGTGATCCTCTCCCCTGTGTGTGATCCTTTCCCCTGTGTGTGATCCTCTCCCCTGTGTATGATCCTCTCCCCTGTGTGTGATCCTCTTCCCTGTGTGTGATCCTCTCCCCTGTGTGTGATCCTCTCCCCTGTGTGTGATCCTCTCCCCTGTGTATGATCCTCTCCCCTGTGTGTGATCCTCTACCCTGTGTGTGATCCTCCACCCTGTGTGTGATCCTCTCCCCTTTGAGTGATCCTCTCCCCTGTGTGTGATCCCCTACCCTGTGTGTGATCCTCTCCGCTGTGTGTGATCCTCTCCCCTGTGTGTGATCCTTTCCCCTGTGTGTGATCCTTTCCCCTGTGTGTGATCCTCTCCCCTGTGTGTGATCCTCTCCCCTGTGTGTGATCCTCTCCCCTGTGTGTGATCCTTTCCCCTGTGTGTGATCCTCTCCCCTGTGTATGATCCTCTCCCCTGTGTGTGATCCTCTCCCCTGTGTGTGATCCTTTCCCCTGTGTGTGATCCTCTCCCCTGTGTATGATCCTCTCCCCTGTGTGTGATCCTCTCCCCCGTGTGTGATCCTTTCCCCTGTGTGTGATCCTTTCCCTTGTGTGTGATCCTCTCCCCTGTGTATGATCCTCTCCCCTGTGTATGATCCTCTCCCCTGTGTGTGATCCTTTCCCCTGTGTGTGATCCTCTCCCCTGTGTATGATCCTCTCCCCTGTGTGTGATCCTCTCCCCTGTGTATGATCCTCTCCCCTGTGTATGATCCTCTCCCCTGTGTGTGATCCTCTCCCCGGTGTGTGATCCTCTCCCCTGCGTGTGATCCTCTACCCTGTGTGTGATCCTCTCCCCTGTGTGTGGATCCTCACCCCTCCCTTTATTTCCCTTTCTTCAAAGCAAGAGGGCATTGATGACACTAAGATATGAACATTTAATTAAGAAGGTCAATTAAATTTTGATTAAGATCGAATTTTAAATTACGATGTTAAATTAAGTGGTTTAAATTAAACAACAAAACTGGGATGGAATCTTGAGATATGTGATGGTCATACAAATATAGATTACATTTGGAGTTAATTTGATAATAATGTCACCACCTGGATGGAAATTTAAAAATTGCTCCGTTCATGTTTGTGCATCAAAATCATGAATCATTATGTGGAGTATCAAAATGGTCGCCTCGGAGAAGAGTCGCCTCGGAGGAGTACGGGAAAAACGAAAAATTGTCAATGGACTTACTGACTGATGGACTGAAGGACATGGCTATGGCTTTATCAGTTGATGTCGACCTTGTCATAGACGAGCTAAAGAAGGTCACCCAATAATCGATGAAACATAAGCTCAATCTCTCGTCTCAAAACTGGGTGATGAACCAGGACAATTTACCATTTTTATTCTTCTCAGTATTATACAAATGCCACAGATTGACATCAATGCACAGGATTGCTGCAAATTTCATGCAAACAAAATAAGGCTGCTCTGCGGTGACAAACATTAAATAAGGCTGGTCTGGGTTGACGGGCAAATTAAATTGGTTAAAAAAGAAAAAGGTTCATGCAATTATAGAGGCGTTTGTCAAACATCCATTACCTGGACTTGGTGCCGGCCTGACATGGAGGCCCAGCTTCTTGTTTAATTGTGCTGTGTGTTTACATGAGAAGCAGGCATGATTCCAAATGGTGTTACAAAGGTCATCCTAGCAGCAAGGCTGCAAAGCTCATTGGATCTCAAATAGAATTACAGTTGTCCTGAACGAGAGGGAATACATTATGGGCACAAACAAGCAAATGTATAATCCTATCATGTGATTAAATTAACAATTTATTAAATTAACAATTATTTATTTAACAAAATTAACAATTTATTAAATTAATAACAGTTAACAATTAAATTAACAATTAAACAACTGCTGTCTCAACAATGAATGGAGGTCCTCAATGCCAAACAGGAAATTAGAGCTGTCTCCCTCGACATATCACGTGCCTTCGACACGGTCTGGCACCCCGCTCTGCTCACCAAACTCTCCTCCTTTGGTATCCATGGAAATCTCCACGCATGGCTGGCGGACTTCCTCTCTAGTCGTCGTCAACGTGTGGCCCTGAATGGGTTTCTCTCATCTCCTCTTCCTGTTCAGGCTGGAGTTCCCCAAGGCAGTGTTCTGGGCCCCGTGCTTTTTCTGGTCTTCATCAATGATCTCTCTGACTCTCTCGAAAATCCTCTCTATCTCTTTGCTGATGACTCCACTCTCTGCCGCTCCATTCCTCTTCCCTCAGATCGGCAGTCTGCTGCCTCCTCACTCTCTGAAGACCTGGACAAAATCACAGACTGGTCAAACAAGTGGAACATGTCTTTCAATCCTGACAAATCTCACACTCTTACTATGTCTCTCCGAAAAGATCGACTGGACAACCCTCCCATCTACTTTCTCAACAATCCTCTCCAAGAAGTTCTGTCGCTCAAGATTTTGGGTCTCACTATCTGCCATGATCTTTCTTGGGAAAACCACATTTCCAAGCTGGCCTCCAAAGCCAGTCGCCGACTGGGCATCCTCCGTCGTGCGAAGTCCTTCCTCGGCACACCTGAGCTCCTCACCACATACAAGGCTTTCATCCGCAGCTCAATGGAATACTGTTCTCCCCTATGGGCCGGTGCTCCTGCCTCACACCTAGCTCGGCTTCACGCTGTTGAAACCAAAGCTTTCAGAATTATTGGAATCTCCCGCGATGAAGCTATCTCTGAGGGCCTTTCACTCACTCACCGCAGGCAGGTAGGTGGTCTTTCTGTCTTCTACCGACTCCTCTCCGGCCTTGCACCCCCAGCTCTCTCTGTGCTCTGTCCCCCAAATATTCCTACAGGTCGCACAAGATCTGCCAGCAACCCTCTGATGGTTAAACTGCCGAAATCTCGGCTCTCTGCTCACCTTCACTCTTTCATTCCTCTTTTCTCCCGCCTCTGGAACAAACTCCCTCACTCCCTTCAATCCCACTCCTCCCTCCAGGTCTTTAAAACAGCTATTCACCACCATCTCTTATCTTCCCCCATCCAAAACCTTGATCTTTTCTACCCCCGCTAATTCACCCCAGATCCACCTTGTTTGAAATTCCAACTTCTTTCCTGGAAGTCCTGGCAGTGTCCATATGTTTTATACCTCTCCCACCGCCCCCTTCCCATGCCCCCCCCCCAAAAGCCCTCGCCCTCTCTCAGATCTCTCGATGTCTCCATGTCTCTCGGTCCCTGCTCTCAAATGTTGTGTTTGTGTCCTTCCCCCTCTCTCCCCATCTTGTCTACCGCTCCCGATGTTATTTGTTTTGTGTGTCTGTTTGTCTTTCTGTGTGATTAATGTTCGCTCTTTCACGAGCCTCGATCTTGTATACAAAACAAAAAAAAAAAAAAAAAAAAAAAATTCTATTAATAACGTAATCCAAAGATTAATATTTCATGAACAACCAACAATGAACATTTTAAACAGAAGATGGAAAGAAATATCAAAGGTTTTAAAATGAAATCAGGAATAAAATCAGGATTGAGTTTTCATTCTTCTTTTGATCGATTTGTAATGAAGATTCCTATAATATTCATCGTTATTATTTGCGAACACTTCATTACTGGACAATTTCTTCGATATAGCTTTTCCATCATTTCCTAAAGTCTTGAACTCAATGACTTTCTGAACTACTCCTCCTCATCCTCAAAATCATCCTTCTGCAATGAGATTTTCCTCAATTGCATACAAATCCTGGGTTCATGAACATTCAGGTAACAAAGGACAAAAAGGGAACCACAGTGCCTATAGAAAGTCGATATAGAAAGTCTACACCCCCTTTCAAAAATTTCACCTTTTGGTACCTCATACCTGGAATTATATCAGGATTTTTCCACCTTTGTTTACACATCGTAACCCACAACTTCCAAGTGAAAAACAAATTCTGTTCAATATTCAGAAAATTAATTAAAAATACAAAACTAGCATATCTTTGTTGAATAAGTGTCCACCCTATGAGTTAATACTCTGTGCAAGCACCTTGACAGCAATTACAGGTGTGAGTGTTGGGATAGGTCTCATCCAACTTTGCACACCTTGATTGGGCAATATTTGCCCATTTTTCTGCACAAAACTGTTCAAGCTCAGTCAAGTTTCATGCAGAGCAATCTTCAAGTGATGCAACAGATTTTCCATTGGTTTTAGGTGGGGGCCCTGACTGGGCCTCAAGGACATTCATCTTTTTGTTCCTCAGCTACTCCAGTGTAGCTTTGGCTGTGTGCTTCGGGTCATTGTCAGGCTGAAAGGTGAACTTCCGTCCCAATTTCAGCTTTCTTGCAGAGGGCGGCAGGTTTTCCTCTGGGATTGTTCTGTATTTTGCTCCATCCATATTCCCTTCTATCCTGACAAGTGCCCCAGTCCCTGCTGATGAGAACATCCCCATAACATGATGCTGCCACCACCATGCTTCACAGTAGAGATGGTGTTCTTTGGGGGATCTGCTGTGTTGGGTTTCCGCCAAACGTAACATTTTGCATTTAGGCCAAAAACTTCCATCTTGGTTTCGTCAGACCACAAAACCTTTTTCCACATGGCTTCAGGATCTCCGGAGTGGTTTTTTGCATATCTCAAACACGACTAAAGGTGGGTTATTTTGAGTAATGGCTTCATTCTTGCCACCCGACCGTACAGGCCAGAGTTGTGGAGTGCTTGGGATATTGCTGTCACATGCACAAAGTGACCATTCTTTGCCATAAGGCTGAAGCTCTTTCAAAGTTGTCATTGGCCTCTTCGTGGCCTCTCTGATCCGTCTCCTCCCTGCTTGGTCAGCCAGTTTGGAGGGACGACCTGATCTAGGCAGGGTCCTGGTGGTACGATACACCTTCCACTTCTTAATGATTGTCTTGACTGTGCTCCAAGGGATATTCAAGGCCTTTGAAATATTTTTATTCCCATCCCCTGATCCGTACCTTTCCATAAATTTATCCTGGAGGTCTTTTGAAATCTCCTTGGTGCTCATGGTTGAGTCTTTGCTGTGAAATGCAC
The DNA here is from genome assembly GCF_964187855.1 of Myxine glutinosa. Lineage (NCBI taxonomy): Eukaryota > Metazoa > Chordata > Myxini > Myxiniformes > Myxinidae > Myxine > Myxine glutinosa. The sequence goes on from NC_136274.1 coordinate 2,396,969, forward strand.
GACCAAGTCGAGGAAACCTCCAGAAACAGCTGATTTTATTCTGAAACAATTAGATTCACTACAATTTAACACAGGTGGAGGCCGATTAACTTGGTGTGTGATTTTGAAGGTGATTGGTTACACCTGAGCTAATTTATAATTATTGTTATTATAAAAGTCAGGTTCACGATGTTTTTTCGTTCAAAATTTTTGGAGATTAGCAAAACTATACATTTTTGGAATATTCAGACCAAGAGGATTCCAAAAATTGATGTTGGCATTTGCGTAGACACCTTTGCGAAAATGACACTCAGGACAGTGATGAAGATCTGTAAAAGCATATTTCTGAACGGTATAGACCTAGTAGATCCTGTGTATAGGACTTATAGTTCAATCTGATACTAACAAGGCTGCTTTCTTGCTTTATAAACCCATACCTATAACTTCAAAGGACTTGCAATATCATGTATTATGTAATACAGTTATATCACAAATATAAAGACAATGGTTTTCAATTACCTTTGTTTGTTGCTTTTCTATAATCCTGAGCACTATTTTGAGGCCTTTATTGGATTCCTTGACCCAGAAAACATAGGATTAGCATATTTGATTAAGTTTCTAGGTTGACGAGAAGCCGAGATCGCGCAAAATATGTATTTAATGGCGGCCATTTTGAAAATCCAAAATCTGTGTCTGTGCAAATGCCAACATTGATTTTCGGATTCTCGATGCTCTGATGATTCCAAAAATGTACAAGTTTGCTTATCTCCCAAATTTTTAAACGAAATTATATTTGTTAACATGGTGAACCGGACTATGAGGGGGGTGGACACCTATTCAACCAAGATAATCTAGTTTTGTATTTTTAATTAATTTTCTGAAATTTGTATAATTTGGTTTTCTTGGGTTGTGGGTTACGATGTGTAAATAAAGGTGGAAAAAGTCTGATTTACTGTATTTTAATTCCAGGCTATAAGGTAACAAAAGGTGAAAATTTTGAAAGGGGCTGTAGACTTTCTATAGAGACTGTATGTGTATTCTCATTTGCCAAAAAAAGTAAATATAACGAAGATAGATATTTTTTTCTTCTCAGGTGTGATTGTAATTAGTGACCTGTCAATATGTTAAAACATTAGTGACCTTCCTCTGAGAGTTGAAGTACTGTGGCCACACGATGATAAACATCGTAGTATTGGGTCAGTTCGAGTCAGTAGAGCGCGGAGTCCACAGTGGAGGGCGAAGAGTGTTTTGCAATCAAACCAAACCAAGATGGCATGGAGGTCATGGTCTCCTCTGTGTTTGAATCCTTACCCATCTCCAAAATAAAAAATGTCATCCCCGTGTTTGCCAGACAGTGGTGTTGCACCATTTAGTAGACTATGGACGCTGGCACCCTGGACGAATTGCACATTCCTGCAGGGCCGGACGTAAATGGGCCATGGATCAGCACCACAGCTGCTCGTCAGTAATGATGCAACCAGCAGTATAAATTGGTATGTGAATCCCAGTGCAATATGCTGTCGATCAACCATCATGATATAAAAAGATGGCACGGCTACACAACCTCTGCATGCTCATTTTGCTCCCACAAACAAGCATCGGCACTCCTTTTGCTTCCTCTCCTTGGGCCAACACAATTCGATTCCAGAAGCAGACAATATGCTGGTGCTTGCTGCTACTTTAATGAGTCTGTCTGCCCATTGTCAGCTGCAAGTTGCTCATTACACTTTTCTATGGAGACAAGTAAAAAAAAATAGTATGGTAAGGGGATAAGTACAAAATTATCACTGATGGGGATGTCTGTCAGGAAGAAGTGACTGATGTCACGTGATATCAAACAGCAGAATGTTTCCCATGTTTAGCGAACAAAGGAAATGCTTTTGTCATGAGGAAAACAGCCTTGGCTTTTCAAAAGCGTCACCATGACAACAGCATGGTCCATCACAAGAATACTAAGAGTGAGTGGGACGAAGAGCCCACACTTTGAGCATCTGTAAATCCTGATATGCTGCCAATGTCTTCATTGTACCATGGACGTGTGTCCGGAGCTTGTACATATGCCAGTTAAAGGACAATGATTCAAACCGTGCAACTGATATTCACAATGAAACACAAATGGAAGATATCAATATCACGTCAGAAACAATGACAATTCTTCACCTCATCCACCCCGATCTTATTTTCCTCGAGCCCGGTTTTTGGTGTAGGTATGATGTTCTAGAGGTCCACACGCTCACCTATAACCTGTCTAGAAGAGGTTTTTGTATTCTTTGTCAAGGCTCATATAAGAGCAAACACACAGAACATAACAAAACATAACACAGGCCATAACCCAGAACACCCTATTCTTGTTAAATTGCCAAAATCAAGACTCTCTGCTCACCTTCACTCTTTCATTCCTCTTTTCTTCCGCCTCTGAAACAAACTCCCTCACTCTCTTCAATCCCACTCCTCCCTCCAGGTCTTTAAAACAGCTGTTCACCACCATCTCTTATCTTCCCCCATCCAAAACCTTGATCTTTTCTACCCCCGTTAATACACCCCAGATCCACCTCTTTCAATGTCCGACCTCATTCCTGAAATTCCTGGTAGTGTCAATTTGTTTTATACTATGTACCTGTACCCCTTCCTCCCCCCTCCCTTACGTCCCCCCCCCCCAACGCCAACCCTCTCCCTCCCACAGGTCTCCCGATATCCCTACTCTCTACTGCTGTGCTTGTGTGCTTCCCTCTCTCCACATCTTATCTCCCCCTCCGAGTAAGGGCATTTTATGAGATATTTCACAAATCTGTTAACTAAATTGTTACCAAAAAATTTCTTCACCAATATGTTTGTAAAGGTGTGTAATAACATGTGTTAAAATGTTGAAGTTCAACTCCCGTGGGAAACCCAGAAAAAAAGCTGTTGAATTCGGGTACCGAAAAATTATTTTCGAGAATTTTAATTTTTTTAATCGGCCCTTAAGTAACTTATGAGGGTCAAATAAGGGTTTTTCATGATTCTGAGTTGATTGTTAACATTTATATTTTCACTTTTACATTTACACACAAAGTAGCTTTTATTTCACATGCATATATAATACTCAAGAGTTATTTCTCATTCACAATGTCAGAAGTTTCAACAGTCATTGTCTATGTCTTCTTCAGACTCAACAACATCATGACTGCAGTTTCTGCATGTAATGCCATTACAGACTCCACAGGCCGAGATGCACGTGACCCCATTCTTCTTGCAGCTGCATCGCCGGTTGCTGCAATCTCCATGACAATTACAGCTCGTGAACTGCAATAGCTCCTCAGGAGCCGTGGGGTCCAGTGTTGGAACTGGCTCATACCCATGCACACCTATTGTCCATCCATAGTCACTGGGGTTCAGAGACATGCTCTGTAGAAGGATCCAGTCCCGGGTCTGCAGGTAGGCACGGAGTGAATGTAGTGCAGCTGCACCCTCTGTTGGAGGTAGAGTCTCTGGTTTGATCACTCCTGCCGCTGCCTTCCTTGAGAACATGTTATACCGAATTTCACCCAATGTAGTATCTCGTCCATGGTAGATCCGTCCATTCCAGGATAGATCAACTGGATCACATCTAGTAGTCCAGAATCTTCCATGATGTTACCCATTGATCCAAGATAAGACTTCAGCAGGTGAAAACCACCCAACCTTGGAATGACGGGTAGATTTGCCTGCTTTATTATATTCACAGCCTTCAGCCAAATCGGAAGATCAAAGGTCACTATAGCGACCCCAGCGCGCCGTATGCACTCTTTCAGAGTGGTGAAGATGGTGTTGAGGTCATTAGGGTCTCCTTCAATAACTGGGAGGAACTCGATCTGTGTGCTCTGCTTTGCATCATTAGCATGGATTCTCTTCATCCAGCCATTCCAGTTGGAGTGTGGGAACTCAGGATCGTTGGCTTTGATCACCCACCCCGCTGCCCAGAGTGTGTCACCTGGAGTGAGGAGTGGCTGATCATGAGCCAGGGAGGAGGAAAGCTCAGCGAGGGGGAGAAACATGATCGCGTTCGTTCCTATCTGTTTCCTGTTCGTAAATGGAATAATCTTTACTTCAGTTCCTCTCAGGATCTTAGCTTTGTCGAGTGCCTTCAACTTCACCCGGGGGAAAGCTGCTGTTGTCTGTGGATCTGGCAAAGGTGGTGCCGGAGAGGTGACTTCGATCCAACCCATTGAGTGAAAGGGAGTGTTTCCGTGAATAGAGACAATGTTTAAATCTATATTGTCTCCAACAAACTGAGTGACTGCATTGTTTGTTTCCCCAACCTCCATAAAGACCACCTGATCATTACTTGACAATTCACTTTCACTGGCTGGCACTTTGGCTGTCATCACTGATTGATCCTCAAGCGCAGCATCAACCGCAACCTCATCATTGATCTGTTCATCGGTTTCCTCCACAATGGTGTCAAGAGTGCCAGAAGTATCTGGAACATCATCTCCACTCCTACTATTAAGGAAGCAGTATTTGTAGTTTTGTGTCTCCGTGTAAGACTCAGTGTATCCCAGCCGGTGGAACTTGTTGAGCATCCATTTTGACCCAAATCTATGATCAAGTTGTATGGCAAGCCCCATTTGGTGTGGCAATACTCCAGACCGAGGTCGACAGGCCTTAATAAAATTCTGCCCCCAAACGGCAACTCTTTCGTCTGTCTTGACAATCGGTCTCAAGAACATCTGAAGGCTTGCAGGAACAAGTGTCAGCTGACTATCGATGTCAGTCATACTGTGTGTGGTGGGGTATGACTTTGGACCTAAATCAATCAAGGCAATATCATTGGATATGAACTTGAGTGCCGTCTTTATGATCTGAGTCTTCTCATCTCCATGGTCAAGATTAGCATGATGCCCTCGCAGAATATTGTCGGTGCCATCTTTGAGACAGAGTACATCTGCCCTTCTTTCCTGTGTTGTGAAATACAAGGTGTCTTCGTATTTCTCTAGAAGTTTTATCTTTAGCCAATGCTTTGAATAAGAAAGGCTCTTCTCTGGTGATTGATCAAACTCCTGCAGCTTTTCATGGACTTGGTCCATGTTCATTACCCCATGCTCTAATTCTGAGTCTAACCATTCGCAGAATTCAATAAAAACTGCCTCTCGCTCCTCATCAATACTCCTCTGTCCTCTCTTCCTTTTTCCTTCCTCATCAGCCTTGGACAAACTGTCACCTCTCGCAAACATAAGTTTGCATCGCAAATGGTACAGTGTTTCTTCTGCTACCAAGTCGTTGATCCCTTCCAGGCGTCCAGTGACTTCAGTGCCCCAGTCATCCACGCGACTCCGTGCTGTCTTCAGCAAGCTTGCCTTCAGTGTATCTGCAGTCAAATTATCTGGCACTCTGTATTTCTTTCTAGCTTGTGCTGGATTATTTTTGTAGAGCTGGGCTGGTTGGTTGCAAAGAATGCATACATCCTTATACAGGAGGTCAACTGACTGTGATCTTCTAGAACTGCAGCCAGTTGATGAACTGAACTCACAAGTAGTGCGTCTTCTCTTCAACTTTGATGACTCTTTCTCTGCCTTTGATGCTTGAGCTGACTTCTTGGTGGTTGCAACAAAGTTGTTGTACAGATCATTTTTACACTTCTGGTGGTACCTCAGTTTTCCTTCCTTTTGAGCCTCCTTCATACGTTCCACAACAGTAACATTTTCGACAGTTTCTGCTTGTTTCAATAAAGTTGAGTATCCCTTTGGAGTTGCCTGTATGAGCCTTTCAGCTGGTGTATCCGAGCGTGCACAGATGAAGCAATTGAGCACAGGTGGAGTAACGTCTTCATCCATATTGCTAGACTCCATGTCCTGCAAAGTAGAAAATGAGATATATTTAGAAATTATTTTTCCACAAAGGAGTGTCTGTGGTGAAATATAAATGTTAACAATCAACTCAGAATCATGAAAAACCCTTATTTGACCCCTCATAAGTTACTTAAGGGCCGATTTAAAAAAAAAAAAATTCTCGAAAATAATTTTTCGGTACCCGAATTCAACAGCTTTTTTTCTGGGGTTCCCACGGGAGTTGACCTTCAACATTTTAACACATGTTATTACACACCTTTACAAACATATTGGTGAAGAAATGTTTTGGTAACAATTTAGTTAACAGATTTTCATATGTTTCCCTTACTATCCCTTTATTATGTTTTATGTGTCAGTTTATGT
>NC_136274.1:2408117-2553117 GCF_964187855.1 Myxine glutinosa
TACGAAAGACTTGGAAGTGTCGAAGTGATGGAACAATCTTAGGATATAAAGAAGCATGGCATCCCAGAATACTGTGATGTGCAAATCGAGATTGCTCAAAGAAGACTACTTCACTACCCAAACATTTCAATTTCAACAATACCCTTTCAGAACACTTCATTACGTTCGATCTCAGGGTCACTGGACGGTAATCATTCAACTTACTGGGTTTGTTTACTTTTGGTACTGGAATGGTAATTGAAATGTCCAATGTTGGACAATAACACCATCATGTAAAATTGATTGATAAATACAAGTAAACAAAGGGGCAAGTTGTTCTAACATAATTTCAAAACCTCTATAATAGAAACTACAAAGAGCAATCAGAGATTGCAGACCCTCGCCGATTGCAGACAAATGAAAATTGAGGATTTTAGAAATTTGTAAAGATTGTTGAACTTTTGGCCTATGTTGATCTTTTGGCCTGTGTTGATCTCCAAAATAGTTGGTGGTTGAATTCAGTAAGCTGATATGTAAATCCCATTCAAATTTCAAGTCAATCGTATGAAAATTGAGGATTTTAGAAATTTGTAGAGATTGTTGACCTTTTGGCCTATGTTGATCTTTTGGCCTGTGTCGATCTCCAAAATAGTTGGTGGTTGAATTCAGTAAGCTGATATGTAAATCCCATTCAAATTTCAAGTCAATCGTATGAAAATTGAGGATTTTAGAAATTTGTAAAGATTGTTGAACGTTTGGCCTATGTTGATCTTTTGGCCTGTGTTGATCTCCAAAATAGTTGGTGGTTGAATTCAGTAAGCTGATATGTAAATCCCATTCAAATTTCAAGTCAATCGTATGAAAATTGAGGATTTTAGAAATTTGTAGAGATTGTTGACCTTTTGGCCTATGTTGATCTTTTGGCCTGTGTCGATCTCCAAAATAGTTGGTGGTTGAATTCAGTAAGCTGATATGTAAATCCCATTCAAATTTCAAGTCAATCGTATGAAAATTGAGGATTTTAGAAATTTGTAAAGATTGTTGAACTTTTGGCCTATGTTGATCTCCAAAATATACACAAAGAATTAAGTTAAGCACCCCCCCCCCCCGTTTTTTTACAACCTCGCACATTACAAGTTTGTTGTCGTCAAAACAGTGTAATATACCCATGATATTGCTATATTTTCTGGAGAAGTGATATTATGGTCACATAAAAACATAACAATCATGCCGTTTTCAATATTTTATTCTGAATAATTTAAGGTGAAATTTTTTGGGAATTTTAGGCATATTTTCACCTCAATTTAAGTATGGAGCTATAGGTCCATCACGGACAGTGTGGATGACGTTCATGTTTTCTAACGTACAGTCATTGTTCTGAGAAGACCTCTAGCGATCTTTGCGTCAATAACGTGTGTAGGACCCACGTGATCGGATCACTGACTCAACCCTACGTCTCATAGACCCTGTAAGCCGTCGTATGCGTTGCTGTGGCAGGTTGTTCCATTCCCGATGTAATGCACGTTCCAATTCATCCAGATTGGCTATTGGAGGGACCATCTTCGCAATTTGTCGTCCCAACATGTCCCAAACGTGCTCGAGGGGGTTCAGGTTCAGGACAGGATTAGGGGGTGCTTAACTTAATTCTTTGTGTAGGGGTGCTTAACTTAATTCTTTGTGTATAGTTGGTGGTTGAATTCAGTAAGCTGATATGTAAATCCCATTCAAATTTGAAGTCAATCGTATGAAAATTGAGGATTTTAGAAATTTGTAAAGATTGTTGAACTTTTGGCCTATGTTGATCTTTTGGCCTATGTTGATCTTTTGGCCTGTGTTGATCTCCAAAATAGTTGGTGGTTGAATTCAATAAGGTGATATGTAAATCCCATTCAAATTTCAAGTCAATCGTTTGAAAATTGAGGATTTTAGAAATTTGTAAAGATTGTTGACCTTTTGGCCTATGTTGATCTTTTGGCCTATGTTGATCTCCAAAATAGTTGGTGGTTGAATTCAGTAAGCTGATATGTAAATCCCATTCAAATTTCAAGTCAATCGTATGAAAATTGAGGATTTTAGAAATTTGTGAAGATTGTTGACCTTTTGGCCTATGTTGATCTTTTGGCCTGTGTTGATCTCCAAAATAGTTGGTGGTTGAATTCAGTAAGCTGATATGTAAATCCCATTCAAATTTCAAGTCAATCGTATGAAAATTGAGGATTTTAGAAATTTGTAAAGATTGTTGACCTTTTGGCCTATGTTGACCTTTTGGCCTATGTTGATCTTTTGGCCTATGTTGATCTCCAAATAGTTGGTGGTTGATTTCAGTAAGCTGATATGTAAATCCCATTCAAATTTCAAGTCAATCGTATGAAAATTGAGGATTTTAGAAATTTGTAAAGATTGTTGACCTTTTGGCCTATGTTGATCTTTTGGCCTATGTTGATCTCCAAAATAGTTGGTGGTTGAATTCAGTAGGCTGATATGTAAATCCCATTCAAATTTCAAGTCAATCGTATGAAAATTGAGGATTTTAGAGATTTGTAAAGATTGTTGACCTTTTGGCCTATATTGATCTTTTGGCCTATGTTGATCTCCAAAATAGTTGGTGGTTGAATTCAGTAAGCTGGTATGTAAATCCCATTCAAATTTCAAGTCAATCGTTTGAAAATTGAGGATTTTAGAAATTTGTAAAGATTGTTGAACGTTTGGCCTATGTTGATCTTTTGGCCTATGTTGATCTCCAAAATAGTTGGTGGTTGAATTCAGTAAGCTGATATGTAAATCCCATTCAAATTTCAAGTCAATCGTATGAAAATTGAGGATTTTAGAAATTTGTAAAGATTGTTGAACTTTTGGCCTATGTTGATCTTTTGGCCTGTGTTGATCTCCAAAATAGTTGGTGGACTAATTCAATAAGGTGATATATAAATCCCATTCAAATTTCAAGTCAATCGTTTGAAAATTGAGGATTTTAGAAATTTGTAAAGATTGTTGACCTTTTGGCCTATGTTGATCTTTTGGCCTATGTTGATCTCCAAAATAGTTGGTGGTTGAATTCAGTAAGCTGATTTGTAAATCCCATTCAAATTTCAAGTCAATCGTATGAAAATTGAGGATTTTAGAAATTTGTAAAGATTGTTGACCTTTTGGCCTATGTTGATCTTTTGGCCTGTGTTGATCTCCAAAATAGTTGGTGGTTGAATTCAGTAAGCTGATATGTAAATCCCATTCAAATTTCAAGTCAATCGTATGAAAATTGAGGATTTTAGAAATTTGTAAAGATTGTTGACCTTTTGGCCTATGTTGACCCTTTGGCCTATGTTGATCTTTTGGCCTATGTTGATCTCCAAATAGTTGGTGGTTGAATTCAGTAAGCTGATATGTAAATCCCATTCAAATTTCAAGTCAATCGTATGAAAATTGAGGATTTTAGAAATTTGTAAAGATTGTTGACCTTTTGGCCTATGTTGATCTTTTGGCCTATGTTGATCTCCAAAATAGTTGGTGGTTGAATTCAGTAAGCTGAAATGTAAATCCCATTCAAATTTCAAGTCAATCGTATGAAAATTGAGGATTTTAGAGATTTGTAAAGATTGTTGACCTTTTGTCCTATGTTGATCTTTTGGCCTATGTTGATCTCCAAAATAGTTGGTGGTTGAATTCCGTAAGCTGGTATGTAAATCCCATTCAAATTTCAAGTCAATCGTTTGAAAATTGAGGATTTTAGAAATTTGTAAAGATTGTTGAACTTTTGGCGTATGTTGATCTTTTGGCCTATGTTGATCTCCAAAATAGTTGGTCGTTGAATTCAGTAAGCTGATATGTAAATCCCATTCAAATTTCAAGTCAATCGTATGAAAATTGAGGATTTTAGAAATTTGTAAAGATTGTTGACCTTTTGGCCTATGTTGACCTTTTGGCCTATGTTGATCTTTTGGCCTATGTTGATCTCCAAATAGTTGGTGGTTGAATTCAGTAAGCTGATATGTAAATCCCATTCAAATTTCAAGTCAATCGTATGAAAATTGAGGATTTTAGAAATTTGTAAAGATTGTTGACCTTTTGGCCTATGTTGATCTTTTGGCCTATGTTGATCTCCAAAATAGTTGGTGGTTGAATTCAGTAAGCTGAAATGTAAATCCCATTCAAATTTCAAGTCAATCGTATGAAAATTGAGGATTTTAGAGATTTGTAAAGATTGTTGACCTTTTGTCCTATGTTGATCTTTTGGCCTATGTTGATCTCCAAAATAGTTGGTGGTTGAATTCCGTAAGCTGGTATGTAAATCCCATTCAAATTTCAAGTCAATCGTATGAAAATTGAGGATTTTAGAAATTTGTAAAGATTGTTGACCTTTTGGCCTATGTTGATCTTTTGGCCTATGTTGATCTCCAAAATAGTTGGTGGTTGAATTCAGTAAGCTGATATGCAAATCCCATTCAAATTTCAAGTCAATCGTATGAAAATTGAGGATTTTAGAGATTTGTAAAGATTGTTGACCTTTTGTCCTATGTTGATCTTTTGGCCTATGTTGATCTCCAAAATAGTTGGTGGTTGAATTCAGTAAGCTGAAATGTAAATCCCATTCAAATTTCAAGTCAATCGTATGAAAATTGAGGATTTTAGAGATTTGTAAAGATTGTTGACCTTTTGTCCTATGTTGATCTTTTGGCCTATGTTGATCTCCAAAATAGTTGGTGGTTGAATTCCGTAAGCTGGTATGTAAATCCCATTCAAATTTCAAGTCAATCGTATGAAAATTGAGGATTTTAGAAATTTGTAAAGATTGTTGACCTTTTGGCCTATGTTGATCTTTTGGCCTATGTTGATCTCCAAAATAGTTGGTGGTTGAATTCAGTAAGCTGATATGCAAATCCCATTCAAATTTCAAGTCAATCGTATGAAAATTGAGTATTTTAGATATTTGAGAGGAAAAGTGGTTGACCTTTGGCCTATGTTGACCTTTTGACCTCAAAAATATATAAGATTTTGTCAAAACCACGAACTCTAATGTTTGGTGAAGTTTTGTAAAGATGGGTTTAAAATTGTGACCTGTAGGCAAGTACAAGTGAGCGGACAGAAACAAACACACACACAAACACACACACCCCGGATTGATGAACACACTTGTCATAAAGAATTTTTTTGCCAAGAAACAAACAGACAAACTCAAATGCAATACCCTCTCCTGAGGCAAGGGTAATTGTACGGTCTGGATTGTTTACCTTGTTCACCTGGGTTCCCTTGGTTTTTAAAAGTGCATTAAGAACTTCATGCACATTCACAAGACCATCACCTGAATCCCGAATCTTCTCCATTAACATTTCCACAACAGTCATTCCCAAATGTGAAATCATGAACATCAAACGCACAAGAAAGTCATTGACATTCCCAACAAGTTCAACAAATTCAGGTTCGTCAAATTCATCGCCGCATGAGAACAAATCCACAACCAGCAGCGAGATAACAAAACTACATACATGTCGCTCGACCTACAACTGACCTCCTTCCATGGAGATATCCAATCCAAATAGGAATTTGCTTCAACTCTGACAGGATACGACCCACTCTGGCTGATTAGTCATCGGCACTTGTTCTGGAACATTCGAGAATGGGCTGATTGATTCAGCACCTGGTTCAGTGGTTCATAGGTGGTGGTTGTGTTTATATTTTTCGTTGCTGCACTTCACCTCCAAATTGGCCGGTAGTTATGAAACACGTATATCCTCTCGCATGTTTTTACCTTCGCAAAAGCGGAAGGTTATGTTTTGATCGCTGTGTATTTATTTGTATGTCTGTGTGTGTGTATGTTAATCGCATAACTCAAAAAGTATTCAACCGAATTGCATGAAATTTGGTGGGATGATTGGTTATTATACGGGACACATTTGATTAGATTTTGGGAAACAGATTTGCTCAAATTCTGACTATTTTTAACTCGATCGTATTTCACTCAAAGTTATGAGCGACTGAAGAAGAAGATGTCCATCCAGGACGTCATCACTATAACGCGATCTCCCGCGATCATTTCAACCTCAAAAAAAATTATAATTGCAGATTTGACAATAGATGAGGCATATTAACAAACGAATGAAACAGATTTGCTCAAATTCTGACTATTTTTAACTCGATCGTATTTCACTCAAAGTTATGCGCGACTGAAGAAGAAGATGTCCATCCAAGACGTCATCACTATAACGCGATCTCCCGCGATCATTTCAACCTCAAAAAAAATTATAATTGCAGATTTGTCAAGAGATGAGGCATATTAACAAACGAATGAAACAGATTTGCTCAAATTCTGACTATTTTTAACTCGATCGTATTTCACTCAAAGTTATGCGCGACTGAAGAAGAAGATGTCCATCCAGGACGTCATCACTATAACGCAATCTCCCGCGATCATTTCAACCTCAAAAAAAATTATAATTGCAGATTTGTCAAGAGATGAGGCATATTAACAAACGAATGAAACAGATTTGCTCAAATTCTGACTATTTTTAACTCGATCGTATTTCACTCAAAGTTATGCGCGACTGAAGAAGAGGATGTCCATCCAAGACGTCATCACTATAACGCGATCTCCCGCAATCATTTCAACCTCAAATGAAATTCAAATTGCAGATTTGTCAATCGGGGAGGCATATTAACAGACGAATGAAACAGATTTGCTCAAATTCTGATTTTTAAAAATCGATCGCATTTCACATAAAGTTTCACATCGCATACACTCCCATGCCAAGTACAGAACAGTAGCTGCGGCGAAGGTATGCGCTCTACCGAGTGCCCGGATTCTAGTTGAGCATGTTTTTGTCAAACGGGACACCCAGGTGCTCAAGGTTGTTGTGATTGCTTTTCATTGTGCTTTGTTGCCAATGGAATACAGAGGACAAAAGTGGTCCAGCTTTTGTCAGTCGCATCACAAATAAACAATTGACTGCAGTGCTTGCCATAAAAGAAATCCTCCGTAGAAAGTGCGCATTGTTGGGAGCGGAAATTCATCAATTGTTTTCAACTTTGATTTCGTGTCCACACAGTTGAATATCAAGAATATCAATTGTTCATAAAAATTGATCACATTGTAGATGTACAATGAATACAAAATGGGATTAAAACCGCATTTTACTCAATTTTGATTGATTATACACAATTTGGGGAAACATATGCATCCTATGAAATTAATTTGCGTGCGTATTCGGCCGGGAAACAATTACGAGTGTGATGGGCACAGTTGCACCGATTCTTTAAGGGCTGCGGCTGTGCCCCTCCTCGGACAGCACATTCATTTGGGATTTGCTCAGGATGCCAGTGGTGCATCACCTACACTTTATATAAAGGTACCTTGGGATCTTTAACGTTCACCAACTAAAGCTAGCAGACAGGTTGTCAACTTATCTACACCCAACTTGAAAACTACCGATCCAAATACATCCAACTTGAAAACTACCAATCCGACTACACCAAACTTGAAAACTACCAATCCGACTACACCAAACTTGAAAACTACCAATCCGACTACACCAAACCTGAAAACTACCAATCCGACTACACTAAACTTGAAAACTACCAATCCGACTACACCAAACCTGAAAACTACCAATCCGACTACACCAAACTTGAAAACTACCAATCCGACTACACCAAACCTGAAAACTACCAATCCAACTACACCAAACTTGAAAACTACCAATCCGACTACACCAAACCTGAAAACTACCAATCCAACTACACCAAACTTGAAAACTACCAATCCGACTACACCCGACTTGAAAACTACTAATCCAACTACACCCAACTTGAAAACTACCAATCTGACTACACCCGACTTGAAAACTACTAATCCAACTACACCAAACTTGAAAACTACCAATCCGACTACACTAAACTTGAAAACTACCAATCCGACTACACTAAACTTGAAAACTACCAATCCGACTACACCAAACCTGAAAACTACCAATCCAACTACACCAAACTTGAAAACTACCAATCCGACTACACCCGACTTGAAAACTACTAATCCAACTACACCAAACTTGAAAACTACCAATCCGACTACACTAAACTTGAAAACTACCAATCCGACTACACTAAACTTGAAAACTACCAATCCGACAACACCAAACTTGAAAACTACCAATCCGACTACACCAAACCTGAAAACTACCAATCCAACTACACCAAACTTGAAAACTACCAATCCGACTACACCCGACTTGAAAACTACTAATCCAACTACACCCAACTTGAAAAGTACCAATCCGACTACACCCGACTTGAAAACTACTAATCCAACTACACCAAACTTGAAAACTACCAATCCGACTACACTAAACTTGAAAACTACCAATCCGACTACACTAAACTTGAAAACTACCAATCCGACAACACCAAACTTGAAAACTACCAATCCGACTACACCAAACCTGAAAACTACCAATCTAACTACACCAAACTTGAAAACTACCAATCCGACTACACCCGACTTGAAAACTACCAATCCGACCGACTACAACCAACTTGAAAACTACCAATCTAACTACACCAAACTTGAAAACTACCAATCCGACTACACCCAACTTGAAAACTACCAATCCGAGCGACTACAACCAACTTGAAAACTACCAATCCGACTACACCAAACTTGAAAACTACCAATCCGACAACACCAAACTTGAAAACTACCAATCCGACGACACCCAACTTTAAAACTACCAATCCCACTATACCAAACCTGAAAACTACCAATCCGACTACACCAAACCTGAAAACTACCAATCCGACTACACCAAACTTGAAAACTACCAATCTGACTACACCAAACCTGAAAACTACCAATCCAACTACACCCAACTTGAAAACTACCAATCCAACTACACCAAACCTGAAAACGACCAATCCGACTACACTAAACCTGAAAACTACCAATCCGAATACACCAAACCTGAAAACTACCAATCCGACTACACCAAACTTGAAAACTACCAATCCGACTACACCAAACTTGAAAACTACCAATCCGACTACACCAAACCTGAAAACTACCAATCCGACTACACCAAACTTGAAAACTACCAATCCGACTACACCAAACCTGAAAACTACCAATCCGACGACACCAAACTTGAAAACTACCAATCCGACTACACTAAACTTGAAAACTACCAATCCAACTACACTAAACTTGAAAACTACCAATCCGACAACACCAAACTTGAAAACTACCAATCCGACTACACCAAACCTGAAAACTACCAATCCAACTACACCAAACTTGAAAACTACCAATCCGACTACACCCGACTTGAAAACTACTAATCCAACTACACCCAACTTGAAAACTACCAATCTGACTACACCCGACTTGAAAACTACTAATCCAACTACACCAAACTTGAAAACTACCAATCCGACTACACTAAACTTGAAAACTACCAATCCGACTACACTAAACTTGAAAACTACCAATCCGACTACACCAAACCTGAAAACTACCAATCCAACTACACCAAACTTGAAAACTACCAATCCGACTACACCCGACTTGAAAACTACTAATCCAACTACACCAAACTTGAAAACTACCAATCCGACTACACTAAACTTGAAAACTACCAATCCGACTACACTAAACTTGAAAACTACCAATCCGACAACACCAAACTTGAAAACTACCAATCCGACTACACCAAACCTGAAAACTACCAATCCAACTACACCAAACTTGAAAACTACCAATCCGACTACACCCGACTTGAAAACTACTAATCCAACTACACCCAACTTGAAAAGTACCAATCCGACTACACCCGACTTGAAAACTACTAATCCAACTACACCAAACTTGAAAACTACCAATCCGACTACACTAAACTTGAAAACTACCAATCCGACTACACTAAACTTGAAAACTACCAATCCGACAACACCAAACTTGAAAACTACCAATCCGACTACACCAAACCTGAAAACTACCAATCTAACTACACCAAACTTGAAAACTACCAATCCGACTACACCCGACTTGAAAACTACCAATCCGACCGACTACAACCAACTTGAAAACTACCAATCTAACTACACCAAACTTGAAAACTACCAATCCGACTACACCCAACTTGAAAACTACCAATCCGAGCGACTACAACCAACTTGAAAACTACCAATCCGACTACACCAAACTTGAAAACTACCAATCCGACAACACCAAACTTGAAAACTACCAATCCGACGACACCCAACTTTAAAACTACCAATCCCACTATACCAAACCTGAAAACTACCAATCCGACTACACCAAACCTGAAAACTACCAATCCGACTACACCAAACTTGAAAACTACCAATCCGACTACACCAAACCTGAAAACTACCAATCCGACTACACCAAACTTGAAAACTACCAATCTGACTACACCAAACCTGAAAACTACCAATCCAACTACACCCAACTTGAAAACTACCAATCCAACTACACCAAACCTGAAAACGACCAATCCGACTACACTAAACCTGAAAACTACCAATCCGAATACACCAAACCTGAAAACTACCAATCCGACTACACCAAACTTGAAAACTACCAATCCGACTACACCAAACTTGAAAACTACCAATCCGACTACACCAAACCTGAAAACTACCAATCCGACTACACCAAACCTGAAAACTACCAATCCGACTACACCAAACTTGAAAACTACCAATCCGACTACACCAAACCTGAAAACTACCAATCCGACTACACCAAACTTGAAAACTACCAATCCGACTACACCAAACCTGAAAACTACCAATCCAACTACACCAAACTTGAAAACTACCAATCCGACTACACCCGACTTGAAAACTACTAATCCAACTACACCCAACTTGAAAACTACCAATCCGACCGACTACACCAAACCTGAAAACTACCAATCCGACTACACCCGACTTGAAAACTACTAATCCAACTACACCAAACTTGAAAACTACCAATCCGACTACACTAAACTTGAAAACTACCAATCCGACTACACTAAACTTGAAAACTACCAATCCGACAACACCAAACTTGAAAACTACCAATCCGACTACACCAAACCTGAAAACGACCAATCCGACTACACTAAACCTGAAAACTACCAATCCGACTACACCAAACTTGAAAACTACCAATCCGACTACACCAAACCTGAAAACTAGCAATCCGACTACACCAAACTTGAAAACTACCAATCTGACTACACCAAACCTGAAAACTACCAATCTAACTACACCAAACTTGAAAACTACCAATCCGACTACACCCGACTTGAAAACTACCAATCCGACCGACTACAACCAACTTGAAAACTACCAATCTAACTACACCAAACTTGAAAACTACCAATCCGACTACACCCAACTTGAAAACTACCAATCCGACCGACTACAACCAACATGAAAACTACCAATCCGACTACACCAAACTTGAAAACTACCAATCCGACAACACCAAACTTGAAAACTACCAATCCGACGACACCCAACTTTAAAACTACCAATCCCACTATATCAAACCTGAAAACTACCAATCCGACTACACCAAACCTGAAAACTACCAATCCGACTACACCAAACTTGAAAACTACCAATCCGACTACACCAAACCTGAAAACTACCAATCCGACTACACCAAACTTGAAAACTACCAATCTGACTACACCAAACCTGAAAACTACCAATCCAACTACACCCAACTTGAAAACTACCAATCCAACTACACCAAACCTGAAAACGACCAATCCGACTACACTAAACCTGAAAACTACCAATCCGACTACACCAAACCTGAAAACTACCAATCCAACTACACCAAACTTGAAAACTACCAATCCGACTACACTAAACTTGAAAACTACCAATCCGACAACACCAAACTTGAAAACTACCAATCCAACTACACCAAACCTGAAAACGACCAATCCGACTACACTAAACCTGAAAACTACCAATCCGACTACACCAAACTTGAAAACTACCAATCCGACTACATCAAACCTGAAAACTACCAATCCAAATACACCAAACTTGAAAACTACTAATCCAACTACACCAAACCTGAAAACTACCAATCCGACTACACCCGACTTGAAAACTACTAATCCAACTACACCAAAAAAGTTTTTCGGTTTTCCCAAGATAGCGGCCGTACCACGTGACCTGTGACGTCATAATCATCCTGAAAACATTCTTAATGCCCAGGCGCACCTGTGGTGAAAATTCCCTGTCAATCCGTGCAATGACTGCAGAAACAACGATTTTTATAGAACACTAGCAGAAGTACCCAGCGTTGCCGGCGGGGGAGGGGGAGGAGAGGGGGAGGGAAGGGGGGAAGGGAGAGGGAGGAGGGAAGGGAGAGGGAGGAGGGAAGGGGTGAGAGGGGGGGAAGGGGCGGGAGGGGGTAAGGGGAGGGAGGGGGGAAGGGGGGAAGGGGCGGGAGGGGGTAAGGGGAGGGAGGGGGGAAGGGGAGGAGGGGAGAGGGGGGAAACCGGGGGAAGGGGGGAAGGGGAGGGGGAGAGGCAGTAGAGGAAGGGGGTTCATATATATGCTGATGGGTGAATGTGGCATTCATCACGTTTCTGAGTTAAGTGTGATGCCGATCAGGAAGAAGAAGAAGCCGTACTACCAAATTCGTACACTTCCGGAATTGTTTGATTTATTTGTATTCAAATTTCTGGTGATTGTTTTGTATTTATTTATGCGAATGTGTACTTGTATATAACTGTCATTAATTTTAAAAAGCTTCGGCATTATCGAGCGATTTTTTTTTTGGAAATCCAAAAAAAGTGATCGTTTTTTTTCCATAATTTTTTTTTTGGCCTAAAACACTCCCAGGCACTCACTGATGAACCTCTGAAAGTTTGACGAAGATCAGTTCAGCCATCTCTGAGAAAAAATGGTGACACACAGACAGACAGACAGACATACACACAGACAGACATCTCTCTTATATAGTAGATAGCAGAATTACGCGGCGTTGCCAGGCGGGGGAGGGGGGGAGGTGAGAGGAGGGGAGGGAGAGGAGGGGAGGGAGGGGGAAAGGGGGGAAGGGGGAGAAGGGGAGGGGAGGGGGGGAGGCAGGAGAGGAAGGGGGTTCATATATATGTTGGTGGGTGAATGTGGCATTCATCACGTTTCTGAGTTAAGTGTGATGCCGATCAGGAAGAAGAAGAAGCCGTACTACCAAATTCGTACACTTCCGGAACTGTTTGATTTATTTGTATTCAAATGTCTGGTGATTGTTTTGTATTTATTTATGCGATTGTGTACTTGTATATAACTGTCATTCATTTTTTTAAATGTTCGGCACTAATCGAGCATATTTTTTTTAACTCCAAAAAAACGATCGGTTTTTTCCCATTAATTTTTTTTTTTGGCCTAAAACACTCCCAGGCACTCACTGATGAACCTCTGAAAGTTTGACGAAGATCCGTTCAGCCATCTGAGAAAAATGGCGACACACAGACAGACAGACATCTCTCTTATATAGTCGATAACCCTGAACATCGCAGAGGCAGAATTATTTATATAGTCTGAGAAGCCCATTCGAGGTTTCTTCCTCTTCAGCCAAGCACAACTCTTGGTGAAATGTGATCATGTCAAAAAAATTCGGAATTTTGCCCAATCTGTTTTATTTGTTTGTTAATATACCTCAGCCATTGACAAATCTGGAATTAGAATTTTACTTGAGGTTCAAATTACCCCGTGAGATCATGTCGAACGATGCCTGCATGCCTATACTTGTGATAAATAATTCATTGCCCACACCCGAAGACTTCTTATTCACGCAATAACAACTTCTAGCTTCCAGACCGTACATCCAATAATCTTGGCATTTTGCACACTTGTTACTCTTCATGACTTCCACGATAGAATGAAGTTCCAAAACCATTAATGAAGCGGGTCAATCGATATAATTTTTTATTATTATATTTTTGTTTAATTAACGTTATCTGCCAAACCACGTGACCTATCACAAATTCCAAAAGTAGCCTGATATGCTGAACACATCTCTGAAGTTTCCCCTCGATTGGATCAAAAATGAAGGAGGAGCTAGGTTTTAAAGGTTTTTTTTTGTTTTTTTTGTATACTGAATCGAGGCTCGTGAAAGAGCTAACATTTACTTCACAAACAAATCAACCAGACAAACAAAATATATAAAAAGAGGGAGCGGAAAACAAGATGGGGAGAGAAGGGGAAGCATACAAACACAACATTTGAGAGCAGGGAGATGTGTGGAAGGGAGAGGACTTGGGGGGAGGAGGCGTGGCAAGGGGGGGGGGGGGAGGAGGGAGAAGTATAAAACACAAGGACACCAAGGACTTCCAGGACAGAAGTTGGTATTTCAAAAAAGTGGAATTGGGGTGAAATTAGCGGGGGTAGAAAAGATCAAGGTTTTGGATGGGGGAAGATAAGAGATGGTGGTGAACAGGTGTTTTAAAGACCTGGAGGGTGGAGTGGGATTGAAGAGAGTGAGGGAGTTTGTTCCAGAGGCGGGAGAAAAGAGGAATGAAGGAGTGAAGGTGAGCAGAGAGTCTTGATTTTGGCAGTTTGACCATAAGAGGGTTGCAGGCAGATCTTGTGCGACCTGTAGGAATATTTGCGGGACAGAGCCCAGAGAGAGCTGGGGGGGAAAGGCCAGAGAGGAGTCGGTAGAAGACGGAAAGACCACCAACCTGCCTGCGGTGAGTGAGTGAGAGGCCCTTGGAGTTAGCTTCATCGCGGGAGATTCCAATGATTCTGAATGCTTTGGTTTCAACAGTGTGAAGACGAGCTAGGTGAGAGGCAGGAGCACCAGACCAAGGGGAGAGCAGTATTCCATTGAGCTGCGGATGAAAGCCTTGTATGTGGTGAGGAGCTCAGGTGTGCCAAGGAAGGACTTCGCACGACGGAGGATGCCCAGTCGGCGACTGGCTTTGGAGGCCAGATTTGAAATGTGGTTTTCCCAGGAAAGATCATGGCAGATAGTGAGACCCAAAAGCTTGAGTGACAGAACTTCTTGGAGAGGATTATTCAGAAAGTGGATGGGAGGGTTGTCCAGTCGGTCTTTTCGGAGAGACATCGTAAGAGTGTGAGATTTGTCAGGATTGAAAGACATGTTCCACTTGTTTGCCCAGTCTGTGATTTTGTCCAGGTCTGCAGAGAGTGAGGAGGCTGTAGACTGCCGATCTGAGGGATGAAGAATGGAGCGACAGAGAGTAGAGTCATCAGCAAAGAGATACAGAGGATTTTCAAGAGAGTCAGAGAGATCATTGATGAAGACCAGAAAAAGCACAGGGCCCAGAACACTGCCTTGTGGAACTCCAGCCTGAACAAGAAGAGGAGATGAGAGAAACCCATTCAGGGCCACACGTTGACTACGACTAGAGAGGAAGTCCGCCAGCCATGCGTGGAGATTTCCATGGATACCAAAAGAGGAGAGTTTGTTGAGCAGAGCGGGGTGCCAGACCGTATCGAAGGCACGTGATATGTCAAGGGAGACTGCTCTAATTTCCTGTTTGGCATTGAGGACCTCCATCCATTGTTGAGAAAGCAGAAGCAGCATGTCCAGAGTAGAGTGTCCAGGTCTGAAACCAAATTGATGATCAGAGATCAAGCCATTGGAGAAGAGGAAAGATTTCATATCTGAAGCAATGATGGATTCCATGACTTTGCTGATAATTGGGAGAAGGCTGATTGGTCTGTAGTTGCTGGGATCTGTTTTTGCACCTTTTTGTGCAAAGCGGTGATGTAGGCAGATTTCCAAACAGATGGAAGATGACCTTGAGCAAAAGAGAGGGTGAAGAGAACATAGAGAGGGAGTGAAAGAGTGGAAGAACAGGATTTTAGGACCCGTGGGCTGATGCCGTCAGGTCCATTTGCAGAATCCGAGTCGAGGGTTGACAGAAACTTTTCCACCTTGTCAGGAGGAAAGGACACAGAGTCCAGGAGCAGCTGGGTACGACTGGGTACAGTGGGTACAGAGAGGGATGGGTTTGGGACACAAGATTTAGAGGCAAACATAGAGTTGAGGCGTTCAGCTTTTTCACGTGCGGAGTCAGCCGTGTGGCCATTTGAGGTGAGGGAAGGGATGGAGGGGGAACAAACACCAGAAACAGATTTGACCAGACGCCACCAGGATTTGGAAGAGGGAGACAGATAAGAGAGTTCGGTCCTGAGAACGGAGAGATATTGTTTCCTGGCTCTCCTGAGGGTGGACACACACTTGTTTCGGGCTTTGTGAAAGGAAATGAGATTTCCTTCCGTTGGATTTGCTTTCCAGGAGATGAAAGCAAGTTGTTTCTGGGCAATAGCCTCACCACAAGATTCCGTGTAACATGGACGGGAGGCAGGGTATGACAACAGAAGACGAGATGGGATAAATCTGTGCATGAGAGAGAGCAGTTTGCTTTGGAAGAATTCCCAGGAAGAATTTATGTCAGAGGCAGTAGAGATGGGAGACCAGTCCAGATGATTGATGGCTGCTTGAAGACCGTGCCAGTTGGCCTGAGTGAAATGCCAGACTCGTCGACGCTGAGGAGGCTCTCTGAGAATGGTCAGAGAGATGTCCACTTTAACAAGCACATGATCAGAAGTGCCGATTGGAGCAGAAGAAGAGCAGCAGACATTTTCAGGGAAGTTAGTCATAACCAAGTCCAGAAGAGAAGATGCTCCGTTGACTGAAATCCGGGTCGGGAAATTGACAGATTGTGTCAGTCCCAGTGAGTCACAGAAGTCCTTTGCTGAAGAGCCATGGCTGGTGAGAGAGGTACCCACACCCAGCCAACTGGCATGGTGACAGTTGAAATCACCACATATGAGGAAGAGAGAGTTGGGATGGGTAGATAGAAGTTGGTCCATATTCTCAGGCAGCGAGATGTATATGGAGTCATCACTGTTTGGTGGACGGTACAACACACATATGAACAAAAGGTGGGAGCGAAGGGGAAGCCGTAGCCAAAGGTATTCCTGGGGGTGAGGTGGAGAGAGGGCAGTGCAGGGCGAGTGAGGAAGAGAGTTTTTTTATAAAGATAGCAACCCCACCTCCAGAACGAGGCTCAGGTCTATCATACCGGAGGAGGGAGTAACCTGGAAGAGATATTAAGGAATCAGATACATCTTGAAGGAGGAAAGTTTCTGTGAAGCAGATTAAGTCTGGTTTGTCAGAAGCAACCTGAATGGAGAGATCAGTCAGGTTTAAGTGAAGGCCCTGGATGTTTGAGGTCCATAACATTAAGGAAGAGGAAGGGGGAGCATCCGAGGCAGGACAGGGGAGGGGTAGGGTAATGATGAGGTAGAGGAGGAAGAGGTAGGGAGAGCTGTTGATAGTGTGTTAGAGATTTCAGAAGAGTGAGGAGAAAGGGAAGGATGAGGAGGACACAAGGTCTGATGGTGATTGGATGAGGCTCAGTGAGGTGTTGTTTGAGGAGGGGCAGAGCGAGGAAGAAGGTTGGAGGTTACGGAGGTTACGGAGGTACGAGTTGGAAGGGAGAGGAAGCAGGGAGGAGGCTACTTTGAGGAGGAGGGGTTGGAGTGAAGAATTGGAGAAAATGGAGGGTGGGGAGTTTTGAAGTGGAAGGGCAAGGGGGGAAATTTAGGAGGGGAGGGGCGAGGGGGGAGTTTGGGAAGGGATGGGGTGAGGGGGAGATTTGAAGCGGAGGGGTTAGGGGGAAATTTTGGATGGGAGGGTGGGGGGAGATTTGAAGTGGAGGAGTTCGGGTGGAGTTTTGGAAGGGAGGGGTGAGGGGTGAGTTTAGGAGGGGAGAGGTGAGAAAAGGTTGAAGGAATTACACACAGGTATGCACGGGACTTTAGGAGGGGAGGGGCAAGGAGGAGTTTTGAAGGGGAGGGGTGAGGGGGAGTTTTGAAGTGGAGGGGCGAGGGGAGAATTTGGTAGGGGAGGGGTGAGGGAAGAGATTTGGAGGAGAGGAGTGAGGGGAGTTTCGGAGAGGAGGGGCGAGTTGGGATTTTAAAAAGTGTTGGACGATTATTGGAAAACTAACATTCTTTACAAACTGGGTTTCTTGTGATTTTCAAGTCAGAGATCCGTTTGAAAACGTTTGAGGAGGTCTGGAATGCAGGTGATTTTAGAGATTGTAGAAAGAAAGAACTGTAAAAGATTGAATTATTATTTGAAATCAAGTAATTTTATGAGCAAATTGAAGACAAACTTTTAAAGAGGAAGAAGAAACACATGTTATAATATACAACAGAATACAATAATGCAGGAAAAGGTTTAAATATTTTAAAACAAAACCGTGAAAACTACGTTTGGAAATTCCCTGAAGTGAGGGCGTGGAGGCAAAGGGGGATGAAGGATTGCAGAACAGGTTCAGAAGAAGGAACAGAAGAATAGGGGATTGACAGCCAGGAGAGCAGAGAATGAAGGAACAGGGAGGTGTATAAGCAATTGTGTTTGTACAGGAGGAGGGGCCGTCTTTTTAAATTTTGGGTTAATACATTTGTTTTTGAATGTTAGGTGAAAGTGGATCTGAGAAGAAGGAGTAAGGTTGAAGGAGTATGGTGAAAAGTAGAATTGGAAGGTATTGGCTGAAGAGGATTGAGATATGAAGGAAGGAAGAAAAATGGGTCGGGCGAAACGCATGGAGATTGGGGGAGAGGGAGCCACGAGGAGAGAAGGAAATTATAACGGTTTTTAAAAAGTTTTTTATTTATTAAGAATTTAAACAAAGGGTAAGATGTTCAGGGGAAGTATGGGGTGAAAATAAAGACGACAAAAAAAAATCAATACAGTGAGAGAACGCAAGTAAATAGACAACAAACGACTGCCAAGGAGAAAGGAGACGGAAGCCTCAAGGGACCAGGCCCGAAACGCGGCACGAACAAACAACTATTACACATGGATATGCACGATTTACAACCGAGATCTTACTAGAAACACACAGTAGATACAAACACCGTAATATAAACAGTACTTTAATCCAAACTTTAATCCAGAGGGGGGGGGGGGTGGGTTGGAAAAATAACATATTAGCTTCTCCACTGCCAAAAGAGGTCACATGTTGCCACGTACCACAAGTCTGAAGCGGCCATTTGTGGAAGGCTCCTACTTGTGTCGTAATTTGTCACCATGACAAGCGAGTCACGACGTCACTATGATAGTCATCTAGAGTGGTCCGCATATATTTTGGAAGGTATGAGAAGGGGTCTTCATACCCAAAGGGATTTGAGAAGCACTATTGTGGACTATCAAAACAGAGGCAATTGCTTCACGTGAAACCAGCTGCATTTCCTCAATAATTATTTCCCAACATCCTCTATAAATTTTTGGACGATGAAATGTTTACTGCCGGCTTTGTGAATTAATGACTAAAACTCTTAAAAGCAGCAAAACCATAAATAGATTGTAAAAAAAGGAAAGGCTTACTTTGTGATTTTGTAGCCCGGTTCAGGCATGGAAGATGGTGTGTAAAATTAGATTCACTATGGGAATATCATGAATATATTTTCCAGCACATATTTCAGGTCCACTCGGTGCCGTGCTGCTTCATAACCACATCACACACTACATGATGTAAAGACAGTCAGTTGGGCACAGCAAAAGGAATGAATGGCACCGTAGTGGACAATTTCCGCAAGCTCGGCCTCAACATAGGTGCGTTTGGTGCAACTCTATCGACATCCTGTGGGAATCACATAGGTCGGTGGGGCATAAATTGCAGGATGCTGTGAGACATTTGCATGTAAGTTGTGTTTGCAAAACTACAGGCCTGTGTTGCTGCAGAAATGTTCGCACCACTTGCGAGAGAAGCCATGGTGGTGCTGGGCAGAGAGAGGATGGAGCTGAGATGTAAGAAAAAGTGGCAAATGCCGGTATAAAGGAATCTACGTGAAGACCATCACGCAGACCAAATACCGGGATAGCAAAGAAAGAGCAGACGATAACATGGATATGGTCGTTTTAAAATCACGTGAATTCAGCCTCATGGTAGAGCAGAGACACCTTTTCTTTGTATACAGAGTCGAGGCTCATGGAGGAGCTAGAACACAAAATGGACCAAAATGTAACAGAACTAAAAGAACAGTTGGAGAAGGAGGCCTGCAAACACACCAAAAGTAGAATGACATATAAAATAGAGGGACACTGACTTTCAGGGATAAGGGAGGTGGCGATGAATGAGAAAAAGGAGAGGACACAAGGGGTTAACCAGGTGGATACAACCGCAAATGCTCAATGACAGAAATGGAAGGAAAAACTGGGAACTCAGAAAAAGGTGGGATGGAGCGGGTTAACGGGGGTGGAAAAGATCATGGTTTGGATGGGGGACGATCTGACATGGTGGTGAACAGCTCTCTTGAAGACCTATAGCGAAGAACGAGATTTAAGAGAATGCGGAAGTGGGAATTGCACAGGGTGTGAGACTAGAAAGGATGAGATAGAAGACAGGGAGAGCACTAGCCTGTCTGCAATGTCAAAGTGATACGCCCATCGACTCAGTTTCATTGTGGGAGATGAAGGCCTTGCTTTGCACGACGTCAAGGGGAGCAAGGTGTGAGGCAGGGGTGCCAGTCCAGAGTGGAAAGCAGTACATCATGCTGCGGATGAAGGCCTTGCAGGTGGAGAGGAGTTCAGTTGCATCAAGGACGGACTTTGTTCGATGGACGATGCGCAGTCGGCGACTGGCTTTGAAGGCCAACGTTGAAATGTGGTTTGCCAAAGCAAGACCGTGGCTGATAGTGAGACCAGGAGTTTCAATGACTGAGATTCCTCAATAGGATTGTTAAGGAAGTACTTGAAATGTTTTCTGAATTTGAAAAGGATAGAGCCTGGACAAACAAACATTAGTTGGTAAAAATAGTGCAGGTTTTGATGGGCCCAATGTCCTCCTGCATGAAAGCTCTTGTAACCCCAAGCACATTAAATTCCTCTTCAGTGAGAATTCACAATTTGCTAAAAACTTTAGGCAACATTCCAGTCTTACAGGGAAATTCTTAGAAATTCAAGGAATGACATAAATGACATAATTTAAGGAACTTGTACATACATCGCGTGCAGGACAATGACATTTTGGGAAATCAGTGTACTGTTGATGTATTTGTAAACAAATACTGTACAAGGACATCTGCAGACAATGGGTGAACGCACAGGAAGTGATGTGAACCTGGGATGGCAGCACGAGATAGAAAGTGAAACGCACGCACGGCATTGTGGGTTAAGTGAACGTTTGGTTGGGTGAGTGGGTTTATGATCAGTAATGGAGACTCAACCTTATTATTGATTATGCTTCAAACGAATATTTTTTCTAAGGTTGGAAAAATGCTCATAAACTTGAAGAACTGTGAGCTTTAATCAGCTTTCTTACAATATTGTAAAAACCATTCAAAGAGCCGTTTTCTGGAATCGTAAACATATCATTAAACAAGTACAGACCCATTCAAAGTACACTGCAGATTACGTCTGGTTTGTCTGAAGCAACCTGCATGGACAGATCAGTCAGGTTTGAGCGAAGGCCCCGGATGTTTGAGGTCCATACCGTTAATGAGGAGAGAGGGGGAGCATCCGATACATGACAGGGGAGGGGATGGGACGGGTAGGGTAAGATGTGGGGTGAGAGGGGGAGGTAGGGAGAGCAGTTGATAGTGTGTCAACGATTACAGAAGAGTTACAACAAAGGGAAAGATGAGGAGGGCAAAAGGTTTGATGGTGATGGGAAGAGGCACAGCGAGGGGTTGTTTGAGGGGGCGGGGGGGCAGATCAAAGTAGAAGGTTGGTTGTATGATCAACAATACATGAACAATGGAACTCCAAGTGGTCAGAGCCAAGTTGGCCGTATCAACATTACAGTGAAAAGTCTTTTAGGGTTTTTTTTAGTGCAACCAATCACAAATTGTGTGACAATGAGATTTCGTTTCATGCCAAAATCATGTTGGTGTCATGTCAAACAATGGATCTTTTTGGAGCAATGAGATTTCGTTTTATGCCAAAAGCATGTTGGTATCATGTCAAACAATGGATCGTTCACGCATCAAACAGGAGCAATTAGCTTTCGTTTCATGCCAAAATCATGTTGGTATCATGTCAAACAATGGATCTTTCACGCATCAAACAGGAACAATGAGATTTCGTTTCATGCCAAAATCATGTTGGTATCATGTCAAACAATGGATCGTTCACGCATCAAACAGGAGCAATTAGCTTTCGTTTCATGCCAAAATCATGTTGGTATCATGTCAAACAATGGATCTTTCACGCATCAAACAGGAACAATGAGATTTCGTTTCATGCCAAAATCATGTTGGTATCATGTCAAACAATGGATCTTTCACGCATCAAACAGGAACAATGAGATTTCGTTTCATGCCAAAATCATGTTGGTATCATGTCAAACAATGGATCTTTAACGCATCAAACAGGAACAATGAGATTTCGTTTCATGCCAAAATCATGTTGGTATCATGTCAAACAATGGATCTTTCAAGCATCAAACAGGAACAATGAGATTTCGTTTCATGCCAAAATCATGTTGTATCATGTCAAACAATGGATCTTTCACGCATCAAACAGGAACAATGAGATTTCGTTTCATGCCAAAATCATGTTGGTATCATGTCAAACAATGGATCTTTCAAGCATCAAACAGGAACAATGAGATGTCGTTTCATGCCAAAATCATGTTGGTATCATTTCACACAATGGATCTTTCACGCATCAAACAGGAACAATGAGATTTCGTTTCATGCCAAAATCATGTTGGTATCATGTCAAACAATGGATCTTTCACGCATCAAACAGGAACAATGAGATTTCGTTTCCGTCCAAAATCATGTTGGTGTCATGTCAAACAATGGATCTTTCACGCATCAAACAGGAACAATGAGATTTCGTTTCATGCCAAAATTATGTTGGTATCATGTCAAACAATGGATCTTTCACGCATCAAACAGGAACAATGAGATTTCGTTTCATGCCAAAATCATGTTGGTGTCATGTCAAACAATGGATCTTTCACGCATCAAACAGGAACAATGAGATTTCGTTTCCGTCCAAAATCATGTTGGTGTCATGTCAAACAATGGATCTTTCACGCATCAAACAGGGACAATGAGATTTCGTTTCATGCCAAAATCATGTTGGTATCATGTCAAACAATGGATCTTTCACGCATCAAACAGGAACAATGAGATTTCGTTTCATGCCAAAATCATGTTGGTGTCATGTCAAACAATGGATCTTTCACGCATCAAACAGAAGCAATGAGATTTCGTTTCATGCCAAAATTATGTTGGTATCATGTCAAACAATGGATCTTTCACGCATCAAACAGGAACAATGAGATTTCGTTTCATGCCAAAATCATGTTGGTATCATGTCAAACAATGGATCTTTCACGCATCAAACAGGAACAATGAGATTTCGTTTCCGTCCAAAATCATGTTGGTGTCATGTCAAACAATGGATCTTTCACGCATCAAACAGGAACAATGAGATTTCGTTTCATGCCAAAATCATGTTGGTATCATGTCAAACAATGGATCTTTCACGCATCAAACAGGAACAATGAGATTTCGTTTCATGCCAAAATCATGTTGGTGTCATGTCAAACAATGGATCTTTCACGCATCAAACAGAGGCAATGAGATTTCGTTTCATGCCAAAATCATGTTGGTATCATGTCAAACAATGGATCTTTCACGCATCAAACAGGAGAAATGAGATTTCGTTTCATGCCAAAATCATGTTGGTATCATGTCAAACATTGCATCTTTCACGCATCAAACAGGAGCAATGAGATTTCGTTTCATGCCAAAATCATGTTGGTATCATGTCACACAATGGATCTTTCACGCATCAAACAGGAGCAATGAGATTTCGTTTCATGCCAAAATCATGTTGGTGTCATGTCAAACAATGGATCTTTCACGCATCAAAAAGGAGCAATGAGATTTCGTTTCATGCCAAAATCATTTTGGTATCATGTCAAACAATGGATCTTTCACGCATCAAACAGGAACAATGAGATATCGTTTCATGCCAAAATCATGTTTGTATAATGTCAAACAATGGATCTTTCACGCATCAAACAGGAGCAATGAGATTTCGTTTCATGCCAAAATCATGTTGGTATCATGTCAAACAGTGGATCTTTCACGCATCAAACAGGAACAATGAGATTTCGTTTCATGCCAAAATCATGTTGGTATCATGTCAAACAATGGATCTTTCACGCATCAAAAAGGAGCAATGAGATTTCGTTTCATGCCAAAATCATGTTGGTATCATGTCAAACATTGGATCTTTCACGCATCAAACAGGAGCAATGAGATTTCGTTTCATGCCAAAATCATGTTGGTATCATGTCACACAATGGATCTTTCACGCATCAAACAGGAACAATGAGATTTTGTTTCATGCCAAAATCATGTTGGTATCATGTCAAACAATGGATCTTTCACGCATCAAACAGGAGCAATAAGATTTCCTTTCATGCCAAAATCATGTTGGTATCATGTAAAACAATGGATCTTTCACGCATCAAACAGGAGCAATGAGATTTCGTTTCATGCCAAAATCATGTTGGTATCATGTCAAACATTGGATCTTTCACGCATCAAACATGAGCAATGAGATATCGTTTCATGCCAAAATCATGTTGGTATCATGTCAAACATTGGATCTTTCACGCATCAAACAGGAACAATGAGATTTCGTTTCATGCCAAAATCATGTTGGTATCATGTCAAACAATGGATCTTTCACACATCAAACAGGAACAATGAGATTTCGTTTCATGCCAAAATCATGTTGGTGTCATGTCAAACAATGGATCTTTTTGGAGCAATGAGATTTCGTTTTATGCCAAAAGCATGTTGGTATCATGTCAAACAATGGATCGTTCACGCATCAAACAGGAGCAATTAGCTTTCGTTTCATGCCAAAATCATGTTGGTATCATGTCAAACAATGGATCTTTCACGCATCAAACAGGAACAATGAGATTTCGTTTCATGCCAAAATCATGTTGGTATCATGTCAAACAATGGATCTTTCACGCATCAAACAGGAACAATGAGATTTCGTTTCATGCCAAAATCATGTTGGTATCATGTCAAACAATGGATCTTTCACGCATCAAACAGGAACAATGAGATTTCGTTTCATGCCAAAATCATGTTGGTATCATGTCAAACAATGGATCTTTCAAGCATCAAACAGGAACAATGAGATTTCGTTTCATGCCAAAATCATGTTGTATCATGTCAAACAATGGATCTTTCACGCATCAAACAGGAACAATGAGATTTCGTTTCATGCCAAAATCATGTTGGTATCATGTCAAACAATGGATCTTTCAAGCATCAAACAGGAACAATGAGATGTCGTTTCATGCCAAAATCATGTTGGTATCATTTCACACAATGGATCTTTCACGCATCAAACAGGAACAATGAGATTTCGTTTCATGCCAAAATCATGTTGGTATCATGTCAAACAATGGATCTTTCACGCATCAAACAGGAACAATGAGATTTCGTTTCCGTCCAAAATCATGTTGGTGTCATGTCAAACAATGGATCTTTCACGCATCAAACAGGAACAATGAGATTTCGTTTCATGCCAAAATTATGTTGGTATCATGTCAAACAATGGATCTTTCACGCATCAAACAGGAACAATGAGATTTCGTTTCATGCCAAAATCATGTTGGTGTCATGTCAAACAATGGATCTTTCACGCATCAAACAGGAACAATGAGATTTCGTTTCCGTCCAAAATCATGTTGGTGTCATGTCAAACAATGGATCTTTCACGCATCAAACAGGGACAATGAGATTTCGTTTCATGCCAAAATCATGTTGGTATCATGTCAAACAATGGATCTTTCACGCATCAAACAGGAACAATGAGATTTCGTTTCATGCCAAAATCATGTTGGTGTCATGTCAAACAATGGATCTTTCACGCATCAAACAGAGGCAATGAGATTTCGTTTCATGCCAAAATTATGTTGGTATCATGTCAAACAATGGATCTTTCACGCATCAAACAGGAACAATGAGATTTCGTTTCATGCCAAAATCATGTTGGTATCATGTCAAACAATGGATCTTTCACGCATCAAACAGGAACAATGAGATTTCGTTTCCGTCCAAAATCATGTTGGTGTCATGTCAAACAATGTATCTTTCACGCATCAAACAGGAACAATGAGATTTCGTTTCATGCCAAAATCATGTTGGTATCATGTCAAACAATGGATCTTTCACGCATCAAACAGGAACAATGAGATTTCGTTTCATGCCAAAATCATGTTGGTGTCATGTCAAACAATGGATCTTTCACGCATCAAACAGAGGCAATGAGATTTCGTTTCATGCCAAAATCATGTTGGTATCATGTCAAACAATGGATCTTTCACGCATCAAACAGGAGAAATGAGATTTCGTTTCATGCCAAAATCATGTTGGTATCATGTCAAACATTGCATCTTTCACGCATCAAACAGGAGCAATGAGATTTCGTTTCATGCCAAAATCATGTTGGTATCATGTCACACAATGGATCTTTCACGCATCAAACAGGAGCAATGAGATTTCGTTTCATGCCAAAATCATGTTGGTGTCATGTCAAACAATGGATCTTTCACGCATCAAAAAGGAGCAATGAGATTTCGTTTCATGCCAAAATCATTTTGGTATCATGTCAAACAATGGATCTTTCACGCATCAAACAGGAACAATGAGATATCGTTTCATGCCAAAATCATGTTTGTATCATGTCAAACAATGGATCTTTCACGCATCAAACAGGAGCAATGAGATTTCGTTTCATGCCAAAATCATGTTGGTATCATGTCAAACAGTGGATCTTTCACGCATCAAACAGGAACAATGAGATTTCGTTTCATGCCAAAATCATGTTGGTATCATGTCAAACAATGGATCTTTCACGCATCAAAAAGGAGCAATGAGATTTCGTTTCATGCCAAAATCATGTTGGTATCATGTCAAACATTGGATCTTTCACGCATCAAACAGGAGCAATGAGATTTCGTTTCATGCCAAAATCATGTTGGTATCATGTCACACAATGGATCTTTCACGCATCAAACAGGAACAATGAGATTTTGTTTCATGCCAAAATCATGTTGGTATCATGTCAAACAATGGATCTTTCACGCATCAAACAGGAGCAATAATATTTCCTTTCATGCCAAAATCATGTTGGTATCATGTAAAACAATGGATCTTTCACGCATCAAACAGGAGCAATGAGATTTCGTTTCATGCCAAAATCATGTTGGTATCATGTCAAACATTGGATCTTTCACGCATCAAACATGAGCAATGAGATATCGTTTCATGCCAAAATCATGTTGGTATCATGTCAAACATTGGATCTTTCACGCATCAAACAGGAACAATGAGATTTCGTTTCATGCCAAAATCATGTTGGTATCATGTCAAACAATGGATCTTTCACGCATCAAACAGGAGCAATGAGATTTCGTTTCATGCTAAAATCATGTTGGTATCATGTCATACAATGGATCTTTCACGCATCAAACAGGAACAATGAGATTTCGTTTCATGCCAAAATCATGTTGGTGTCATATCAAACAATGGATCTTTCATGCATCAAACAGGAGCAATAAGATTTCGTTTCATGCCAAAATCATGTTGGTATCATGTCAAACAATGGATCTTTCACGCATCAAACAGGAACAATGAGATTTCGTTTCATGCCAAAATCATGTTGGTATCATGTCAAACAACGGATCTTTCACGCATCAAACAGGAACAATGAGATTTCGTTTCATGCCAAAATCATGTTGGTATCATGTCAAACAATGGATCTATCACGCATCAAACAGGAGCAATGAGATATCGTTTCATGCCAAAATCATGTTGGTATCATGTCAAACAAAGGATCTTTCATGCATCAAACAGGAGCAATGAGATATCGTTTCATGCCAAAATCATGTTGGTATCATGTCAAACAATGGATCTTTCACGCATCAAACAGGAGCAATGAGATTTCGTTTCTTGCCAAAATCATGTTGGTATCATGTCAAACAATGGATCTTTCACGCATCAAACAGGAGCAATGAGATATCGTTTCATGCCAAAATCATGTTGGTATCATGTCAAACAATGGATCTTTCACGCATCAAACAGGAGCAATGAGATATCGTTTCATGCCAAAATCATGTTGGTATCATGTCAAACAATGGATCTTTCACGCATCAAACAGGAGCAATGAGATATCGTTTCATGCCAAAATCATGTTGGTATCATGTCAAACAATGGATCGTTCACGCATCAAACAGGAGCAATGAGATTTCGTTTCATGCCAAAATCATGTTGGTATCATGTCAAACATTGGATCTTTCACGCATCAAACTGGAGAAATGAGATTTCGTTTCATGCCAAAATCATGTTGGTATCATTTCACACAATGGATCTTTCACGCATCAAACAGGAACAATGAGATTTTGTTTCATGCCAAAATCATGTTGGTATCATGTCAAACATTGGATCTTTCACGCATCAAACTGGAGCAATGAGATATCGTTTCATGCCAAAATCATGTTGGTATCATGTCAAACAATGGATCGTTCACGCATCAAACAGGAGCAATGAGATTTCGTTTCATGCCAAAATCATGTTGGTATCATGTCAAACATTGGATCTTTCACGCATCAAACTGGAGAAATGAGATTTCGTTTCATGCCAAAATCATGTTGGTATCATTTCACACAATGGATCTTTCACGCATCAAACAGGAACAATGAGATTTCGTTTCATGCCAAAATCATGTTGGTATCATGTCAAACATTGGATCTTTCACGCATCAAACTGGAGCAGGGTGTGCTGGATGAAAAGTGACATTTGACCCTTTGTTACCTGCACCACCGAAGGTTATTATTGAGGTTATGTCCGTTATGTTTTCATCTCTGTCTGTATCTGTGAACTGGATATCTCAAAAAGCAATGAACCAATTCGGACGAAATTTGGTGGACAGGTAGCTTATGTGACACGGACGAAATGATTAGATTTTGGTGAAGATCCGGATCCGGCTACTTCAATTTTATAAGTGATTTTTCACCATTGGGAGATAGGGCCAAAAGCGATACATAGCAGGATATCTCAAAAAGTTGTGGATAACCTATGACAAAACTAAGTGGATGAGTTAGGTAAGTGACAAGAACAAGCCGATTATATTTTGGTTCATTTCCGAATGCAGATCCGGCCTATATTATGGATACAAAACCTAAAGTGCTGAGCCTGGCGGAGGCGCACGCTCTACCGAGTACCTTTCCAGTGAGATGGGAAACTCCACACAACGTCCGTCTGATAGATGGCACATTGTGTTACGCAATGCCCGGCCTGCAAAGCACCAATCTTACAGTTTATAGACATAGTTGGGCCAAGAATGAAAAGCAGAGCAGACAGCTTCAAGGCAAGAGCACCTGTCAGGTGGGCACTACCTCTGCATCACCCTTTCAGGTAAATAACAAACTGTACCGGTACACCAATAAATACTCTGAATGCATCATGAAGAATTCGATGGTGATGAAGCAGGGGACATGGTACCTTGAGAATGGTGGGGTCGGCTGCATGGCACAGCGCACCCTGCTTGATCTCCGTCATCTGTCCACCGCTGTCCACCACAAGCAGACGCAGTGGAGTCATGACAGGAGCACCTGTCAGCACCGCCGAGTTTAGCAGCTCCAGCGTCTGCATCATGAGTGTCAAAAAAGGCCAGAGGAAGACATACTTCGTTTATATCAGTCAACATTATCATTAAACATGGCGGCATCAAAGTTTCTCAGTGAATAAATTAGCAGACATCGACTCTTAAAGGGAGCGTGCAAGCTTGGCATTACAAGCATCGATCATGGCCACACGTTGCTGTCTTTAGGCCTCAACACCAACACAAATTCAGTTTGAAATGGAGATCCTCGAGCCAAACTGTATAATGCTTGACACCAAGTAACATAACATGGAAATAGTTCATTTGCATAATCCAAAGCATCATCAGTGACGTCATCAGTAACGTCAAATGAGATTGAGCAATCAACAGGTGGATTAAACGGATGGAAAAAAAAACCCACAACCAATCCGAATTCACAAATCTGAAGATAAATATCTCCAAAGAGAACATCCTACAAGGGGAAGTGCACAATCTCAACATTTTACGCATTTCAGAGAGAATCTGCACAGCAGGTACCAATCAATATAGGCCGCCACCGGAAATGATCAGGGTGCAACATTTATGTGGATTCATATTTTACCAGGAGATCGACAGCCATTTCATAGTGAGTGCAAGAAAAAAACTGCTTGATACAAATTTCATGCAAGTGAGAGAACACGAAGTGATAGAGTAGAGAAGCACCATGACTCCGCATGGCAGCAATGGGAATCGATGAGTTAAAAAAGACATTTAATTGTGAAGTGATAAAAGCTAAGATTAAAATTACAATATGAAACAGGAAGAAGATAGTAGAATATGAACAAAATAAGAATCTTTAATTAAACAATGATAAGAAAAGCCAGCAAAACTATATTGATTCCATTAACCTTCATATTGTAATGGAAACAGACTCTTGGGGGTTAAAGGGTTAATTAGCTAATTCATTTATCCTCAGTGCAAGTTTACTGTCGACATATTGTAAACCCCTATTGAGATCTGCCAAGACAATGTGTTCATCAGGGCCTTGTCCCCCTCCATCCTTTTGTATTTTTAGCTCCCGTTGGACTTGGTCCGAGACGGGAGCTTATGGATTGGGTCTCGTCCGTCTGTCCGTCCCCCACCATACCCCGGACAAGTATGCACCGTTTTTGTTCATACTTGGCATAAAGACAATACATGACGGTGCACAAATATACACAATTTTGTTTCATAATGCGATCAAAGATGGCCGACTGGCGGCCATTTTAGTTGTACAAAACTCAATATTGAACAGGTCCTCAACTATTTTTCGGATATGCATTTACCGATGTTGTTCAAACTTAGCATGCAGATAATGAATGATGGAATACCAATGGACGTCATTTTTCTTTTGAGATCAGATCCAATATGGCCGACTGGAAGCCATTTTGTTACTTAATCGTGTACCCAACCATTTCTCGACATGCATGGACAGATTTTGTTCAAACTTGGCATAAAGACAACACATGAGAGTATACAGTCATATGCAGAAGATTTTGTTTTGTAAACCGACCAAAGATGGCCGACCGATGGCCTTTAACTCCGTAAAGTAAAAGCGTTACGCCTAGATCCCCCGTCGGTGAAGTGATGCGAGTTGACAAAGTGGAGGACGGAAGGCGGCCATCTTGGATTTTGACGTGGCGACCCAATTTTAAACAGCGTTCTCCCTTATACGTAGATACACCCACACACCAGATTAGAAGTTGGTACTTCGCTTATTTTTGAGGATATTCCGCTCGCAAGGTTCAGACATACATGGCGGCGACCATCTTGGATTTTGACGTGGCGACCCAATTTTCAATAGCGTTCTTCCTTATGCGTAGATACACCCACACACCAGATTAGAAGTTAGTAGTTCGTTTATTTTTCAAGATATTTCGCTCACAAGGTTAAGACATATATATGGTGGCGGCCATCTTGGATTTTGACGTGGGTTGCACCCACACACCAAATTATAATTCGGTCCTTCGCTTATGCACGCACGCACGCACGTACGCACGCATGGGAAAACCATAGTCCCCCTTTCGCTCCGCGGTGCGACGGGGGACAAAAATGACTAAAACCACTGGGGCGATGACATTTTATGTGTTTTACTGTTTGTTTCACTGTTAAATTCGCTTTATTTCCATTGTTCTTGTTTGCTTAACAACCTTTTCCTTTCTCCTCGCTGATCATGTAATCAACAGTCCTCAAGCTAAGAACCACCTTCAGCTGGAGACTCATCTAAAACCATGAATTGGTCAATCGAATAGCATTCCAGACCTTAGGGTCTTTTCGATGAAGACTTAGCTGGATGTTGCCATAATCCAAAGGTTCCTGCCCAATCCTACAGACGGGATTAGCGATAAAACTGCTTCCGAGCAATGATGGTTCTGGAGGCCACATGCTGAATACGAGAGAAGATTAAGCTAATGTGAACATACGTGTTTCCATGTTGGTACATGATGCAGTCTTTTTGATAGATGTGCATGGATGGACTGCAAACTATTGTGACATTGATGTGCTATAAAGCAGCACATAAAGGATGAGAAATAGTGTGGCCTAAGTAGCCAATACAGGGAAATCTGACAGCCTCACCGATCAAAACTTCTCTGTGCATCGGGAGATTAAACAATTTAGAAAACCTTTCCAGTTTGGAACTGAGCAGAGAAGGACAATTTCAGACAAGAAGGATCACAAAATGGCCACGAGACATTCACGATCAAATAGATTTCAGTTCATTTTCAAAAACCCAGGCCCAAGCACAAGGCGTAATCAATCTCCATGTTGTTGATCTGTATTACAAATTTAATTATCCAGTGCAATGGGTCAAATATTTCGGAACTTTCAATCTGCCCAGTGGATGAGTGTGGATTTCTGTCTTTGTGGATATATATTTAAGTGGATGGTTCTTGCATACATGTCCCACCTTTGCATACAGATAGCCATTTCCTTGAACAACCATCATCAATATCTGACAAGATGTTGCTTTGGATTGCTTGTGAGGCTCCACCAAGGGCAATGAAAGCCAAACCGTGTGAGGTTTCACTAATTATATTCACAATGCCTCTCCAAGATAAGACAACACCATTTATTGTGCACAATTTTTGACTTGTGTCTCTCCTTGCCCGATAGGCTGTTGGGGGGTGTCACGTGGGCATTCACATACAACGAAGCGGCTGTGGGTGATGTTATTGAGTGGTCACATTTTCCACAGATGCAATCAGCTAGAAAATTTGGAATTCCACCAGATTAATCTGGGTCCAGCATATAATAATTATTGAAAGGCATCCTTACTGCCAATAAACAAATGCTGGTAGATGAGAGAGTGCGGGCTCAACATCTCCTACCAGGTACATTGGGCGGGCAAGATACCGGAGAGGTAGGTACACTCACCTCTGAGCTGTCGAGCCTGGTTTTGAATCTCAACCCAACTATGACCTGCCATCCTGGTATTTCACAGGCAGGCTGATACAGAAATGTATCCTGTGTCGGCACCCTGTGTGCCAGCATTATTTGTGGATGTTAAAGATCCCACGGTGTCCTTTGCGAAGAATAGATGAGCTATCACTGCCACCTGGGCAACTTGCATATTCTTGCTCTCGCCCACAAATGATTGAATCAGCGGTACAACTGTGCCTTCGTACCAATTGATACAAACACACAGCCACGTGCGGGCTATGTATGAACAAACCAACCAGGTATATTTGTATGAGGGAGAGGTTGGTTGGCGGTGGAGGACCAGACAAGAATAATATTGTTGTGGACGCGGTTAAAGATGTTATTTACCGAGCGGTTGGTATTACCGCGACCGAACAGTTCCCCCGATTCTTCCCCAACTCACCCGATTCACCCAGACATTGGCCAAATCGCGCTATGCCAAATCAATGATAGAAAGGACACGACGACTGGGAAAGAGGAAACGACGCAAGGGGTACAGTTCTCAAGACCTCCGGAGGAGGGTATAATTACAGTGGTGAAGAAAAGGGGTAGATTAGAAGGCAGTGAGGTAAAGACACAGAAGAGATGGGCACTTAATTACCGTCTTATCTTATCCCAGACAGACCACAGACAAACGGAACAAGGCAGACTTACACAGGGATTGATGGCAGGAAGGGACAGGTAGGTCGATAGCACAAGGTGCACCTTGCCTCGGGGACAGGATAAAGCACGGTCCAGAAGATGCGGGGAGGTGTCACAGCGCTCGGAGGGGACGTCTTTCTTTCTCCAAGCTCAGCGCGCATCTGACGTCACCCCCCTCTCACCGCGCATGCTCAGCCGGGAGTGACACGCCCTCGGCTGGTTGGTTCCGCCCCACTGGGGCCGGTCCGCCGCTTCCATTGGGTGCGGGGGTTACCGGGCTCCGCCCTTGACGAGGAGCTGACAGGGAGCCCCTATTTGGTAACCCGGTCGAGCACATGTTCGATGGCGCCTCGTTGGGAAGGCCTGGTGCCCTCCCAACACCCCCTACCAACCAAGCCAGAGTGAGGACGCGCACTTCCTGCGCTCGTTGTTGTTGTTGTTGTTGTTGTTGTTGAACTGTGAGGAAGAGCTGCGGGGAGGTATTGGGAGGTCCTAAACTTCCTAACGGTGCCATACAATCACATTCTGGTGCAACGAAGGGTCAGAATTAATGGAAACGAGTCCTTAACTGACATAGACTAAGAATAACTAGCAAGATGTCCTATAGTTGTCTTACATGAGATGCGGTGAACCTGGGCAAGACATTTAATGGGGGAAATAGGGGGAGGTCGGGTCTACAGAGTGTTGTTTACAGAAAATGGGACTAGGGAATGGGGGATTGGGGATAGTTGGGAAGTATTGAGGAAATAGGGGAATATTTACAAGCGGATATGGATGGATGCAAATCCCATATCCGCAACACTGCACTCTTCTCTACCTCGGGGCGTGTCCCGACCCGATAAATTTTTACCTACTTTAGTGTGGCACTCAGATGTAGTTCCCTCTACTACTAACTCAACCCTGAGTGCGACAGTTTTACAGATGTTCACAAATGAGTAAATATGTCCCCCTGCGACGTTGCACCCTTCTCCTAACAGAAACACACCCACAGGATAACCGAATCGCGGAAAGCATCCTCAAACTAAACATACAGCCGGTAGGGAGCATTATTTATACAACACTGATATTTACACTACGATACAGGACCTGTTTTTTGAGGAACACATGCAGATGTTATGCAGAGGGAGAGCACGCATGCCAGCACGATACACCAACCCACGAGTGCCCTGTGGCCCTATGGCCTTTAATAATGTGCAGAGCACCCCGTCCAAGCACCAAAAGCACCACCCCATTACGCACAGTCAGCACCATCCAGTGCACCAATAAAGTGTTCATAAAAATGCACAATTAAGTGTCCATGGTCACCGGTGGTGTCGCAGCCGGCCGATGTTCTGCCGCTGGTCTTGCCTTCATGGAGTGCACTTGGCCTTCTGGCTTCTTTAGAAATAAAGAAAGGCGCCAACCGCATCCATTTCTGAATTGTGGCCGTCAGGGGGGCCAACTAAAAGTGGTTCACCTGTATGGCATAGGTGCCACGTTGACCCAGAGGTCCATCCACGGGTGGTGCTTGACCGCAAAAGAACTGCGGTCCATTGTGGGCGGCCACAAAAATTGCGGTCCATATGATGTATCGATCCAGGCAGCAAGCAGTGGAAGTACAGGCCCACAACTGCGGAGCCAGCACCTCTCTCTCCTCTCTCTCTGCCCCAAAGCCAGATCCTCGGAGGTGGGAGACAAAAGAAGACAAGTGAGTAAGGTGGTAAGGGCGC
The DNA here is from genome assembly GCF_964187855.1 of Myxine glutinosa. Taxonomy (NCBI): domain Eukaryota; kingdom Metazoa; phylum Chordata; class Myxini; order Myxiniformes; family Myxinidae; genus Myxine; species Myxine glutinosa. The sequence goes on from NC_136274.1 coordinate 2,443,548, forward strand.
AAAAGTGCACGCAATACAAGGTAATGCACACTGGGGGCACATGGGAACCAGGTGAGACAGGTACGTTCCTTCCGTACGCCCCCCCCCCCCCCACCAGGTAACCTACATTGCCCCTCCCTTACCCCTTCCTGTATCCACAAAACACAACACTACCCATAAACATCTACTTTACACATCAACAACGTCCCTACTGTCTTCCCCGTTCCTCCCATAAACCAAATTCTTCTTCTCTCCCTCCTAACCAATCAAATTTGCCATTTCCAACTCTCATCAAAATATGCCATCACCAATTCATCATCAGTCCCTCCTAAGGAGGGAGAGATGGAATCACCCCAATGTCTCATCCACGTCGTGATGCGTCTCACAAATCCAAACAGCAATTCTCCTTTCCTGCAACACAAGACAAAGAAAACACAGGTGTGGAGTCATTAGCATCACCTCAGGTAAGTGGCTGCGTATGGTGCGACAGGTTCATCAATCCTAACTATTTCCTAAATGACTTTAACAACTTTACATTACCCGGGGTCTTTCCCTGCCAATCCATTGGCCAACTTACACTATGGGTTCTAAAAACCAATTCCCATTGACCAAACTGTGGTGCTTCTCAATTTGGGGTCTCACTCCCCCGATTCATCTCCTGGTGCCCTTGCACAATTTCTGGGCTGTGACGTGTAGCTCTCCCAGCAGGTCTACCCATCTGCCTCCACCACTGCAGTTGCCTCCCGAGCTTACCTGCTCCTTACCTAACCTATCTAACTGGGGAAGGCCCCTCCTGGCTCTGTCACCCCTTGGTGCCCTCTGGCACTGGGCTACCCGGGTCCGTCCTCCAGATCCTCGGGCCCCATCCACAACAACTACTACCGGCTCCCAGAGCCCACCTGCGGCCTCACCTGGCCGACATCCTCACAGTGGTGGAGTGCCCAAACCAACTACACACACTAACAGGCTACACGCCCAGCCATTTCCACAACACTAATGCACCCATCCAATCATCATTCTTCCACCTGCACCACAGATGCCAATATCCAACCACAATTTACCTATACCCTCTACCTAACACTTACACTACCCGCCCCGGGTATCCGTGATGGGGGTCCACTCTTCCCCCATCCACACCTTCGCACCATTTACTCCAACTCTCTCCACACCACTCATTCTCTGCTCCATATATTCCACACACCTGTACTTGCACACCTGTGCTCTCATACTTGGTGCCACCTGCACCCTTCTCTCCCCAAAGCGCATTCGCGCTGATCCACAACACTCACTACTCACCATGACACTCATCCGCAATGCTCTCTCATTCATCACTTGTACACTCACACACACCTCGGAGCATTGCCTCACCGATGCCTCATTTGAAGCTGCTCACCAGCACTTCCATTCACACTGCATCATCTGCTCTGTCTACTCCCTTCTAAAACTCGCGCTCCTCCATCTTCCCTTACACTCAGCGCTCCCACGTCATTATCATCCACTAAGCTACTACGTCCCCACTACAGGTACCAAGTCTCCTACTTAAATCTTGTCACCTCTTGTCACCTCTAGTCCCTATCAATATAACCAAGCCCTCCCTGGCTCGGTTGTCATAGCCACCCCATAAACTATAGCGCATTTGCCCCCAATCATGGGAAGGGTGGCAGGGATGCCACCCTTACCCACCGTCATACGGCGCGAGTGGGACCTTGTGGGACCACCTCGTATGTGAGTCGTTGCCCGCCTGCCGGACCCCGTGCGTCGCCCCTTGCGGGGTCAGCGCGGGGCCGAACCGGCCGGGCCCCCACAGTACATTACCCCCAAGGGGCTCCCGTGCCTCCCCTGTCCCTCTAAAAACTACCCCTGTTGGTGTCGATGCATGGGTCACGCTTCCGCAACCCGCTACCCATTCCATACCACCACAACCTTGCTCACTCACACCTCGCACCTCTCCCATCACCGGACCCTCTCGCTCGCACCCTCGTTCCATACACTCCGGACCAGCCATACACCTCACTCTTGGCCTCTCACGAACATCCGGGTCCATCTCGACCCCCAAGCTTATTAAATCACCTGGCACATCACACGCACGACCATATTGGTCACCACTTACACCGGGTCCTCTTTCTCTTCGCTTCTCCTCCATCACCTGCGAATCCCTCATCCGGTTAATGAGCACATCATCACGATCCGAACACAGACTTTGGACCAATTCTTTTACTTCCTCTTTTATCTCTTTCTTATCCTCTCTCCGTCGCTTCTTAATTTCGCTCACCCCTTCTTCCACTTCTTCTAATTTCTGCTTCACCTCCTTCATCTCCTCGTGCGCCCCCTTAAGTTCTTCCTCTAACTCCACCTTATTTTTTTCTATGTGCTCCCGCACCTCCCGCTCTTTAAACTCCATCACCTCTACCACCTTGTTCATTTTCCTCGTCAGGTCCTCATGTACCGTCTGACACTCTTTTTTAATTACCCCTACGTCCTTTTTCATCTCCTTCTGTGTTGATTTTAAACCCTCTATTACCGCTGTGTTCTTCTTTACCTGGTCCCCCAACTCCTTTTGTCCCACTGTCAGCTGTTCTACTCCCAGCGTCAACTCCTCTATACCACCTTGCAATTTTACAGTCCCCTTTCTCACCTCCTTCTCCATGCGCTCCTTACAGTGCCTCACCTCCTCGCGCACTCCTCCAACCTCCTCACTCACACCTCTTCTGATCTCCTCTCCCATCACTTGCATCTCCTGCCCAGATGCCACCCTCATCTGCTCCATTTCCTCCCTGTGAGCATCCAATTTAGTTTCTACCCCCATTCTGACCCCCTCTATCTGCTGCCCCATTTGTTTAACTTCGCTTTCCGCTTGGTCCCTCATGTCCCTCAATTTGCCTTCCATACTGTTTTCTAACCCCTCTAACCCCTTTTTCATCCCTTCCATTTGATTCTCTTGAGCGGCCATTCTGTTTTCTACCCCCGTTAACCCCTCCTGTATTTCCCCTAATCTATTGTCTAATCCCTCAAATTTGTTGTCTAGTCCCTCAAATTTGTTTCCTAATCCCTCTATTCTACTCCCTAACCCTCCGATCTGGGCCCCCATGTCCTCCCTCAATTTCTCGCTATTGGACCCCATGTCCTCCCTCAATTTCTCGCTATTGGACCCCATCCTTTGTTCTAACCATTGGCTATTGGCCCCCATGTCCTCCCTTAATTGCTTGCCCATTCTTTGTTCCAATTGTTCGCTATTCTGGGACATAAGGGCCTTCATTTGTATAAAAAAAAGGTTCAAATCCACCAGCAGCGCTGCTACGGTCGCGGGCGCGGTCGCCGTAGGCATCTGCGAGGCGCCATTTTGCGCGCCCCTAACCTCGTGCGCGAGGATGCCATTTTGCGAACCTGCCGCCCTCACTGCTTCGCTCTCCTCATGTCCCTCAATTTGGTCCTGGATCGAACCTGCCTCACTCTCCTCTACCGGAACCCAGCCGTCTTGATCTCCCATCGCGCGACTTTCAAAATTCGGGGTTTTTTTTGTAAAACAAAATCAAATTTCGGTGACTTGTAATTTTGAGCGCGTTAAGCGCGCTTCGGGTCCGTATCTCACTCCCAGACACCAATTGTTGCAGTAATAACACAATTGGTGTCCAAAATTTGGGCTAAATAAATTTAGTCCCAGGTTCGAATCCCAACTCCTGACTACCAATTGTTGCGGACGCGGTTAAAGATGTTATTTACCGAGCGGTTGGTATTACCACGACCGAACAGTTCCCCCGATTCTTCCCCAACTCACCCGATTCACCCAGACGTTGGCCAAATCGCGCTATGCCAAATCAATGATAGAAAGGACACGACGACTGGGAAAGAGGAAACGACGCAAGGGGTACAGTTCTCAAGACCTCCGGAGGAGGGTATAATTACAGTGGTGGAGAAAAGGGGTAGATTACAAGGCAGTGAGGTAAAGACACAGAAGAGATGGGCACTTAATTACCGTCTTATCTTATCCCAGACAGACCACAGACAAACGGAACAAGGCAGACTTACACAGGGATTGATGGCAGGAAGGGACAGGTAGGTCGATAGCACAAGGTGCACCTTGGCTCGGGGACAGGATAAAGCACGGTCCAGAAGATGCGGGGAGGTGTCACAGTGCTCGGAGGGGACGTCTTTCTTTCTCCAAGCTCAGCGCGCATCTGACGTCACCCCCCTCTCACCGTGCAAGCTCAGCCTGGAGTGACACGCCCTCGGCTGGTTGGTTCCGCCCCACTGGGGCCGGTCCGCCGCTTCCATTGGGTGCGGGGGTTACCGGGCTCCGCCCTTGACAAGGAGCTGACAGGGAGCCCCTATTTGGTAACCCCGTCGAGCACATGTTCGATGGCGGCTCGTTGGGAAGGCCTGGTGCCCTCCCAACACCCCCTACCAACCAAGCCGGAGTGAGGACGCGCACTTCCTGCGCTCGTTGTTGTTGTTGTTGTTGTTGTTGAACTGTGAGGAAGAGCTGCGGGGAGGTATTGGGAGGTCCTAAACTTCCTAACGGTGCCATACAATCACATTCTGGTGCAACGAAGGGTCAGAATTAATGGAAACGAGTCCTTAACTGACATAGACTAAGAATAACTAGCAAGATGTCCTATAGTTGTCTTACATGAGATGCGGTGAACCTGGGCACGACATTTAATAGGGGAAATAGGGGGAGGTCGGGTCTACAGAGTGTTGTTTACAGAAAATGGGACTAGGGAATGGGGGATTGGGGATAGTTGGGAAGTATTGAGGAAATAGGGGAATATTTACAAGCGGATATGGATGGATGCAAATCCCATATCCGCAACAATATAGTAAGTGGATGATAAAAGGCAAGATCAGAAAGTGAAATGACGTATGGGAGAGGAGACAGGAGAGACATCTGAAGAAATCTATCCAATGGACATCTTGATCTTCAGCTGGGAACTTCAGCCCATCAAAGTTTCGATCCTTCAAACCCAGAATATTCCTACAGGTCACACAAGATCTGCCAGAAACCTTCTGCTGGTGAAACTGCCAAAATTAAGACTCTCTGCTCACCTTCACTCCTTCATTCCTCTTTTCTCCCGCCTCTGGAACAAACTCCCTCACTCTCTTCAATCCCACTCCACCCTCCAGGTCTTTAAAACAGCTGTTCACCACCATCTCTTATCTTCCCCCATCCAAAACCTTGATCTTTTCTACCCCCGTTAAAACACCCCAAACCTGCCTCTTTAAATCCCCAACTTCTTTCCTGAAATTCCTAGAAGTGTTCATTTGCTTTATACCGTGTACCCCTCCCCCTTCCCCCAGCCCTCCCACTTCCACAGATCTACCGATGTCCCTGTTATCTTCTGTTGTTGTGCTTGTGTGCCTCCCTCTCTCCCCCCATCTCGCCTCCCACTCCCTTCATTGCATGTTCTATGTGTCTGTGCATGTTTTCATGTTCAATCTGTTAGTTCAATCCGACTTAATTCCTGAAATTCCTCGTAGTGTAAATTTGTTGCTCTCTCTCATGCAATTCGTTTTATACCGTGTACCCCTTCCCTCCCCCTCCCTCCCTCCAACCCTCCACCCCCCCCCCCAGCCCTCTCCCCTCCACAGACCTCCCGATGTCCCTGTTCTCTACTGTTGTGCTTGTGTGCTTCATTCTCTTCCCATCTGGTCTCCCCCTCCCTTTATTGTTTTGTGTCCGTTTATGGCTTTTTGTGTTTTATGTGCTAATGTGTGTTTAATGTGCCAGCTCTTACACGAGCCTCGATCTTGTATAAAAAAAAAAAAAATCTCCGAATCATGCGTTGCAAACCTTCATGTGTCCATGGGTCATTCCATAAGGGAGATATATATATATATATACTCAACATCAAAATAAACATCAAATCTTTAGAAGGACACTCAATGAAATTCTCCACGCAAAAATGAAAAATATTTGAACACAGAGGAAGAGTTGAGCTATCTTTACGAAACACATGCCAATAAACAAGAGGTTGCCTCAATCACAAAAAAACAAAAAGCATGAACATCACAAGGGGGGGGGGGGGGTGGGTGCAACAAAAGTCACAGCACTGCAACGCAGGCACGCTCCTGAATACAGTCAAAACAAAATGACACAGGAATGGCCACAACACTCCTAACAGTCAAGGAATGACAGCAGACCTCAATATCGTGTGTGCCCTCCCTGAGCAGTGATGCAGGCTGTACACCTCTGACGCATGCTCTGTACCAGGCATCTGATGCGGTCCTGGGGAAGTCTGTCCCACTTCTCCAGCAAGCCTTGAATGAGCATTTGCCGATTGACAGCCGTTGATCTCCTCGACGTCAAAAAAGCTCATCCCATAAATGCTAAATGGGATTGAGGTCAGGGGATTAAGGCAGCCAAGGCATCACTTCATCATCTTGTTCCTGGAGGAAGTTTGTGGTCAAGCGAGCAGCATGGGATCGAGCTGGAAAACTGTGATGTCAGGATGAGCCTGGAGAAATGGCAGCAAATGAGGTCTCAAAACTTCATTGACATAACGCTGACTCGTGAGATTGCCTTCAATGACGACCAGAGGTGTCCTGAAACGGGTGGAAATGCCGGCCCATACCATCACACTGGGTCCTCCCCAACGATTGATCTGGCGAATACAGCATGATGCATACCTTTCCCCACCTCTGCGACACACCCGTTGACGCCATTCAGCAGCATGGAGGCCAAACCTGGACTCATCACTGAACAAGACTGCACTCCACTGTTGCTGTGTTCAGCGGCGATGCTGCAGACACCAGTATGTTTGTTCCCCCGATGCACTGTTTTCAACACTGGACCTCTGCAAGGATGTCTTGCCACCAGGCCCCAACTTCTCAAGCACCTCTGCACAGTAGATACACTGATGTGGTTGTTGTGGCGACCTTTTGTCACTGCAGCCGTTTGCGTCGCAGGGCAGAAACGATCACGAAGATGCTGCAGCACAATCCAGCAGTCTTGGTTTGGGGTGGTTACCCGTGGTCTTCCTCTTCATGTACCATCATTCACAGTTCCTGTTTCACCGTAACGCCTGGCCAGGTTGGAAATTGTAGGCTGTGAGCAACCAAGACGTTGGGCAACTGCCTCACAATAAAAAGCGCGTCTGTCGTTCCTCTTCCTGGCATAAATCCAAACAGCATTTCGTCGATCTTCACCTTCTTCCTTATCCTCCTCTCCAACACCCTTTCCAATACCTTCATTCCATGCTCCAATAACTTTATCGCTCGATACGAGCCACAGTCCAGAGGGTCACCTTTCCTCTTGTATAGAGGGACGAGGGTACTCAGTTCCCAATCCACTGGAATGCGGCCTTCTTTCACCACCAGATTACAGACCTCTGTCATTCTCTTCACACCCCAACTTCCTGCTGCCTTCAACATATCTCCCACAACTCCCGTCGGCCCTCCTGCTTTTCTACTCTTCATTGCTTTTATCGCTTCCTCAACTTCCTTCTCAGTTATCTTCTCTGCCGGTTCTAAAACTGGGTTACTCTCTATGTTGTCATCCCATTCATTCTCTGTATTCAACAGCATTTCCATATATCTTTTCCATCTTCCTTTAATTCCATCTGGGTCCACAACGATTTGTCCCACTTCATCCCTCAAGCAACTCACCCCCATCACATCACACCTCTCTTTCGCTATCTGCTTTGCAATCCTGAATACCGCTCTCTGACCCTCTTCCGAATGCAAGCGTTCTCCGAACATTTTCCGACATGCCTCCTGCGCCTTTGCTACCTCTTTCTTTGCAGCCTTCTTGGCTGCCTTATAACTTTCATGCTCTGCTTTTTCTGCACCCATACCCTTCGCCTTCTGCCATTCCTTGAACTTCTTCCTCTTCTCATCAATCCTCTTTCCAACTTCATCATCCCACCACCATGTTTCCGAGTGCCTCGGTGGTCCTTTTGTCCATCCACATACCTCACCAACGGCTCCCAACAGACTATCTTTCATTGACATCCAACCACTTTCAAGCTCAACCACATCATCCTCTACCCTACTCAGCCTCTCTTTTAATGCCTCCCTTACTGTCACCTCTTTCAACCTCCACACCTTCATTCTCGGTTAGTACTTCACCCGCCGAGCTCTCCTCGCACCTTTCACCTTTATGTCGCAGACAACCAAGTGGTGCTGTGAAACAGCCTCCACCCCCGGGATCACCTTTGTACCCGGAGGTGCCCCCTAGCTCGCCTACGCACCATCAGGTATTCAGCGGTTGTCGTCGACCCACCTGACGTGTATGTAACAAGCTTATTATCCTCTTTCTGGAACTGAGTATTACAAATCAACAAATCAGCTCCATCAGCAAACTCCAAAATCCTTTCACCTTCTCCATTTCTCACACCATATCCATAAACCCCATGAACTCCCTCAAAACCGTCCGTACTCCTTCCCACATGTCCGTTTAGGTCTCCTCCTACCACAACAACTTCCTCATCTTTCACGTTTTCCATCAGCTTCTCTATCGCACACCAGAACTTGTCCTTCTCTTAATCGCTCCGATCAACCTGCGGAGCATATCCCGAGATGACGTTCACCAAGAGCTTTCCAATCATCATTTTCACCATCATCAACCTATCACTCACTCTAGTCACACTCACCACACTGTCTGCAAACACTTCAGAAAAAAGGACACCAACACCATTCATGCCCCCCGGGCACCCTTGCCACACAAAGTTGTATTTCTGTCCCTGCCTATCCTTCACCATTCTCACACCACTTCCCTTCCTTCTCGTCTCTTGCACACAACATATGTCCACTCTTCTTCTGACCTATACTTCCACCACTTCTCCTGATCTCCCTGTCATTGTCCCTACATTCCATGTCCCAAACCTCAGAAACCGATCTCCACTTCGGGCTGTACCCTGCCCATATGTAGTTGTAATTGTCATGGTTCTCTTTTTGAGGCAATGTTTTTTATGGCCGGATGCCCTTCCTGACGCCAACCTTCTTACTAGCCTCCTACGACACGCAGGGATACGGTGTACCTATTCTAAACCGAGGCACACACTAGCACATTCATCCCAGCAAGATGGTACTCACTTTGCTGACCTCAGAAGGATGACAGGCTGAGTCAATCCCTTCCCCCTCGACCCCCCCCCCCGCCCCTCCACGGCGTTAATTCAACGATTGACCAGGATTCCAACTCAGGATCCTGGGATCCCAAGCTAGCACCCTTACCGCTAAGCCAACATCAAGCTCCATATATATATGTGCGGTGACATAAGCGGTGACACTAGCCCCGGCAGGAATATACTTCCTGTTTACTAAATTGTTAGATGAGTTCATCTTCAATGCACTTTCACACACTTACATACACATACATACACTTACATCCGGGGTCTGCCTAGCAGGCACGTAAGGCATTGGCCATTAAAAAGCTCGCAGTGTCAGTGTGAGAAATCTCTGAGGATATCCTGGAGACTCAATAGCTTAGTAGGCTGTCACCGCGTAAGTGATGAGGTTTCTGGGTTCAAGTCCTGGGTTGAGTCAGAATTTTTTTCACACTAGCCCCACGTAGGAATTTACTTCCTGTTTAATATATATATATATATATATATATATATATATATATATATATATATATATATATATATATATATATATATATACTGAAATGCAAAAGAAACTTACCACCTTTGAAACCTTTAAATATCAACAATAACACTGCGTGTAGTAAATGTGTGAACTTATTTGTGGACAATAGTGTCCTCACTGTCAGACAAAACGGTCACGGATGGTCACTTGAACCTTCAATGGTCACTTCATAGCACAGCTGTTGAACAGCCGTTTTGACTGTCAGTGATTAGCCAAGGGGTATGGGATGATTTTAATGAGCTGCACGTGATGTCTTGATATTGGCTTTAAAAAGGCAGTGCAAAATGGGCATTTCAATCAACATGCCACGATTGTCAAGGGATCAACGGCAGCGTGCCCTGGGCATGCTGCAAGGCGGACTGACCTACCGTACAAACCAACAATTGCTAATTGAAACATTGGCATTTTATTTATGACATGTCAAGTTTTTGACCAAGATACACCATCTCATCAGTTTGCTCTACAGTACAGAACAGCACAGGGTGCAATGTCAGTCCCCTTTCAATAGTGTGTGTGGCAGGTAGCTCAATCCGCCTTGCAGCATGCCCAGGGCACGCTGCCGTTGATCCCTTGACAATCGTGGCATGTTGATTGAAATGCCCATTTTGCACTGGCCTTTTTAAAGCCAATATCAAGACATCACGTGCAGCTCAATAAAATCATCCCGTACCCCTTGGCTAATCACTGACAGTCAAAACGGCTGTTCAACAGCTGTGCTATGAAGTGACCATTGAAGGTTCAAGTGACCATCCGGGACCGTTTTGTCTGACAGTGAGGACACTATTGTCCACAAATAAGTTCACACATTTACTACACGCAGTGTTATTGTTGATATTTAAAGGTTTCAAAGGTGGTAAGTTTCTTTTGCGTTTCAGTATATATATATATATATATATATATATTTATATATATATATATATATATATATATATATATATATATATATATATATATATATATATATATATATATATATATACATACATATATATATATATATATATACATATATATATATATATATATATATATATATATATATATATATATATATATATATATATATATATATAATATAATATATACAGTACACACACACACACACACACACACACACACACACACACACACACACACACACACACACACTGGGCTCGATGGAGCGGGTGTGTTGGAGTGGATTAAAAAAACCAACTCCGAACAAAGAGTCACAGACCCCCAACAGAGAAAACTCTTTGAAGACTGTGTGGACACACCAGGCAGCCGAGGTGCATCCTGCCAAGATAGGTGGCTGCACCTTCCACTAAAAGAGGCAGAGTCCTGCATCAAAGCGCAAAGCTGCGACGATGCTGCCTGTCTTAAAGGAAAAAATCTCAGCAGGACAGAAATAAAAAATAATGAAAGCTGGAATGCTGAGGGGAAGGGGACATTCTTCCACCCAGAAGGCGCTCTGCACCTGAAGCGAGGGGGGTGGGCAGTGAAGGAGACCTATTCATGGCTGCAACTCAAACAGAAACAAAAGATAATGGGCAGAAGGCCAAAGAGGGACAGGGAAGAGGATGAGGCACAATGTGATATGGAAGAGGAGGTGGCTAATAGGATAGAGCAGGTGCCAACTGAAGAAAGACCACGACTAATTTGACTACAACATAATAAACACAGAAAAGGAAAATCAGCCACACTGAAAGAAATAAACATAATAAATTTTGCAGTCAGCACTATTCATTCAGGAAAAAGTAACAACGAAACACTACAACAACAGAACAGTTTCCACAAATAAAAGCAAAGCACTACCTTTGAATCAACGACTTGAGAGATGGAGGGCGATGTTCAGAAAGGAGACAGGACAAATACAGCGATTCCAAAGAGGAACTCAAAGCCCAAAACTAAAGAGGAGAATCCAGAAAATAAAATACAAATATAAAATTTAAGACAAAGGCCAAGAGGTAATGGTTGCTGAAAACAAACTGAACATCGAAATGATAGCAAGGAAAAATACAAACTACGATGAGGATAACATAAGAAGAACACAAGGCCAAATGTTTGAAAACAACCTGAAGAGATTCTAACGTGAACTAGGGAAACGGAGGCAGAATGCGTCATTCCCTCCGGAAAAAGATGAACTGGAACAATTCTGGAAAGGAATTTATGAAGATCGAAAAGAACACGATAAGGAGGTGGATTGGGTCTAAAACCTGGAAGAGAAAGAGTAACATCTTGAGTAAATGTCTCCAGTAACAATTGATGCAGAAAAAATAAGACAACAACTTGTAAAGATGGCAAACTTCAAAAGCCCTGGCACAGATGAGATCCCAAACATCTGGTTAAAGCAATTTGATGCTCTCCACGTTCACCATGCTCGAGCATTCAATGAACTTATCCAATGGGATCAGGAAATGGATAAATGGTTCACAAAAGGTAACACTTTCCTCATCCCAAAATCTGAATAAACCCAACTAACCCCAAAATACCAGCAACATAACCTGTAATAATTAGTCTACCAACAACATACAAACTTTAAACAGGAATCATCACAGAAACAATGTACCACCACCAAACAATGTACCACCACCAAACAATGTAACACCACCATACAATGTACCACCACCAAACAATGTACCACCACCTAACAATGTACCACCACCAAACAATGTACCACCACCAAACAATGTACCACCACCAAACAATGTACCACCACCAAACAATGTACCACCACCAAACAATGTACCACCACCAAACAATGTACCACCACCAAACAATGTACCACCACCAAACAATGTACCACCACCAAACAATGTACCACCACCATACAATGTACCACCAGCAAACAATGTACCACCACCATACAATGTACCACCACCAAACAATGTACCACCACCAAACAATGTACCACAACCAAACAATGTACCACCACCATACAATGTACCACCACCAAACAATGTACCACCACCATACAATGTACCACCACCAAACAATGTACCACCGAAGACCCAAAAGAGCCAGAAGATCCAAAAGTCCCCGAGCACCCAAAAGACTCCGAGGATGCAACAGATTCCCCCCCCCCCCCCAATGCCACCCCTCCCCCGCCCCTCGGGTCCAGTAGGTAGGTATGCCAGCCACAACGTGCTGAAGGCCAATGAAAATTTGGTACAACTGACCAACGGGCCCACTGGTATATATAAAGCCCCAGTCTGTCCATAAATACAATCGGCCCCACCAGTTGTAACCCCATCATATTGCATACTGATGGCATCCTCTTGGCAAATGGAAGTGCAAGAAATCATTTTCAAACATACAGGATAGGTGGGGGGAAGGTGGGGGGAAGACCCCAATTCTCTCTATGCAAATATGTATGCAAAGCGCGATACTTGTTAAATCCATTAAAAAAAGTTGACCTTAAAATTAATTGGTGGTTAAATTCAGTGACCTGATATGCAGATCCTCTTAAAATGTCAAGTCAATCAGATGAAAATTGAGGATTTTAGAAATTTCACAAAGTTGGTGACCTTTGGCCTGTGTCGACCTTTTGACCTCAAATTCAATAGGCGTCTTCCTTATGACGAACTCGACGATTTGGTGAAGTTTTGTGAATATCAGTTTAAAATTGTGACCTGTGAGCAATTGACAGACAAACAGACAGACCAACAGACAAACAGACAGACAGAATAACACACAACACAAACCAATATACTTGAAAAATCTTCGATTTTCGCAAGTAACAAACAAAGAACTAGGCAGACAGGCAGGCAGACAGCCAGACAGCCAGACAGACAGAGGGGTGAAAACGTAACCACTTCCATCCACCTTCGGTGGCGGATGTAACAAAGAAAACAGTATCATTTCACATGACAAGAGAGAGAGCACAAACAGAAAAATCCAGAAGGAAAATGATTCAACATCAAAAGGTCAAAATATCAGGAAACGTCCACATGGAGCAAATCCGAATGTAAAGGAAAGGAAAACCGATTTGCTTTTTGTACTTGCGAGTCCATCGTGAGTGTTTCTCATGCTGTGGTATTGAAACAGCAATTTGAGGTACGATTACAAAAGGCGACACAGGTGGCAGGTTTTAAACATTACCATCTCAGATGGAACTTAACATCTCAAAATGAGCAATTTACATTTTCCCTGTCATCCAATCTCCTAAAAACACGAACCCAGGCTTCATACGTTAATATGGCAGCGACCAAGTGTCAAATGATGATGAAAGGCAAAAACAAATGTTCATGTGTGCGTGTGCATGTTTTATACTGTTACAGACGTGGCTTGGATGTTATTTACCGAGCGGTTTTATGGTATGACCACGTCTGCACAAGTTACCCGATTGTGCCCGAACGTTGACTAGTCGCGCTATGCTGGCTCAATAAGAAAAAGAAGACACCCGGCTGGATTACAATAACACAATACGACACCAGGGGTTCAGTTCTCAAGACCTCCGGAGGAGGTTATATTAAGGCGGAAGGTTAGATTACAACTACAAGAGGGACAGCATAGAAAGACAAGCACTTAGACACAATCTTATATTATTCCCAACAGACGACAGATAAACGGGACAAAATGCTGACTCACACGGGGATTGATGGCAAGGAAAGGCAGGTAGCGATGGCTCCAGGTGCACCTGGGCTCAAAGGTCAGAATCGACTCGGTCCGGTCCAGAGATGCGGGGAGGTCGCAGCGCTCGGATGGCGTCTTGTCTGCTCAAGCTGGGGGCGCATCTGACTCAGCGCTCGCAGGTGGCTTTCCTTCTCCAAGCTGGGTGCGCATCTGACTCAGCGCTCGCAGGTGGCTTTCCTTCTCCAAGCTGGGTGCGCATCTCCTCGTCACATCCGGCGCGTGGCCGCGTATATCCGGCGGGGAGTGACACGCCCTCGGCTCGTTAGCTCCGCCTCGTGGAATCGGCACGTTGCTTCTCATTGGGTGCGTGCGGGGGGGTTTACCAGGCTCCGCCCTTGACGAGGAGCTGACAAGGAGCCCCTTCGTGGTAACCCCGTGGAGCGCATGGTCTATGGCGCTAATCGAGCCGGTGTGAGGACGCATCCTCCCCCGCTCCGCCGCCATCTCCTCTGTTGTTGTTGTAATTGTTGGGGAAGAAGATGGAAGGAGGTATGGGAAAGGTCCTAAACTCACTACTGATGCCATATAATCACATTCTGGTGCAACGAAGTCATAATTAATGGAGACGAGGCCTTAACTGACATAGAATAAGAATAACTAGGAAGATGTCCGAAAGTTGTCTACGTGTGGTGCGGTGGACCTGGGCACGACATTTAATGGGGGAATAAGGGGAAGGTCGGCTCTACTGATTGTTATTTACATGCAATGGGACTAGGGAATGGGGGATCGGGGAAAGTTGGGGAGTATTGGAGAAAATAGGGGAATATTTACAAGCGGATATGGAGGCCAAATTCCATATTCGCAACATTGCACCCTTCTCTACCCTCGGGGCGTCCCGACCCGATAAATTTTTACCTACTTTAGTGTGGCACGCAATGTAGTTCCCTCTACTATTAACTCTACCCTGAGTGCGACAGTTTTACAGATATTCACAAATGAGTAAATATGTCCCCCTGCGACGTTGCACCCTTCTCCTCACAGAAACACACCCACAGGATAACCGAATCCGGAAAGAATCCTCAAACTAAACATACAGCCGGTAGGGAGCATTATTTACACGACTACGCTGCTATTTACACTACGATCCAGGACCTGTCTTTGGAGGAACACATGCAGATGTTATGCATAGAGAGAGCGCGCTTGCCAGCATCGATACACCAACCCACGAGTGCTCTGTGGCCGACGGCCTTTAATAACGTGCAGAGCACCCTTCCCGAGCATCAACAGCACCACCCCACCACCAATCGGTGCAGTCACCATTGTTCATTGGAATAAAAATAAATTCGACAACCCCTAACCCTGCAGGTGTCTCTTGCTCTTCTTGTGGTGCACTTGGTGGTGTTAACTATTAGTGGTTCACCTGTATGGCATAGGTGCCACGTTGATCCATAGGTCCATCCCCGGGTGGTGCTTGGCCGCAAACGAACTGCGGTCCATTGTGGGTGGCCACAAACATTGCGGTCCATATGGTGTATCGATCCCGGCAGCAAACAGCGAAAGTGCAGGCCCACAACTGCGCAGCCAGCACCTCTCTCTCCTCTCTCTCTACCCCAAAGCCAGATCCTCGGAGGTGGGAGACAAAAGAAGAAACAAGTGAGTAAGGTGGTAAGGGCGCAAAAGTGCACGCAATGTAAGGTGATGCACACTGGGGGCACATGGGAACCAGGTGAGACAGGTACGTTCCTATCGTACGCCCCCCCCCCCACCAGGTAACCTACATGGCCCCTCCCTTACCCCTTACTGTATCCACACAACACAACACTACCCATAAACATCTACTTTACAAATCAACAAACATCCCTACTGTCTTCCCCGTTCCTCCCATAAACCAAATTCGTCTTCTCTCCCTCCTAACCAATCAAATTTGCCATTTTCAACTCATCAAAATTTGCCATCTCCAACTCAACATCATAATTTGCCATCACCAATTCATCATCAGTCCCTCCTAGGGAGGGAGAGATGGAATCACCCCAATGTCTCATCCACGTCGTGATGCGTCTCACAAATCCACAGCAATCTCATTTCCTGCTACAAACAAAGAAAACACAGGTGTGGAGTCATCATCATCACCACAGGTAAGTGGCTGCGTATGGTGCGACAGGTTCTTCAATCCTAACTATTTCCTAAATGACTTTAACAACTTTACACTACCCGGGGTCTTCCTCCGGCCAAACCATTGGCCCTCTTACACTATGGGTTCTAAAACCAATTCCCATTGGCCAAACTGTGGTGCTCTTCAATTTGGGGTCTCACTCCCCCGATTCATCTCCCGGTGCCCTCGTACAATTTCTGGGCTGCGACGTGTACCTCTCCCAGTGGGTCTACCCACCTGCACACCTCCACCACTGCAGTTGCCTCCGAGCTTACCTGCTCCTTACCCTAACCTAACTACCAGGGGAAGGCCCTCTGGCTCTCTCCCCACTCCGTGCCCTCTCTGGCACTGGGCTGCCCGATCCACACCCGGGATCCTCAGGCACCCACTCACAACTACCGGCTCCCAGAGCCCACCTGCGGCCTCACCTGGCCGACATCCTCACAGTGGTGGAGTGCCCAACC
Organism: Myxine glutinosa; assembly: GCF_964187855.1. Classification (NCBI taxonomy): domain Eukaryota; kingdom Metazoa; phylum Chordata; class Myxini; order Myxiniformes; family Myxinidae; genus Myxine; species Myxine glutinosa. The sequence goes on from NC_136274.1 coordinate 2,460,282, forward strand.
AACTACACACACTAACAGGCTACACGCCCAGCCATTTCCACAACACTAATGCACCCATTCACAACACCATTCTGCAACCGCACCACAAATGCCAATATCCAACCACAATTTACCTGCACCCTCTACCTAACACTTACACTACCCGCCCCGGGTACTCGTGAAAGGGGTCCACTCTTCCCCCATCCACACCTTCGCACCATGCACACCACTCCGTACCACTCACTCCAACTCTCTCCACACACCTGTACCTGCACACCTGTGCTCTCACACCTGGTGCCACCTGCACCCTTCTCTCCCCAAGCGCATTCGCGCTGATCCACACACTCACTACTCATACACTGCTCCACACACCTGTCCAGTTGCACACCTGTGCAATCACACCTGTTCAATTCTCACAAACACGGCATCATCTCAGCTAACTACTCCCTTCTGAAACTTGCGCTTCCCAGTCGTCCCTTTAAACTATTGCGCTCCCTCGTCATTATCATCCATACTAATCTACCTGCGTCCCCACTACAGGTATCAGTCACTAACTAATCTTAACGTTACCTAAGGTCATCTTCTCTAGATCCCTATCAATATAACCTAACCCACCCGGGCTAGTTTTCACTGCCATACACCCCATAAACCTAGTGCTCCTTTGCCCCCCCATGGGAAGGATGGTGGATTTGCCATCCCACCACATCGGGGGTCTCTCACTACCAATTTTGCACATCAATTTGCAACAAATTAAAAATTTGCCAATCATCTGCCAATCACTGTACCATTACCAATCATCACTCTGCCAATCCTTTGCCAATCATCAAATTTTGCTTTTCTCTAATTTTGGGTCCAAAACACTAACCTCATCACCCAGTCGACTCACTAATACCTCTCGGTGCGCCAATTCACATCTACAGCCCGGCTTCGTACAGCCGAGCAATGAATGCTGGTTGTTTTGTGCCAGCGGCTGGATGCGTCCGGCACTCGGTGCAGGGACGGGGGCTTACCCGGGCCGAGATCCCACGCACCACTTCGGCGTGGAGCCATCCACTGTCCCGATCTCGACCTGCCGGCACGTCTCCACAAAACGTGGTCGCCATGACGACCCTTCCTATCCAGCTGCCCGCTCCACCTAGTGGAGCCTGGACGCGGCCGTTCAAAGCGAGGCCCGGCACGCACCGAGGGCCCGCTTCGGCTAAAAGTCGACCTAACCTCTAACCTGTGTAACGTCGATGCTTCACCTGGACGCTTACACCCCGCAGCCCGTTCCTTGCTCACACATCCAGCTGTGCCCATGCTCCTCGTACCCTTCCTTACACACCCAGGTACACCCATTCCACTCACAGCCTTGGTCACACACCTGACCACCGAACACTTTGGCACACATTCGTTGCTCGCACACCTCACCAATACACCGCTTCGCGCCCCCTCCTCGGTCACCTCCTCTGTGACAATCACAGGTGTGCCCTCATTCGCACACCCAACCACGTGCCTCACCACCAACTCCAGCGTGCATTCCCACTCACGCTCTACCATTCCAGGTGTGCATCCTTCCATCCCAGGTGTACATCCTCGCTCACCTGTCACAACTAACTCACGCTCCATGTCACTCTCACTACTTTCACCTCCATTCCTGACAGAGCACTCACCCTTCCTCTTGACAGCGCACTCTTTCCTCATGTACCTGTCCATCACACACCTTTCTCGCGCACACTCTCCCGTTACACCCTCTGTAACACTCACCACAGGTGGACACTCTTCCTTACTTCTGACAGCGCACTCTTTCCTCATGCACCTGTCCGTCACACACCTTTCTCGCGCACACTCCTGCGCACACTCTCCCGTCACACCCTCTGCAACACTCACCACACCGCGCTTCCATGTGCTCCCTCGCACACGCGCTACGACCGACTCATTCTCGCCAACACCCTCACTCCTTGGCACACACTTTTTCCTCACACACCCCAGAGTCGGACTTTCTCGCACACCTCCTCTTTCGCACACCAGACCTGTCGCACACTTCACCAACGGCCTCTCACGAACACCCGGGTCTATCTCGACCCCCAAGCTTCTTAAATCACCTGGCGCATCATACGCACGACCATATTGGTCACCACTTACACCGGGTCCTCTTCCTCTTCGCTTCTCCTCCATCACCTGCGAATCCCTCATCCGGTTAATGAGCACATCATCACGATCCAAACACAGACTTTGGACCAATTCTTTTATCTCCTCTTTTATCTCTTTGTTATCCCCTCTCCGTCGCTTCTTAATTTCGCTCACCCCTTCTTCCACTTCTTCTAATTTGTGCCTCACCTCTTTTATTCCCCGGTACGTCTCCTCAAGCTCGTCCTCCAAGGCTACCTTGACCGTTTCCATGTGCGTCCTCACCTGCCGGTCCTTCGTCTCCATTACCTCTACCACCTCGTCCAACCTCGTTGTCAGTCCCTCACGTATCATCTGACATTCCCTCTTTGTCGCTATCAAGTCGTTTTTTATGTCGTTTTGTGTCGCTTTTAACCCTCCTAATACCGCAGTGTTCCTTTGAACCTGCTCCACTAACTCCGTTTGTCCCACCGTCAGCTGCTCCACCTCCTGCGTCAGGTCCTCTATGCCCCCTTGTAACTTTACAGTCCCCTTTCTCACCTCCTTTTCCATGTGCTCCTCACAGTGCCTCACCTCCTCGCGCACTCCTCCGACCTCCTCACTCACTCCTCTTCTGATCTCCTCTCCCATCACTTGCATCTCCTGCCCAGATGCCACCCTCATCTGCTCCATTTCCTCCCTGTGAGCATCCAGTTTGGCTTCTACCCCCATTCTGACCCCCTCTATCTGCTGCCCCATTTGGTTAACTTCCCTTTCCGCTTGGTCCCTCATGTCCCTCAATTTGCCTTCCATACTGTTTTCTAACCCCTCTAACCCATTTTTCACTCCCTCTATCTGATTCTCCTGGGCAGCCATTCTATTTTCTACCCCCGTTAACCCATGTTTCACCTCTTTTATCCCGTTGTCTAACCCCTCAAAATTATTGTCTAACTTCCCAATTTTCTTGTCTAACTCCTCAAAATTATTGTCTAACTTCTCACCGGTACCCCTCGCTTCGTCCCTCATTACCCCCAATTGCTCACTCCGAGCCCTCGCTTCGTCCCTCATTACCCCCAATTGGTTTCCCATTACCCCCATTTGGTTTTCCAATCGCTCACTATTCTTTTCCATAAGGGCCGTCATTTGTATAAAAAAAAGTTCCAATCTTCCCAGCGGCGCTACTTCGGTCGCGGGCACGGTGACCAGCGAGGCGCCATTTTGCGCGCCCGCTTCTTCGTGCGTGACGGCGCTATTTTGCGAACCTGCCGCCCTCACTGCTTCGCTCTCCTCCTGTCCCTCATTTTGGTCCTGGATCGACCCTACCTCACTCTCCTTTACCGGACCCCAGCTGTCTTGATCCGCCATAGCGCGACTTTCAAAATTCGGTTTTTTATTTTTATATTTTCGTAAAACAAATTCAAATTTCGCCGTTATAATTTCGCGCGGGAAACGCGCTCCGAATCGATTCGGTCGAGCGCCGTACGCGCTCCGGCTCGATTTTCCCTCCCAAAATTTGGGCCTAACTAATTTAGTCCCGGGTTCGAATTCCACTCCTCGACACCAATTGTTACAGACGTGGCTTGGATGTTATTTACCGAGCGGTTTTATGGTATGACCACGTCTGCACAAGTTACCCGATTGTGCCCGAACGTTGACTAGTCGCGCTATGCTGGCTCAATAAGAAAAAGAAGACACCCGGCTGGATTACAATAACACAATACGACACCAGGGGTTCAGTTCTCAAGACCTCCGGAGGAGGTTATATTAAGGCGGAAGGTTAGATTACAACTACAAGAGGGACAGCATAGAAAGACAAGCACTTAGACACAATCTTATATTATTCCCAACAGACGACAGATAAACGGGACAAAATGCTGACTCACACGGGGATTGATGGCAAGGAAAGGCAGGTAGCGATGGCTCCAGGTGCACCTGGGCTCAAAGGTCAGAATCGACTCGGTCCGGTCCAGAGATGCGGGGAGGTCGCAGCGCTCGGATGGCGTCTTGTCTGCTCAAGCTGGGGGCGCATCTGACTCAGCGCTCGCAGGTGGCTTTCCTTCTCCAAGCTGGGTGCGCATCTGACTCAGCGCTCGCAGGTGGCTTTCCTTCTCCAAGCTGGGTGCGCATCTCCTCGTCACATCCGGCGCGTGGCCGCGTATATCCGGCGGGGAGTGACACGCCCTCGGCTCGTTAGCTCCGCCTCGTGGAATCGGCACGTTGCTTCTCATTGGGTGCGTGCGGGGGGGTTTACCAGGCTCCGCCCTTGACGAGGAGCTGACAAGGAGCCCCTTCGTGGTAACCCCGTGGAGCGCATGGTCTATGGCGCTAATCGAGCCGGTGTGAGGACGCATCCTCCCCCGCTCCGCCGCCATCTCCTCTGTTGTTGTTGTAATTGTTGGGGAAGAAGATGGAAGGAGGTATGGGAAAGGTCCTAAACTCACTACTGATGCCATATAATCACATTCTGGTGCAACGAAGAGTCATAATTAATGGAGACGAGGCCTTAACTGACATAGAATAAGAATAACTAGGAAGATGTCCGAAAGTTGTCTACGTGTGGTGCGGTGGACCTGGGCACGACATTTAATGGGGGAATAAGGGGAAGGTCGGCTCTACTGATTGTTATTTACATGCAATGGGACTAGGGAATGGGGGATCGGGGAAAGTTGGGGAGTATTGGAGAAAATAGGGGAATATTTACAAGCGGATATGGAGGCCAAATTCCATATTCGCAACAATATGAAGGATTTAGTCTCAAAACGTAATAAATACTGATTTTGAAATGTCCCAAAAACCCTCATCCCGCCCTCTTTGTTTCATCAATAACGCAAAGTCATCGCATCGTTTAATGTAACGTGATTTGAATTGTTTCCAACAATACACAGATAAATAATAATAATGTACAATCATCAAATAAATGACTAGAAGGGCGCTCAGTAGGGAGCATACCTCCACCTGGAGGGCCATATCGCTCAATGATGAAAAATCACTTAATAGATTCTCCTACCTGGATCCGGATCTTCACCAAAATCGAATCGATTCTTCCTCGTCACACACACAACTAGGCCAGTAATAATGTGACTTTATCTCACACTAATTGCAACATAAGCAAACTCAGCTGATTTGTGTATCCTCAATATGTCCTGAATGAGGAAAAAAAAGTGTTATGGAATTGCAAGGGTGGAAAGTTTTGAAAAATGCATAAATATGATCCGACCAAAAAACCGATTTTTAGCCCTTTCTGCTAGATTTGACTATGCTGTATTTTTTTCCTTGAAGCAAAAAAAACACATACAGAGTATCAGTGATGAGAATTTATTGTGATCACATCATCACACTGATCAACTGCTGTATCCTGAAATTCTAAATGACTGCCATCCGCCCTATAGTGACAATACAATACAATCTAAAAAACTGAGCACTCTAAGTTGACATTCGGCAGGTGTATTGCTCAGGACCAATGGAAGTGGAGTGTCAAGATTGAAGTTGTTTGGGCGAGTGGGTCTCGAGAAAGTTACAAATAGTTAGCTAGCTATTTATTACATTATGTTACATTGTACATATTCTGCTAACTAGTTTAAACACGCCGCGCACGCCACAACTACAGTGCTCTTTTCTGAGTTATGGACCCTCTAACATCCTCTGCACATCCCTGACTAGGATCCAGTTCCAAACATGCACGTTTTCAACCGTGCGTGCATATTTTTCAACGTGCATATTTTTTTTCCACTTTCAGGAAATGGAGGCATATGAACAGTGTGTCATTTGCAAGCAGTCTGTGGACGGAGGAGGGTCGTCAGTATCAACACTTGGAGAGAAGGGAAGTTCATCTATCAACCAGGCCAGTAAAAAAAGGGGAGACAATATTCATGCTGTACCTGGTGATAAGATACACAAAGACTGTCGCTGGACATACATTAATCCACAACAGATAGCCAAGGACACCAGGCAACAAGAGTCAGAAACAAGTACGAGCAGTGAGAGTCCTACACTAAGATCGACTACAGGGAGGTTCTCTTACAGTACTGATTGCCTGTTTTGTGGCACACCAGCTCACTTTGGAAAAAAGAGAAAGAGGCCAAGTGAAGTCAGTGTTTTCCAAGTCAGGACAATTGAATTCAAGGACACACTTTTGGCAACATGTCGTGCACGAGGTGATGACTGGTCAGAGACTGTGAAGGCACGGATTCTGCATGTGCATGACCTACATGCAGCAGATGCAGTCTACCACCAGACTTGCAGTGTGAATTTTCGCACATACAAGCAGATACCAGTAGCATATCAGACAAACACAGAAGACTCCAAGAGGAGGAAGGCTGGTCGGCCTGTCGTTGATGAGAGGACAGCAGCATTCTTGGAGGTTGTGAAGTATATAGAAGAAAATGATGACGAGCAGATCACCATAAATGATCTAATTGACCTCATGCAGCAGAAGCTTGCACACAGTGAACATGAACCATACGGTTACACCCATATGAAGAGGAGTCTGCAAAAACACTTCGGTGAGAAGATAATATACACCGAGATCAATGGGAAACCAAACGTGGTTACCATCAGGACATCAGCCAGGGTGGTGCTGCAAGACTACTATGAGACACAGCAGAAACAAACAAACACAGAAGATCAAGAGAAGATCAAGCTTGTGCAGGCAGCTGCAAAGCTCATCAAACAAGATATCAAAGACATCGGGTTATCCTATGAGTCTTACCCAGCTCTTGATGACATAGAATCGCAAGAGGCTGGCGTCAGATTTCTTCCAGATACTCTTCGCGTGCTCCTGGAAGAACTATTTGCCGGGACCAAAACTCAAGCCAAAGTGGCGGCAATTGGACAAGCAATGATGCAGGCAACTAGACCAAGAGTCATGTTAGCACCACTTCAGTTTGGGGTGGGCGTGCAACTATATCACCACTTTGCATCACGGTTCCTCATTGATACTCTTCATCACCTTGGGTTTTGTTGCGCATACCAGGAGGTGCACCAGTTTGAACGAAATGCAGCCAAATTCCATGGAACAAACATTCATGACCTATCGACAGAGTTTGTCCAATATGTAGCTGATAATGTCGACCATAACATCCGCACGCTTGATAGGCTTGGTACATTCCATGGTATAGGAATGATTGCAGCCATAACCCCTGGAATTAGATCAAGGCAGCCAATCCCCAGGATCAAGGCTACTTCCTTGGATGTGGCAATGGTTGGAAGGGTACAAGTACGGTACCACAAAGATGAAAGGCACAATTTGACGGCACTGACCTACCAGAAGCTTGTCAACCTTCAGGTCCAGAACAGCTGTGAAAATCTTGATGTCCTGTGGAAAGCATCCGTCCTCTTTGGGTCTCCCAGACCTGCATGGTCAGGAATGATGCAGTTCGTGCATTATGGTGACCACCCTGGCAAAGCAACTGTTATGCTTCTGCCGATGATCGATCTGAATCCCAGTGATAGCACATGCATATTCTCGACCCTGACATTTGTTTGTGAGCATGCACGATGCCACAATGTCACCCCAATAATCACGTTTGATCAGCCACTCTGGTGGAAGGCTCTCCTGATTATCAACTCTGAGCCAATGGAAAGTGATCTGAGACGAATAGTCTTGCGTTTGGGTGGCTTCCATGCAGAAATGAGCTTCCTCGGTTGCACCGGACACTTGATGGCCTCATCTGGGCTACAAGAACTGCTGGAGTTGATCTATGCCCCAAACGCAGTAATCCACATGATGTGTGGCAAAGCTGTTGCGCGAGCAGTTCGTGCACACTCAATTGTTGATGCAGCCCTCAATGCACTGATGCTATCAAACGTGTTCGATTTCCATCTACCACAGCAATCTGGAACTCCAGACAACAGTAAGGATGGAGAGTCAGAGTCAGCCGAAGCAGCTGCAGCTGCAAGGCCACCGGATCATCAGATAACAGATGGAAGCAGAGATGCGGACCTGGAGGGAGCTTATAAGATCTATGAGAAGCTGATAAATGGGGCTATATCTGCTGAAGAAGTTTGTCAGTCTGAAGTTCTAGTGAGAATCAAAGACCGCCTTCAAAAGCACATCGAGTCCACCAAGAAGTCCTCTAGAACTTCAGCTCTCTGGGTTCAGTACATGGACATGCTGGACATCCTACGAAAATACATCAGTGCAGAACGCACTGGAAACTGGGCCTTACATCTGCAGGCTATCCAGGACATGCTACCCTATCTGGCAGCATCAGGACACAATCTTTACACCAAATCTGCCAGGGTGTACCTTCAGCAGATGCACAACCTCAAGACTGAACACCCAGAAGTCCAACAACATTTCGAGGAAGGGTTCCACGTGATTCGGCGAAGCAATCGCCTATGGGCAGGTCTCTCACCTGACCTGGTCATTGAGCAGGTTCTGATGAGAAGTTTAAAAACCAGTGGTGGGCTCACACGAGGGCGAGGGATGACGGAGCAACAGCGTCTGTTGTGGCTGCTATCGATGCCCGCCTGTGCAGAAGTAAACCAGGCAATGGAGGGACTCACGGGGGTCAACTACAACACTGGAGAGCAGAACAAAGACATGACCAAAGCAAGGCAATCCCGTGACTGGAAGGACACACTGACAGTTCTCAGTTATCTACAGTGGAGTTATCTACAGTGGCATGTGGAAACTGCAGGGGATCCAGCTGCACTAACTCAATACAGATGCCCTGTGACGACGATGATGACATTGTGTAGTGTTATATGTATTCTGTACACATATTTAATTGGTTCAATCGTTTGATCAACAGTTGATCAGTTATGTGATGATGTGATCACAATAAATTCTCATCACTGATACTCTGTATGTGTTTTTTTTGCTTCAAGGAAAAAAATACAGCATAGTCAAATCTAGCAGAAAGGGCTAAAAATCGGTTTTTTTGGTAGGATCATATTTATGCATTTTTCAAAACTTTCCACCCATGCAATTCCTTAGCACTTTTTTTTCCTCATTCAGGACATATTGAGGATACACAAATCAGTTGAGTTTGCTTCTGTTGCAATTAGTGTGAGGTTGACCCTTTTTTTTGCGTAAAATGCCTGCACTAAACCTGTCCAACAAGTTTCGTCATTTCAAGTCCACCAGTCATTTCTGTCACGTGTCCCGTGAACGACTACTCACCATACCGCCACCCATTTCTCGCCGCTTCGCTTCTTCGGTGTGTACATAAATTCATGAAACTTGATTTGTGTCCTGACCTATACTGCTAGCGTTTCATCTGAGGTAGTGCTCCTGGAGTGATTGGTCCGAGTTCACAATTGTAGTGGCAGCACATATCATGTGACATGCGGCGTTGGTTTGCTTGGCCAATTAAATCGCCGCCGTGTAGTTACCGGCATGATCCCCTATCTGCTTCACTCATTTTGCTGGTACAGTAATCTGACCTTGGGCGCAAAGATCCGAATAGAGGTGCATGCTGCAGATGGTGTACGTGTTCTTTTAAAGACACGCCTTTCTCTTGAAGGTACCCATTCCAGAGGCAACGTGTGGCGCAATATCAATGCATTTGTAAAACATGGCTTTCATATTAATGGGAAAATTGTGTGGAAAGATCAAATGGTATTTGCCCTTAAACAAATGACAAAACCTCCGATACCATATGCACAAAATATTTTACCACGCTTTGCAAAAATTCCATTTTAAAGAAAATAATTTTGGGAGTGTTCCCCAAGTTTTTATTTTCCCGAGTGGAAAATAAATAGTCCTGCTGATTTGGGCGAACCCCCACTGGGAGCACCCTGATCCCCTGTGAGCCCCCGTGATCCAACATCAAAAAAGTACAAAATCAGAAAATGTAAGACCGAGCGATCTTGCGGACCACCTTGTAGAAGAGCTGTATAGGGGTTCAGAACAATCGGTTGGTAAATCAGGGACGAGTAGAGATCCAAAATTTCAGAAGGTAACAACCCCTGGGAGCCCCCATGATCCAAGTTTGAAGAATCGAAGCCTGAGCAATTGTGTGGGATACTGTCTTGACTGTCTTGTATTCATGCGTCAAGTTTCAGAACAATCAGCCGAGTGATAATGGTGGAGTAGCAAAAATAGCAACAAGTTAATGGATGGACAAATAGACAGACAGACATCCGGACATCACGACCCATTTTCAAGTCGATCTCTTTGAGAATCGAGCTGAGATGACTTAATATTAATTATTTTTATTTTTATTTCATGTGCCGTCTATGGCTGCTGGCTGCATCATTGCTGGGAGCATGGCTGTGCCTCCCCCCGTTTCCAATAAGCTGTTAATTATTTTTCCGACCTTGCAAGGATGATCGTCTGAGTCAACCCACCTGGTGTTATTTAATGGTGCGACAGAAGCTCAAACAACTCCCTAAGATATTAAGGCAGCACCTTAACCATTAAGCAAACACCAAGCTGAAGAAAACAATGTTGTTGTTGTTGTTGTTGTTGTTGTTGTTGTTGTTTCGTATGCAAGCCTGTGGCTGCTGGTTGCATCAATTCTCTGGAAGCGTGTTTGTGCCGCTGATGCAGTGCCCCAATTACCAGTGAGCTGGTACTCAATTTGCCGACCTCCGAAGTATGACAGGCTGAGTCAACCCCCCTGGCGTTAATTCAATAATCAACCGGGATTCAAACTCAGGATCCTAGGAACCCAAGCCGGCACCCGAACCGCTAAGCAAACTCAGGATCCTAGGAACCCAAGCCGGCACCCTAACCACTAAGCAAACTCAGGATCCGAGGATCCCAAGCCAGCACACCAACCGCTGAGCAAACTCAGGATCTTAGGATCCCAACCCAGCACATAACTGCTAAGCAAACTCAGGATCCTCAGATCCCAGCCAGCACCCCAACCGCTAAGCAAACTCAGGATAAAAGGATCCAAAGCCAGCACCCTAACTGCTAAGCAAACTCAGGATCCTAGGATCCCAGCCAGCACCCTAACCGCTAAGCAAACTCAGGATCCTGGGATCACAAGCCAGCACCCCAACCGCTAAGCAAACTCAGGATCCTAGGATCACAAGCCGGCACCCTAACCGCTAAGCAAACTCAGGATCCTAGGATCCCAAGCCAGCACCCCAACCGCTAAGCAAACTCAGGATCCTGGGATCACAAGCCAGCACCCCAACCGCTAAGCAAACTCAGGATCCGAGGATCCCAGCCAGCACCCTAACCGCTAAGCAAACTCCGGATCCTAGGATCCCAACCCAGCACATAACTGCTAAGCAAACTCAGGATCCTAGGATCCCAACCCAGCATCCCAACCACGAAGCAAACTCAGGATCCGAGGACCCCAGCCAGCACCCTAACCGCTAAGCAAACTCAGGATCCTGGGATCACAAGCCGGCACCCTAACCGCTAAGCAAACTCAGGATCCTAGGATCCCAAGCCGGCACCCCAACCGCTAAGCAAACTCAGGATCCTTGGATCACAAGCCAGCACCCCAACCGCTAAGCAAACTCAGGATCCTAGGATCACAAGCCGGCACCCTAACCGCTAAGCAAACTCAGGATCCTTGGATGGCAAGCCGGAACCCCAACCACTAAGCAAACTCAGGATCCTAGGATCCCAAGCCGGCACCCCAACCGCTAAGCAAACTCAGGATCCTTGGATCCCAAGCCGGCACCCTAACCGCTAAGCAAACCCAGGATCCTAGGTTCCCAAGCCAACACCCCAACCGCTAAGCAAACTCAGGATCCTAGGATCCCAAGCCAGCACCCTAACTGCAAAGCAAACTCAGGATCCTCGGATCCCAAGCCAGCACCCCAACCGTTAAGCAAACTCAGGATCCTAGGATCCCAAGCCGGCACCCCAACTGTTAAGCAAACTCAGTATCCTTGGATCCCAGCCAGCACCCTAACCGCTGAGCAAACTCAGGATCCAAGGTTCACAAGCCAGCACCCTAACTGCTAAGCCAACAACAGGCTAATAAAACAATGGCAGTTATGAACATATGGATAATGTAACTTTATTTGCTTGTCTTTTCTGACTTTCGTCCGATAATATATGGCAGAGGGAGCGCATTTATAGTTTTGAGCTGTCTCGTTTCACCTTGATTATTGAGATGACTATAAATCGCTGGATTGGTGCTTCACGGGCAGAGCATCACCATAATCAGTGTGCCTTCCCTCGATGGACGACGACATAGGTGTCCAGTCCACCAAGTCTGCACTGGTTCCTGGTGGATGTTAAACATCCCATGGTGTCTTTCGCGAATGGTAGACGAGCCACCACCGCGAGTCACAGGTCGAGTCAAACAATTTCTGGACAGCCAGTTCCTGAAAGGCCTGAATCAATAATACATGCTTTATATGCTTTATGAGCAACCAACCACAACTTAATGGGAGGTTGCCTCATGAAGAAGAAGATTGCTTGTGAATCATGATAATATTTCGAAACTTGGGAAGTCGATTATGTCACATAATCTTTACAGGATACAATAAAAAGAAGACACATCTGAAAGAAAAGAGACATGTCGTTATATTTTATCTTTGTGAGACAAAAGTTGTGAATATTTCAACATGAATGGATAGAGAAGGTGGCGGCAAGGAGATTGATGCCTCTATGCAAGTGAACAGTTGGAAATTGTTACGTGGAAAGGGGGTATCTATAGCTACATTGTTGTAAGTGTAACATGGTCCGTGTTATTTGAGTAGGTTACATCGCCATGTAACAGAGACCTGTCAGAGTAAGTGGTTTGTTACAGTGTATGCAATTTATAGACAGGATAGTTAGGGTAAAATTGAATGCGTAAACACCTCTTGTTTACTGGCGGGTTCAGGTGAGGACTTCCCATCACCAAGATATGTGCAAGTAATGGAGGCGTAATGGGCTGTAAGGCCTTTGGGGCAGGTAAAGACTTCAAATTTTATTAGGGCTGCCTGGTGGGCATTACGTCCTAGAGGAGGACTACTCCCAGAAGAGCAGAGAAGGATGAGAGGAGGACTCGTGTGAAGTCGAAGTCAGAATGCTGAGGAGGCGCTGAGAAAAAGGGCACACCAGAGCTCCCGACGTGCAGTCGGAGTGTGGTAATGAAACCAGTGTGTGAAGAAGAAGCATATTTAAGAGAGGAGAGAGGGCAGACCAGGAGGACATGTGTGAGGAGGAAGCATGGTGGAATGGCAGAGGGTCATGGCTGGCTCTGGGCCAGATGAGTGGAACCTTTTGGGGACAAAGAAGATCGCTCTCTGTTCTTTGGCACTCCTTATCGTTACCTCTTGTCATCTTGGGTGCTCTTCATGGATTGCTCTTGTCATCTTGCTTCTGTGTCAACAACAGGCTGCAGGAAGTCCTGCATCTACACTACACGCATCACCAAGGGAAAGTCCTCTCCTGCAATTTAAATGTTTGTACAAGTGTGATTTGTGGTACTTCGTGTGGGATAAGATTTGCTCTTTATTTATTTTTGTGCATATAAGTTTGAATATTCCCTTTTCCTTCTTGATGTTTGTTGATCTGCATGGTTTTTTCCAAACTGCTCATCCCATCCACCTTTCCCGCCTTTTTTTAAATAAATAAACTTTTAAAAAGGTAAGAAACGTGTTTAATCCATTTGTCTCCTGTCTGTGTTGCCGTCAATGTTGGCTCATTTTGGCGGCATGGGGGAACGGTAAAGAGTAGATTAATTAAAGTGAACGCAGTAATTTGAAACCGTTTGGCCATGTGCAAGACGAAATATCCCGGCACAGGTGGACCATATTAACGGAGGCTTGCTGACGTGACAATATTGCCAGGTGAAGATAAGAACGATTTTGTTGATATAGTAGCATTAAATAACCAATAAATTTCGATTTCCTATCACACAGCATACAGGTGAGAATTACAGCCTGTTCAGGTTTTGGATAAAATGATCAAACCACATATTTAGGTTTGTTTGATTCAATGAAAATATAAAACAAAGTGAAAATGAAAATATCAATTGATTTTCAACAATGAGCCATTTTTGATAATTCTCACATTTGCTACATCATTTTATGGCCTACAAGCTAATATAAGATAAGATGAAATAAAAACGACAAGACCAAAAACAACTAGACATGCGCAATCACAAAGCGATCGCAGATTATTGATTCAATATCGCAATCACAAAGACCAAAAACAACTAGACATGCACAATCACAAAGCGATCGCCGAGTAAGCGTTCTCTGGCACCCAAGATCCAATGATGCCCACATGACCTTTACCTTCAACATTTATGGATCGAGTGTAATAAAGACAAGTCAGGAGACGACGATGGTTCACGAGCGAGCGGTATTTAATGACAAAGGACGGACTATCAATTCGATCGTCACGATCGTCACGATCATCGACGATTGATGCATCAAATCGGGACCATAATCAGTTATGAGGTTAGTTAGCTACACAATACCGAAAATTCGGTTTGATTCCGACAACTTTGAAAATTTGACCTTTGTGGCCTTCAAAGGTCAAAGGCCGAAGATTCTGAAATTTGTTGGAGAACTTGTATTCCGTGATGTATGTGATAATATAAGATCATGTACGACATTTCACACTATCAGGAAGCGAACAATGTAATAAAACCATCAAAAATCGACTTTTCTAAATTTCGTGACCTTGTGGCCTTGACCTTGGGGCGAAAATGAAAAATCGAGCTCCGTGGGGCTAGACACATGACATTGGCCTAACCAAATACCGAAACCCCTGTCAAATTCCACCAACTCCCTCGGAGAAGATGTAGCTTGAACTCGATTACCCCCCAAAAAGACATCTTTTTCGGGTGCGGCTCCGCCCACAATGGGCACAATACGCCCACTCTGGGCAGGACAGACAGACACACAGACAGACGCACACCCATATAGTGGTCACTTGATAACTCATGAACCAAAATGTGTCTCCATCTCAAATCTATCCATACAACTCAACATCATAAAAATCAGAGGAAAATTATTTGAGTGATGATCAAAACAAAACAGTGTTCGAGTAATGATTTTGTTAATTAGGTCATAATCCGAAAAAAATAGGTCATGGACACGAAACAAGTATCAGGTGCACAAGTTCAGTGCAGGTACACTAATATGATACAAGAACATATTGTAAGGCCAAGCGGTCTGAGATTCTGCATTGACCAAAAAAAAACGTGTTTTTCTTTTTCAGACCGCCATTTTTACCTTGACCTTTAACCCAAAAGGGTACAATGTAAATTATGCATAAATGCACCTTACTGTGTGTTATCCAGAGTGTACCTTTGTTCCGATTGGACAAACCTTAGGCGAGTTATGGGGAAACATGTTAAAATGTCTATAGTTACGTCATGACCTTCAAAATTAGGTCAATGTGAAAAAAGTTTTCAACTCTGCAAAGTTTCCATTCCGATTATTGATTCAAAATTTCATTCCGAAAATCCAAGTCAGCTCAAAGATAGAGCTCGGAAATTGGGAGTGCAGGAAGAAAAAACAAAACAAAACCAAATAGTGGTTTCCTACTCCTAAGGGTTTGAGAAACTCTGGGATACCAATAAAAATTGGGGCACAAATTGTCGAAACAAACCCAACAACAGGTTTAAGCCACTCCACTCCCCTTTCAACCCCTCATCCTATATAGGGGAGGATTAATAACAACAAGTTCTCAACCATCCTCTCTCGGTCTGTTCAATCCCAACCTTTCCTCGATGTGAAAAAGAGCTTCAACCTGGCAGTGCCACACCATTTCAGGTCATCCTCCATCTCCCCATGATATTTTCTATCCTCATCAACCTTTGTGACCTTCCCCTTGTATCTCAAGGTTGCTGTGTCTCTTTCCATTTTTTCTCTCCTCCTGTTCGGTCGTCCTCTTGTTGCGTCCACGTGTTGTCCCACTGCCCCACAATCAGTCTGTCGCCTTCTCCATTCTTCATCGTGCTCTTCCATGAGTCTAGACTTGGTGAACAAAAATAAACAATACCTTGCTAACGTCTCAAAACAATGTTGACTTTTTGCTGAAGGAGTCTTGCTGCTGAAGGAGTCGTAAGGCGAGGATTACACTGGGTGGTGTAACATCACCCGTCTGATGGAGATAGATAGGGATTTTGAATTTAGCTCGGGTGCTAGAACGCATTGGCCTAGTCGACGTGAAAGACAACATGGGATTAAACATATTAAGTTTTCAACTTAACAAAATAATATGTATAACAATGTATCAGAACAACAAGATGAAACATGCCAAACAAACATATTAAGTACAATGGATGGCACCATGATATGACATTGATGATGCTTAAGCTGACTTGGTGCACTAAGGAGTTTGGAAGCATCATCACGAAATGTCTCCCCAGTGAGGCCGCCATCAACACCTCGTGCCAAGAAGTTGTTACAAATGACATTGCAAATGCACATCATCGATGTGACTGCTATTAATGATGTCATTAAATATCACTTGAGATGATAGGCGATGCCACACAATAACATCTACTGCCTTGGACGAAACGAAAAACGTGACAAATAATACAGGTTTGCTTAATGCCCGGAACACTCAGCAACGACGCCGATTGTATTTGTCATTGTAGAACGCTTCTACAATTATCCTCAAGGATGCCATTTTACTGTCACGCTGCACTCGGAGCAGACAGGGAATTCGGTCGTGGCACATTTCCAGAGGTAAACTTTTGCACAAGAAACGATGGGGGCCTTGATGTCCATTGCGCAATTAAGGCAGCCGGGTTCGGGGCCTCTCGACCAAGGACCTCATCCTGGTGGCCCCGCATCAGACATCAGTGTAGGTTGGATCAAATTGAGCTTTGCAGACAAGACAAGCACATTACCAGCTGCTCCAATCGAATAACGCAGTTGATACGAGCATTGCCTCTGGATACAAATTCCAAAGAAAAAAAAGACTTCGGTAAACTCACTGCTAGCTAGACTTGAAAACATTCAAAATGAACGTTCTCACCTTTGTAAGAGGGACAATTGCCCGAATGTCTCTCAGCGTCACAAACATCTCTGTGACGACCCTCTTTTCATCCAGTGGAATGTTTTTCCCATTGGAGTCCACCTGCCACAAAATTCTCCGAGTGACGGCAGCGCTGGTCATGTTTTCGATCTCGAACAGCAGATGGGCTATTTCTAATGGACCATCACCTCTGTGGCAACAAAAACACAACAGGATACGTACATTTACCAAATCGTTTATGTGGACAAATTCATTCTGATAACATGTCTGAGATTCTGTGCTCCCAACGAAGTCCCAAAATGACTCAACAAAAAGTGAAAGCTGCGGCTCATCACAACACGGCACAAAAGGGGCAGAAACTGCTTTTGTCCAATTGAGATTCATTAGTACATTCAATATATTCCCAGCAGAACTGGTAAGAGTACAGGATCTCTTTCTTAAATCATCTGGAAAAGCTTCCAAAAGAAGCCACAAAGGTCCTGCCTTGGAAACACAGGTGATTTGAAAACCACGGGACTGTGCCGTGCGCGCGTTCCTGTGTTCCAGTCAAAGGTGAGAATTGTATTCCAGTAAAAGCTAAACATGACATAAGAACACCTGGGAATCCTGCAAATATTGCTGCTTACATTACATTGTCATTATGGGATATTATAAATTAGGGTTATAAAACAAAATGGAGTTCAATGGTAACCAAAACAGAACAATCAACATCCTTTATGTAGCCGCTATAAGTTGAACATCAACCCGAGCTCTTCTTCCAATCGTTTAATGAATATTTTGGTTTGAAGGGAACACAACATAAGAAAAATGGGCAGCAACATGCTGTAAATACAATAGGAACAATAATCAGGTAAATAATGATTAATAACAATCAACCTCTTTGGTAAGCAATACATTTTGATACACTAACATGTGTACCAACAATAATAGCCGTGTACTACTTTAACCAATATCATCAAGAATACCGAAATGTAATAAAGAATCACATAGGTTGTTACCACGGATCTCCCCGGGACACTAACCTCTCTGGCCCTCTTCAAAATCCAAGCGTTCTCCGAACATTTTCCTACATGCCTCCTGCGCCTTTGCTACCTCTTTCTTTGCAGCCTTCTTGGCTGCCTTATAACTTTCATGCTCTGCCTTTTCTGCCCCAATACCCTTCGCCTTCTGCCACTCCTTGAACTTCTTCCTCTTCTCGTCAATCTTCTTTCCAACTTCATCATCCCACCGCCATGTTTCCGAGTGCCTCGGTGGTCCTTTTGTCCATCCACATACCTCACCAACGGCTCCCAACAGACTATCTTTCATTGACATCAAACCACTCTCAAGCTCAACCACATCATCCTCTACCCTACTCAACCTCTCTTTTAATGCCTCCCTTACTGTCACCTCTTTCAACCTCCACACCTTCATTCTCGGTTGGTACTTCACCCGCCGAGCTCTCCTCGCACCTTTCACCCTTATGTCGCAGACAACCAAGTGGTGCTGTGAAACAGCCTCCTCCCCTGGGATCTCCTTTGTGTCCCGAAGGTGCCCCCTATCTCGCCTACGCACCAGCAGGTAGTCAACGGTTGTCGTCGACGCACCTGACGTATATGTAACAAGCTTATTATCCCCTTTCTGGAACTGAGTATTACAAATCAACAAATCAGCTCCATCAGCAAACTCCAAAATCCTTTCACCTTCTCCATTTCTCACACCATATCCGTAACCCCCATGAACTCCCTCAAAACCGTCCATACTCCTTCCCACATGTCCATTTAGGTCTCCTCCTACCACAACAACTTCCTCATCTTTCACGTTTTCCATCAGCTTCTCCATAGCACACCAGAACTTGTCCTTCTCTTCATCGCTTCGACCAACCTGCGGAGCATATCCCGAGATGACGATCACCAAGAGCTTTCCAATCATCATTTTCACCATCATCAACCTTTCACTCACTCTCGTCACACTCACCACACTGTCTACAAACTCCTCAGAAAACAGGACACCAACACCATGCATGCCTTCTGGGCACCCTTGCCACACAAACTTGTATTTCTGTCCCTGCCTACCCTTCACCATTCTCACACCACTTCCCTTCCATCTCGTCTCCTGCACACAACATATGTCCACTCTTCTTCTGACCAATACTTCCACCACTTCTCCTGATCTCCCTGTCATTGTCCCTACATTCAATGTCCCAAATAACAGAAACCGATCTCCACGTCGGGCATCAGACGTTTCGTCGTCCTAAATGTTGTGATTTCCACCCTTGCTTCGATCGGGTTCCCCACCTTGAGTTTTGACGAGAGGGAGTGGAGTCCCCCACGGGGTACTTCGGGCTGTACCCTGCCCATATGTAGTTGTAATTGTCATGGTTCTCTTTTTGTGGCAATGTTGTTATGGCCAGATGCCCTTCCTGACGCCAACCCTTTTAGTCGCCTCTTACGACACGCAGGGATACGGTGTACCTATTCTAAACCGGGGTACACTCCGGGTTATTTACTACATGTGTTCGGTTATAATTTACTACATGTGATCACTTATAATTTAATTACTACATGTGCATTATAATTTAATTACTACATGTCATTAGTTATAATTTATTATATGTGATCACTTATAATTTAATTACTACATGTGCGTTATAATTTAATTACTACATGTCATTAATTATAATTTACGAAATGTGATCAGTTACACTTTACAACATGTGAGTCACAATTTAATTCCTACATGTGATCAGTTACAATTTTCTACATGTGATCAGTTACAATTTACGACATGTGATCAGTTACAATTTACTACATGTGATCAGTTACAATTTACTACATGTGATCAGTTACAATTTACTACATGTGAGTTACAATTTAATTACTACATGTGATCAGTTACAATATACGACATGTGAGTTACAATTGAAGACAGCACTATATGAACACGATGGATGAGTCACGAGTTTTGTGTCTTCCAGGGTTTTCGAAAATGAGAGCATGGAAAGTAGACTAGGAGAAGGCGTTTGGAAGCTAGTTTTTGGGAAGATTGAAAATTTTAAAATTTCTGTTGAAAAATATTGAAAATGATGGAGTGAGAGGGGGAGAGGGGGAAGAAGAAGATTTAAGTAGAGAAATTTAAGTAGGGCACTGAATAAATTAAGAATGAGTTGAATGAATAATGATGATTGACATATTCCGTCTGTCTGTCTGTCTGTCTGTCCGTCCGTCTGTCCATCCGTCTGTCTGTCCATCTGTCCGTCTGTTCGAAGGTACCGCAAAAACGGCTGAACCGATCGCAACGATATTTTGGGTGGGTAATCCTGGTATCTCCTGGAGTAAAATAGGGTATATTGTTTTTCCAATTTCAACTTTGGCCTCCAGCATTTTCAGGTTTGGACTCCGCATAACGTTATTTTCCCGGGTGCCACACAAACGGCTGCACCAATCGCTGCACAGCTGCACTGATCGGCTGCACCGATCGGACTCGGTGACCTCGGACAAAGACCTTTTATAAGGACATGGGTTGAATCCCCGCTTAAGAGTATGCCAACCCCCTCCGCACCATCACGGTCGTCTCTCCAACTCACAATCCCACGAGATATGTGGAAAGGACGACCCAAAATCCAATTAACTTCTTTTTGATTCGTATATAAACATCATTAAAAGTAAATAATGACCTCCGCCAAAGTTCAAACGACGTGAGTTTAATCTCTACATGAGAGAAATCCACATAGCTATTTGGGCGGTGTATAAGCTAGCAGATCGCTGTCTCCATCGATCTTACCAAGGCCTTAACACCTATCACTCAAAATCCTTTTAACTGTTGATTTGGTAGTTTTTACAATGAAGGAAACATTAACAATGTTGTTAAAAGTTTATTGTGTGATTAATTTGTGATTGGAGTTATGTTGTTTGGAATGAAAAAAGAGATATCGAGTTCAAGTGAATGACGACATGCCGTGATGGTTTCTACTTTCTGAACGTGAACTTAAGCATGAACTTAAGCTTAAGCATGATCGCCATATGCAGATACGCCACGGACCCACGATCTATGTTTTTATACATGAACGTACCCGTTTGTTTGCGAACGGGTACGTTTTTCATGGAAGTCCTTCACGAACTTGCTGTCCATGTCTGACGTGCGACTGCGGGTGCCACAGGAATGTGGAATTTATTGGTTTCATGCTTTAGCATTCGCCGTATCTGCATTGCCTGTTTGCTTCTGGCCTCCCACCCGTGCGTAGAACGGGTATCTCACTCGTTGTTATAACTTGAGGTCGTTTTGAGAAGGAAGAAATGAAAAAGGTAAAATTTTGAGGCAGGGTAGAAAGGGACAGGTTTAATGGTGGCAAAGGATAGCAAGACGTGGGTGAGGGGCCACGTCCTGTCAATCACCTCGTCAACAGAAAGCAAGATAGACAAAGAAAAGGTAAATACGTTTTTTTGTCAATTTTTCATTTGTATTAAACAAAAGGTATCGTCCAAGGAAGATATTAAAGTGAGGGTGATGAATATTATGGGATAGATGGGATTAAGACACAGTGAGTGGGTACGGATAACAGTTGGGGAAAAAACAGGTAGGCCTACTCGTGCCAGTCGGCCAAAACTAAACTACACGAGCCTGAGATTAATTAACGCGATCTGTTGGCAAAGGCCCTTGTTAAGAAGCCATTTTGTTTGTGGTCATGATCAACAGGGCATTATGTCACGAGATGTGGTTCAATCCCAAAGGAGATATTTCACCACATCCGAATCTGCAATTGTTAGAAACAATTTGTTTTACATGCATACTCAAAGCACAACGATATTCGATACAACGTGTGTGAATGAGATGCTTAATTGGTATGTTTGCGGAGTGCTCATTAAAGATTAGGCTTGTGCCACCCTTCATTTGAACCAATTTGTAAGGGAAGTCGCGCAATGTGTCGGGGAAACTCTCCGAGGACTCCACAGCTGTCGTGACAGAAGGCTGCGGCACACATGGCAAGACGTGATGTCTAAATCCCTAATCTCAAATGTGAATGCTTCACAGGTGATGCCACAGGAATAGGTGACGACACCTCTGCCACGGTGGCACTGACTGACTAGCAACCAATGCCAAGAAGGCTTTATTGGTATAACGCAGATAAGAATCGAAATTGGGGAAATGCTATTTGAAAGCATGCATTAAAATAATGAAATGATGGATAAACTTAAAGAGGTACTGCACACCTGTTTTATTTTATTTTATTTTTTATTATTATCATTTTTTTAATTATTATTGTTAATACTAGCAATGGTACCCACCCTACGGGCGGGGCTTCAATTGGGAGGCCCAAATGAAAAGGCAAAATATCAGAAATTGAAGGCTTTTTTTTTATTTTAAACGATTCATATGAACATCCGTTAAATCATATCACATGCAAATCAGCAAAATTTAAACAGTATTTGTAGAATTTCAATAAAAGCCACATCACTGTTCATATCGGTAAATATTATTCCATCGTGTTTGGAAAAACTGAAAAATTGGAAAAATTGGAAAATTGGGGGAAAAAATGGAAAAACAATTTCGCCTATTTTACTCCAGGGGTTCCCAGGATTACACACCCAAAATTTCGTTGCGATCGGTTCAGCCGTTTTTGCGGTACCTGGGAACAGACAGACAGGCAGACAGACAGACGGACATTTGGTGAATTATAGTAAGATTATTCTATTATTATTTTTAGTATTTTTTTTTTTTAATCATTATTATTATTTTTATTATTTTATTATTATTATTATTATTTTCATTATTATAATTATTTATTTTATTATTATCATTATTACTATTTATTTTATTCTTATTACTTTTATTATTATTAATTATAATTATGATTTATTTATTTTTATTATTATTATGTTTCCACAAGGAACACAGCCAAAGGGTGGTGAAACCACGACAGTTATTTACATTTAGTAAGGAGTGCTGCCGGGTGCTTTGTCCCATGATATGTACGTTCGATGTGCTGCATCCAGCTCATTTAAGATTTCATTCCTATTTGGCTCGTGAATCGAGGAAATCCAGTACGGCTGTGCATATACCATCTGTGCAGACAAAGATAATCAGGTTAACCAATATTTAACACCGACCTGCACTCTGGTCTGTTTCCACTAATGTGCCTGTGAACGAGATAGCACTCTCTTTGAAGCATAGCTCACCTGTATACTCAATTGAACACAATAATTAATGGTAGCTCGAAATGATAATGTACGTGGCTGCTGCTTTACAAAAGATATCCCTGCCGAATCATCAGATAAACAATCGAGGTTTCAATCCAGCTAGTTCATAACATATATAAATTATGTGCACATATGTGTGAGAGAGTATACAAACACACACACACATACACACACACACTCACACACTCACACACTCACACACTCACACACTCACACACTCACACACACACACACACACACACCAGAGAATGTGAAGTTGTTGCATCCTAGAGAGGCAAGATCACGATGCCAGAGAATGTGAAGTTGTTGCATCTATGAGAGGCAAGATCACAATGCCAGAGGATGTGAAGTTGTTGCATCTATGAGAGGCAAGATCACAATGCCAGAGAATGCGAAGTTGTTGCATCTATGAGAGGCAAGATCACAATGCCAGAGGATGTGAAGTTGTTGCATCTATGAGAGGCAAGATCACAATGCCAGAGAATGTGAAGTTGTTGCATCTATGAGAGGCATGATCACAATGCCAGGGAATGTGAAGTTGTTGCATCTATGAGAGGCATGATCACAATGCCAGAGAATGTGAAGTTGTTGCATCTATGAGAGGCAAGATCACAATGCCAGAGAATGTGAAGTTGTTGCATCTATGAGAGGCAAGATCACAATGCCAGAGAATGTGAAGTTGTTGCATCTATGAGAGGCATGATCACAATGCCAGAGAATGTGAAGTTGTTGCATCTATGAGAGGCAAGATCACAATGCCAGAGAATGTGAAGTTGTTGCATCTATGAGAGGCAAGATCACAATGCCAGAGAATGTGAAGTTGTTGCATCTATGAGAGGCAAGATCACAATGCCAGAGAATGTGAAGTTGTTGCATCTATGAGAGGCAAGATCACAATGCCAGAGAATGTGAAGTTGTTGAACGTATGAGAGGCATTATCACAATGCCAGAGAATGTGAAGTTGTTGCATCTATGAGAGGCATGATCACAATGCCAGAGAATGTGAAGTTGTTGCATCTATGAGAGGCAAGATCACAATGCCAGAGAATGTGAAGTTGTTGCATCTCTGAGAGGCAAATCACAATGCCAGAGAATGTGAAGTTGTTGCATCTATGAGAGGCAAGATCACAATGCCAGAGAATAATGAAGTTGTTGAACGTATGAGAGGCATGATCACAATGCCAGAGAATGTGAAGTTGTTGCATCTATGAGAGGCAAGATCACAATGCCAGAGAATGTGAAGTTGTTGCATCTAGGAGAGGCAAGATCACAATGCCAGAGAATGTGAAGTTGTTGCATCTATGAGAGGCATGATCACAATGCCAGAGAATGTGAAGTTGTTGCATCTATGAGAGGCAAGATCACAATGCCAGAGAATGTGAAGTTGTTGCATCTAGGAGAGGCAAGATCACAATGCCAGAGAATGTGAAGTTGTTGCATCTATGAGAGGCATGATCACAATGCCAGAGAATGTGAAGTTGTTGCATCTATGAGAGGCAAGATCACAATGCCAGAGAATGTGAAGTTGTTGCATCTATGAGAGGCAAGATCACAATGCCAGAGAATGTGAAGTTGTTGCATCCTAGAGAGGCAAGATCACAATGCCAGAGAATGTGAAGTTGTTGCATCTATGAGAGGCAAGATCACAATGCCAGAGAATGTGAAGTTGTTGCATCTATGAGAGGCAAGATCACAATGCCAGAGAATGTGAAGTTGTTGCATCCTAGAGAGGCAAGATCACAATGCCAGAGAATGTGAAGGTGTTGCATCTATGAGAGGCAAGATCACAATGCCAGAGAATGTGAAGTTGTTGCATCCTAGAGAGGCAAGATCACAATGCCAGAGAATGTGAAGTTGTTGCATCTATGAGAGGCAAGATCACAATGCCAGAGAATGTGAAGTTGTTGCATCCTCGAAAGGCAAGATCACAATGCCAGAGGATGTGAAGTTGTTGCATCTATGAGAGGCAAGATCACAATGCTAGAGAATGTGAAGTTGTTGCATCCTAGAGAGGCAAGATCACAATGCCAGAGAATGTGAAGTTGTTGCATCTATGAGAGGCAAGATCACAATGCTAGAGAATGTGAAGTTGTTGCATCTATGAGAGGCAAGATCACAATGCCAGAGAATGTGAAGTTGTTGCATCTATGAGAGGCAAGATCACAATGCCAGAGAATGTGAAGTTGTTGCATCTATGAGAGGCAAGATCACAATGCCAGAGAATGTGAAGTTGTTGCATCTATGAGAGGAATGCTCACAATGGCAGAGAATGTGAAGTTGTTGCATCTATGAGAGGCATGATCACAATGGCAGAGAATGTGAAGTTGTTGCATCTATGAGAGGCAAGATCACAATGGCAGAGAATGTGAAGTTGTTGCATCCTAGAGAGGCAAGATCACAATGCCAGAGAATGTGAAGTTGTTGCATCTATGAGAGGCAAGATCACAATGCCAGAGAATAATGAAGTTGTTGAACGTATGAGAGGCATGATCACAATGCCAGAGAATGTGAAGTTGTTGCATCTATGAGAGGCAAGATCACAATGCCAGAGAATGTGAAGTTGTTGCATCTAGGAGAGGCAAGATCACAATGCCAGAGAATGTGAAGTTGTTGCATCTATGAGAGGCATGATCACAATGCCAGAGAATGTGAAGTTGTTGCATCTATGAGAGGCAAGATCACAATGCCAGAGAATGTGAAGTTGTTGCATCTAGGAGAGGCAAGATCACAATGCCAGAGAATGTGAAGTTGTTGCATCTATGAGAGGCATGATCACAATGCCAGAGAATGTGAAGTTGTTGCATCTATGAGAGGCAAGATCACAATGCCAGAGAATGTGAAGTTGTTGCATCTATGAGAGGCAAGATCACAATGCCAGAGAATGTGAAGTTGTTGCATCCTAGAGAGGCAAGATCACAATGCCAGAGAATGTGAAGTTGTTGCATCTATGAGAGGCAAGATCACAATGCCAGAGAATGTGAAGTTGTTGCATCTATGAGAGGCAAGATCACAATGCCAGAGAATGTGAAGTTGTTGCATCCTAGAGAGGCAAGATCACAATGCCAGAGAATGTGAAGTTGTTGCATCTATGAGAGGCAAGATCACAATGCCAGAGAATGTGAAGTTGTTGCATCCTAGAGAGGCAAGATCACAATGCCAGAGAATGTGAAGTTGTTGCATCTATGAGAGGCAAGATCACAATGCCAGAGAATGTGAAGTTGTTGCATCCTCAAAAGGCAAGATCACAATGCCAGAGGATGTGAAGTTGTTGCATCTATGAGAGGCAAGATCACAATGCTAGAGAATGTGAAGTTGTTGCATCCTAGAGAGGCAAGATCACAATGCCAGAGAATGTGAAGTTGTTGCATCTATGAGAGGCAAGATCACAATGCTAGAGAATGTGAAGTTGTTGAACGTATGAGAGGCAAGATCACAATGCCAGAGAATGTGAAGTTGTTGCATCTATGAGAGGCAAGATCACAATGCCAGAGAATGTGAAGTTGTTGCATCTATGAGAGGCAAGATCACAATGCCAGAGAATGTGAAGTTGTTGCATCTATGAGAGGAATGCTCACAATGGCAGAGAATGTGAAGTTGTTGCATCTATGAGAGGCATGATCACAATGGCAGAGAATGTGAAGTTGTTGCATCTATGAGAGGCAAGATCACAATGGCAGAGAATGTGAAGTTGTTGCATCCTAGAGAGGCAAGATCACAATGCCAGAGAATGTGAAGTTGTTGCATCTATGAGAGGCAAGATCACAATGCCAGAGACTGTGAAGTTGTTGAACATATGAGAGGCATGATCACAATGGCAGAGAATGTGAAGTTGTTGCATCTATGAGAGGCAAGATCACAATGCCAGAGAATGTGAAGTTGTTGCATCTATGAGAGGCAAAATCACACAATGCCAGAGAATGTGAAGTTGTTGCATCAATGAGAGGCATGATCACAATGCCAGAGAATGTGAAGTTGTTGCATCTATGAGAGGCAAGATCACAATGCCAGAGGATGGAACACACACAACGTTGAGAGCCATTTCTCGATAAATGTGCACAAATATATGTCAATTATTATTGATTAATCAATTAATTGATTAATTATTTAATTATTCACTTCATGATTTCATTAATTTTTTTAAAGTTACAGTTTCGGATTAAACGGTGGTGGCTGAGGTATTCTATTAGCCAATTGATTAATTATTGAATTATTTTATGATTATTATTTATTTATTTTCATTATTAATTGTTAATTTATTTTCTTTCTCATCTGGGCAATATCTCAGGCACCCTTTGAGCTAGGAAGCTAATATTTGGACATGATAGTGACCAAGTCATGTGGCTATAAAGGCTATTTTTGATTTATTGATTAATTAATTAATTTATTACATATTTATTGATTAATCAATTAATTATTTAATTTTTTTGATTAATTACTTCTTAAATTAATTTTCTAAAAGTTATAGCTTCAGATGAAGCACTGGTGGTTTCGGTATGCTATTAGCCATTTGATTAATTATTTTATTATTTTATGATTATGATTTATTTATTTTCTTTCTCTTCTGGCTATTATCTCAGGCACCTTTTGAGCAAGGAAGCTGACATTTGGACACGACAATGACCAAGTGATTTGGCTGTAAAGGCTATTTTTGATTTATTGATTAATCTGAATTGATTGAATTGAATTCTGAATTGATCTGATCTGAATTGAATTGAAATTGATTGATCGATTAATTATTTAATTGTTCAATTTATGACTTCATTTAAAAAAAATTTAAGTTACAGATTCGGATGAAACGGTGGTGGTTTCGGTATTCTATAACCAAATTGATAAATTATTTAATTATTTTATGATTATTATTTATTTGTTTTCATTATTAATCATTTATTTATTTTCTCTCATTTGGCAATATCACAGGCACCTTTTGAGCTAAGAAGCTAATATATGGACATGGTAGTGACCAAGGGATGTGGCTATAAAGGATATTTTTGATTTATTGAGTCATCAATTAATCGATTAATTATAATTAATAATCATGAATCGATTATGAACAATAAATTAATCGACTAATTATGAATAATAAATTAATTATTTCGATTAATGACTTATTTAATTATTTTTCAAAAGGTTACAGCTTCGGATGAAGCACTGGTGGTTTAGGTATGTATGCTATTATCCAATTGATTAAGAAAATATTTTACGATCATTGACTATTGATTTTAATTATGCAATTAAATCAATTATTGAACACCTCTCCCACCCAATACAGTCTCCATGAGCTGCACGGCGGTATTGCCGGCCATCGAAGGCGCCCCGGCGATGCCGCGCTGGAGGATATTTAATTATTTGGCATGGGGCGGTGTACTTTGAATGTATCTGTGCTTGTTTTTGTTTGTTTTTAGCAGGACTCAGTCTTTCAAAAACCGTTTTCCAGTTTATTGTTGTCTGGGGAAGTGAGTTTTTCACTGTAAACTAATTACAATACCTGAAATAAAGTAAAAAAACCCACACTGCTGGTTAAGTTACTATTTAGAAAGCATCCATGGAGCTAGGTGGTGAAGCGTCGGCAGGACGAAGAGGGGGAAAGCCAAATTCAATTTACCTGAGCTCCTCACCACATACAAGGCTTTCATCCGCAGCTCAATGGAATACTGCTCTCCCCTCTGGGCTGGTGCTCCTGCCTCACACCTAGCTCGTCTTCACGCTGTTGAAACCAAAGCGTTCAGAATCATTGGAATCTCCCGCAATGAAGCTAACTCCAAGAGCCTTTCACTCACTCACCGCAGGCAGGTTGGTGGTCTTTCCGTCTTCTACCGACTCCTCTCTGGCCTTGCCCCCCCAGCTCTCTCTGGGCTCTGTCCCCCAAATATTCCTACACGTCGCACAAGATCTGCCTGCAACCCTCTTATGGTTAAACTGCCAAAATCAAGACTCTCTGCTCACCTTCACTCCTTCATTCCTCTTTTCTCCCGCCTCTGGAACAAACTCCCTCACTCTCTTCAATCCCACTCCACCCTCCAAGTCTTGAAAACAGCTGTTCACCACCATCTCTTATCTTCCCCCATTCAAAACCTTGATCTTTTCTACCCCCACTAATTTCACCCCAAATCCACTTTTTTGAAATACCAACTTCTGTCCTGGAAGTCCTTGGTGTCCTTGTGTTTTATACTTCTCCCACCCCCCCCCCTTCCCACGCCTCCTCCCCCCAAGCCCTCTCCCTCCCACACATCTCCCTGCTCTCAAATGTTGTTTGTGCGCTTCCCCTTCTCTCCCCATCTTGTCTTCCGCTCCCTTTTTATATCTTTTGTTTGTCTGGTTGATTTGTTTGTGAAATAAATGTCAACTCTTTCCCGAGCCTCGATTCAGTATACAAAAAAAAAAAGGCCACATTGTTGTTTCTGGAGGGGTTCCTGCTTACAAAACTGCTCTGCATTGGCTCGTTATCCTGATAACTGGTTAATACATCAACATTCGTGGATTTTGTCGCAAGTCCTACTATCATGCAACCTCTGCTAATCTTGGTTACTGCATTGTCTTGGCTCTTCATACTGGCTCAAACAACTGTACATCAGTGAAATGTTGGTACACCAGGTATTGTCCAGGCAGTGATCTGCAGCGGCCAAACAGTCCAATCCAGTGTCTAATTATGCCTGAGAAATGTGAAACCCTCCTTCGGTTTGTTTATATTCCTTTGCATTTTCCTTTCTCTTCACATCTCAAATCATCACCTTGGATTACGTTTCTTTTACATCTCTGTCATTGCCCTCATCTTTTTATTTCCACTTTCCCTCTAATCCAATCTGACATGCCACTCTCCCTGTGACATGTGGCCTTTTTCAACAAAACACCAGAATTTTAAATTCACATTGGCAGTCAATCTCACACCGAAACCAGAACAACTCCTGATCATTCAGTGCAGCACATTTGCCAGGTCGCTAGCTGTGCTTGGCATGGTATCATCCTTAGAGGGAGTAGATCTGAGAGCTCATAAAAAGCCAAATTTCTACATCATGCATGAGCCTAAAAAGTCACTTTTAACCTTTCATGATTTCCTGGTACCCTGGTATATTACATGCACATGCTACGTATAAACCTCAATCAATTAAAAGTTTGTATGATGAAAAACATTCCACAAATTTTATTTGGCTTGCATGAATAAATTATACAAGGTTTATGACTTTGGAATGAAATGCCTTTTTTTTCTTTTTTTTCTTTTTTCCTTTTGTATACAAGATCGAGGCTCGTGAAAGAGCTAACATTCATCACACAGAAAGACAAACCGACACATAAAACATATAACATGGGGAGCGGTAGACAAGATGGGGCGAGAGGGGGAGGAACACAAACACAACATCTGAGAGCAGGGACATCGAGAGATATGTGGGAGGGAGAGGGCTTTGGGGGGGAGGCATGGGAATGGGGGGTGGGAGAGGTATAAACCATATGGACACTGCCGGGACTTCCACGAAAGAAGTTGGAATTTCAAACAAGGTGGATCTGGGGTGAATTAGTGGGGGTAGTAAAGATCAAGGTTTTGGATGGGGGAAGATAAGAGATGGTGGTGAACAGCTGTTTTAAAGACCTGGAGGGAAGAGTGGGATTGAAGGGAGTGGGGGAGAAAAGAGGAATGAAAGAGTGAAGGTGAGCAGAGAGCCGAGATTTCGGCAGTTTAACCATTAGAGGGTTGCAGGCAGATCTTGTGCGACCTGTAGGAATATTTGGGGGACAAAGCACAGAGAGAGCAGGGGGAGCAAGGCCGGAGAGCAGTCGGTAGAAGACAGAAAGACCACCTACCTGCCTGCGGTGAGTGAGTGAAAGGCCCTCAGAATCAGCTTCATCGTGGGAGATTCCAATGATTCTGAAAGCTTTGGTTTCAACAGCGTGAAGCCGAGCTAGGTGTGAGGCAGGAGCACCGGCCCATAGGGGAGAACAGTATTCCATTGAGCTGCGGATGAAAGCCTTAAGTATGTGGTGAGGAGCTTAGGTGTGCCGAGGAAGGACTTCACACGATGGAGGATGCCCCGTCGGCGACTGGCTTTGGAGGCCTTATTCCCAACAGAACAGTTTGGGGCACAATGATCGAGCAGATTCTAGTTTTTTGGGGAGATGGGAAACAGCAATTCGATTCGGAATTAACAAAGAAAAAAAAACACCCGAGGAGTAATTTAACTAGAGAAGGGGTGAAAGTCAATAAGTTTTTTCCTTTTTCCCCATTGACTTCAATGTTAAAATTAATGTGTCCGAGAACCACCCTTTCACCCCTACTATTAGGTGCCCGATATTGGTGATCATTAGGTGCCCGATATTGGTGATCATTAGGTACCTGATATTGGTGATCATTAGGTACCTGATATTGGTGATCATTAGGTGCCCGATATTGGTGATCATTAGGTACCTGATATTGGTGATCATTAGGTGCCCGATATTGGTGATCATTAGGTGCCCGATATTGGTGATCATTAGGTTCCTGATATTGGTGATCATTTGGTGCCCGATATTGGTGATCATTAGGTTCCTGATATTGGTGTCTTGGTGATCATTAGGTGCCCGATATTAGTGATCATTAGGTGCCCGATATTGGTGATCATTAGGTGCCTGATATTGGTGATCATTAGGTGCCCGATATTGGTGATCATTAGGTTCCTGATATTGGTGTCTTGGTGATCATTAGGTGCCCGATATTAGTGATCATTAGGTGCCCGATATTAGTGATCATTAGGTACCCGATATTAGTGATCATTAGGTGCCCGATATTAGTGGTCTATTAGGTTCCCAATATTGGTGATTATTAGGTACCCGATATTCGTGATCATTAGGTGCCCGATATTAGTGATCATTAGGTGCCCGATATTGGTGAGCATTAGGTACCCGATATTGGTGATTATTAGGTACCCGATATTCGTGATCATTAGGTGCCCGATATTGGTGATCATTAGGTACCCGATATTGGTGATTATTAGGTGCCTGATATTGGTGATCATTAGGTGCCCGATATTAGTGATCTTTAGGTGCCCGATATTGGTGATCATTAGGTGCCCGATATTGGTGATCATTAGGTGCCCGATATTGGTGATCATTAGGTGCCCGATATTGGTGATCATTAGGTGCCCGATATTATTGATCATTAGGTGCCCGATATTAGTGATCATTAGGTGCCCGATATTGGTGATCATTAGGTGCCCGATATTTGTGATCATTAGGTGCCCGATATTAGTGATCATTAGGTGCCCGATATTGGTGATCATTATGTGCCCGATATTAGTGATCATTAGGTACCCGATATTGGTGATCATTAGGTGCCCGATATTAGTGATCATTAGGTGCCCGATATTGGTGATCATTAGGTGCCCGATATTAGTGATCATTAGGTACCCGATATTGGTGATCATTAGGTGCCCGATATTGGTGATCATTAGGTGCCCGATATTAGTGATCATTAGGTGCCCGATATTAGTGATCATTAGGTGCCCGATATTAGTGATCATTAGGTGCCCGATATTAGTGATCATTAGGTGCCCGATATTGGTGATCATTAGGTGCCCGATATTAGTGATCATTAGGTGCCCGATATTGGTGATTATTAGGTGCCCGATATTAGTGATCATTCGGTGCCCGATATTGGTGATTATTAGGTGCCCGATATTGGTGAGCATTAGGTACCCGATATTGGTGATTATTAGGTGCCCGATATTGGTGAGCATTAGGGACCCGATATTGGTGATTATTAGGTGCCCGATATTGGTGATCATTAGGTACCCGATATTGGTGATTATTAGGTGCCCGATATTGGTGATTATTAGGTGCCCGATATTGGTGAGCATTAGGTACCCGATATTGGTGATTATTAGGTGCCCGATATTGGTGAGCATTAGGTACCCGATATTGGTGATTATTAGGTGCCCGATATTGGTGAGCATTAGGTACCCGATATTGGTGATCATTAGGTGCCCGATATTGGTGATCATTAGGTACCCGATATTGGTGATCATTAGGTACCCGATATTGGTGATTATTAGGTGCCCGATATTGGTGAGCATTAGGTACCCGATATTGGTGATTATTAGGTGCCCGATATTGATGAGCATTAGGTACCCGATATTGGTGATTATTAGGTACCCGATATTAGTGATCATTAGGTGCCCGATATTGGTGATCATTAGGTACCCGATATTAGTGATCATTAGGTACCCGATATTGGTGATTATTAGGTGCCCGATATTAGTGATCATTAGGAGCCCGATATTGGTGATCAGTAGGTGCCCGATATTGGTGATCATGAGGTACCCGATATTAGTGATCATGAGGTACCCGATATTAGTGATCATTAGGTACCCAATATTGGTGATTATTAGGTGCCCGATATTGGTGATTATTAGGTGCCTGATATTGGTGAGCATTAGGTGCCCGATATTGGTGATTATTAGGTGCCTGATATTGGTGATCATTAGGTGCCCGATATTGGTGATCATTAGGTGCCCGATATTGGTGATCATTAGGTTCCTGATATTGGTGTCTTGGTGATCATTAGGTGCCCGATATTAGTGATCATTAGGTGCCCGATATTGGTGATCATTAGGTGCCTGATATTGGTGATCATTAGGTGCCCGATATTGGTGATCATTAGGTTCCTGATATTGGTGTCTTGGTGATCATTAGGTGCCCGATATTAGTGATCATTAGGTGCCCGATATTAGTGATCATTAGGTACCCGATATTAGTGATCATTAGGTGCCCGATATTAGTGGTCTATTAGGTTCCCGATATTGGTGATTATTAGGTACCCGATATTCGTGATCATTAGGTGCCCGATATTAGTGATCATTAGGTGCCCGATATTGGTGAGCATTAGGTACCCGAAATTGGTGATTATTAGGTACCCGATATTCGTGATCATTAGTTGCCCGATATTGGTGATCATTAGGTACCCGATATTGGTGATTATTAGGTGCCTGATATTGGTGATCATTAGGTGCCCGATATTAGTGATCATTAGGTGCCCGATATTGGTGATCATTAGGTGCCCGATATTGGTGATCATTAGGTGCCCGATATTGGTGATCATTAGGTGCCCGATATTGGTGATCATTAGGTGCCCGATATTGGTGATCATTAGGTGCCCGATATTATTGATCATTAGGTGCCCGATATTCGTGATCATTAGGTGCCCGATATTGGTGATCATTAGGTGCCCGATATTTGTGATCATTAGGTGCCCGATATTAGTGATCATTAGGTGCCCGATATTGGTGATCATTATGTGCCCGATATTAGTGATCATTAGGTACCCGATATTGGTGATCATTAGGTGCCCGATATTAGTGATCATTAGGTGCCCGATATTGGTGATCATTAGGTGCCCGATATTGGTGATCATTAGGTACCCGATATTGGTGATCATTAGGTGCCCGATATTGGTGATCATTAGGTGCCCGATATTAGTGATCATTAGGTGCCCGATATTAGTGATCATTAGGTGCCCGATATTAGTGATCATTAGGTGCCCGATATTAGTGATCATTAGGTGCCCGATATTGGTGATCATTAGGTGCCCGATATTAGTGATCATTAGGTGCCCGATATTGGTGATTATTAGGTGCCCGATATTAGTGATCATTCGGTGCCCGATATTGGTGATTATTAGGTACCCGATATTGGTGATTATTAGGTGCCCGATATTGGTGAGCATTAGGTGCCCGATATTGGTGAGCATTAGGTACCCGATATTGGTGATTATTAGGTGCCCGATATTGGTGATCATTAGGTACCCGATATTGGTGATTATTAGGTGCCCGATATTGGTGATTATTAGGTGCCCGATATTGGTGAGCATTAGGTACCCGATATTGGTGATTATTAGGTGCCCGATATTGGTGAGCATTAGGTACCCGATATTGGTGATTATTAGGTGCCCGATATTGGTGAGCATTAGGTACCCGATATTGGTGATTATTAGGTGCCCGATATTGGTGAGCATTAGGTACCCGATATTGGTGATCATTAGGTGCCCGATATTGGTGATCATTAGGTACCCGATATTGGTGATCATTAGGTACCCGATATTGGTGATTATTAGGTGCCCGATATTGGTGAGCATTAGGTACCCGATATTGGTGATTATTAGGTGCCCGATATTGGTGAGCATTAGGTACCCAATATTGGTGATTATTAGGTACCCGATATTAGTGATCATTAGGTGCCCGATATTGGTGATCATTAGGTACCCGATATTAGTGATCATTAGGTACCCGATATTGGTGATCATTAGGTGCCCGATATTAGTGATCATTAGGTGCCCGATATTGGTGATCAGTAGGTGCCCGATATTGGTGATCATGAGGTACCCGATATTAGTGATCATGAGGTACCCGATATTGGTGATTATTAGGTGCCCGATATTGGTGATTATTAGGTGCCTGATATTGGTGAGCATTAGGAGCCCGATATTGGTGAGCATTAGGTACCCGATATTGGTGATTATTAGGTGCCCGATATTGGTGAGCACTAGGTGACCGATATTGGTGAGCATTAGGTGCCCGATATTGGTGATTATTAGGTGCCCGATATTGGTGAGCATTAGGTACCCGATATTGGTGATTATTAGGTGCCCGATATTGGTGATCATGAGGTACCCGATATTAGTGATCATGAGGTACCCGATATTAGTGATCATTAGGTGCCCGATATTAGTGATCATTAGGTGCCCGATATTGGTGATTATTAGGTGCCCGATATTAGTGATCATTCGGTGCCCGATATTGGTGATTATTAGGTACCCGATATTGGTGATTATTAGGTGCCCGATATTGGTGAGCATTAGGTGCCCGATATTGGTGAGCATTAGGTACCCGATATTGGTGATTATTAGGTGCCCGATATTGGTGATCATTAGGTACCCGATATTGGTGATTATTAGGTGCCCGATATTGGTGATCATGAGGTACCCGATATTAGTGATCATGAGGTACCCGATATTAGTGATCATTAGGTGCCCGATATTAGTGATCATTAGGTGCCCGATATTGGTGATTATTAGGTGCCCGATATTAGTGATCATTCGGTTCCCGATATTGGTGATTATTAGGTACCCGATATTGGTGATTATTAGGTGCCCGATATTGGTGAGCATTAGGTGCCCGATATTGGTGAGCATTAGGTACCCGATATTGGTGATTATTAGGTGCCCGATATTGGTGATCATTAGGTACCCGATATTGGTGATTATTAGGTGCCCGATATTGGTGATTATTAGGTGCCCGATATTGGTGAGCATTAGGTACCCGATATTGGTGATTATTATGTGCCCGATATTGGTGAGCATTAGGTACCCGATATTGGTGATTATTAGGTGCCCGATATTGGTGAGCATTAGGTACCCGATATTGGTGATTATTAGGTGCCCGATATTGGTGAGCATTAGGTACCCGATATTGGTGATCATTAGGTGCCCGATATTGGTGATCATTAGGTACCCGATATTGGTGATCATTAGGTACCCGATATTGGTGATTATTAGGTGCCCGATATTGGTGAGCATTAGGTACCCGATATTGGTGATTATTAGGTGCCCGATATTGGTGAGCATTAGGTACCCGATATTGGTGATTATTAGGTACCCGATATTAGTGATCATTAGGTGCCCGATATTGGTGATCATTAGGTACCCGATATTAGTGATCATTAGGTACCCGATATTGGTGATCATTAGGTGCCCGATATTAGTGATCATTAGGTGCCCGATATTGGTGATCAGTAGGTGCCCGATATTGGTGATCATGAGGTACCGGATATTAGTGATCATGAGGTACCCGATATTAGTGATCATTAGGTACCCGATATTGGTGATTATTAGGTGCCCGATATTGGTGATTATTAGGTGCCTGATATTGGTGAGCATTAGGTGCCCGATATTGGTGAGCATTAGGTACCCGATATTGGTGATTATTAGGTGCCCGATATTGGTGAGCACTAGGTGACCGATATTGGTGAGCATTAGGTGCCCGATATTGGTGATTATTAGGTGCCCGATATTGGTGAGCATTAGGTACCCGATATTGGTGATTATTAGGTACCCGATATTCGTGATCATTAGGTACCCGATATTGGTGATTATTAGGTGCCTGATATTGGTGAGCACTAGGTGACCGATATTGGTGAGCATTAGGTGCCCGATATTGGTGAGCATTAGGTACCCGATATTGGTGATTATTAGGTGCCCGATATTGGTGAGCACTATGTGACCGATATTGGTGAGCATTAGGTGCCCGATATTGGTGATTATTAGGTGCCCGATATTGGTGAGCATTAGGTACCCGATATTGGTGATTATTAGGTACCCGATATTGGTGAGCATTAGGTGCCCGATATTGGTGATTATTAGGTACCCGATATTCGTGATCATTAGGTACCCGATATTGGTGATCATTAGGTGCCCGATATTAGTGATCATTAGGTGCCCGATATTGGTGAGCATTAGGTGCCCGATATTGGTGATTATTAGGTGCCCGATATTGGTGATTATTAGGTGCCCGATATTAGTGATCATTAGGTGCCCGATATTGGTGAGCATTAGGTACCCAATATTGGTGATTATTAGGTGCCCGATATTGGTGAGCATTAGGTGCCCGATATTGGTGATTATTAGGTGCCCGATATTGGTGATTATTGGGTGCCCGATATTGGTGAGCATTAGGTACCCGATATTGGTGATCATTAGGTACCCGGTATTAGTGATCATTAGGTGCCCGATATTGGTGATCATGAGGTACCCGATATTGGTGATCATTAGGTGCCCGATATTGGTGATCATGAGGTACCCGATATTAGTGAGCACCAAAGTCACACTCCAGAGGGTGAATTTAAATCACATGCTAACATTTGTTGCGAATGTTCTTTCGGTTTGATTCAAATTATTTTCTCTCAACAAAGTAAAATTGATGGAAAAAAAATTGTTAAAAATTTAAATATTGATAATTAAATGATTAAACAATTTTTGAAAACGATTGAATTATGATATCCAGGTTATTGGAACGATAATAGTGCGTCGAAACAACAACCAACAACAACAGGAGGAACATCAGAAGAAGATTCCTTTTGTATGGAGCAGCCTTTTCATAGGTAGCATTTTAGTTTCCATTCTAATAACACAGAAGTCAGTAAGAGTGAAGCACA
Organism: Myxine glutinosa; assembly: GCF_964187855.1. Lineage (NCBI taxonomy): Eukaryota > Metazoa > Chordata > Myxini > Myxiniformes > Myxinidae > Myxine > Myxine glutinosa. The sequence continues at coordinate 2,498,541 of NC_136274.1, forward strand.
TTGTGTGAACTGTTACCTGTGCAGCACACCTATACCGACCAGGTGGGACAGCATATTACCATCACAAGTCAGCTGCTAGTTTTGTTTTAACCAACAATTTGGAAGGGACGTGCATAGTAGGCCTACGTCTCCTGAGTCTAGTTCAGTGTTAATAAGCATATAATTAGCACACTTATTAATGCTACCTTTACCTGGATTTTTATCCACAACCTAAAGGCTTTATGAAATCAATTGTTTTCCACTGAAGGTAAACTATTGAAATATTGCATTTGCTTAATCTTTTCCAATACATTCTTCTATTTCATGTAATTAAAGCACAGAGATGGGTAGAAAATGCTGATTGAGAATGTCTTGTTTGTCACATGGATCCTTTGGGATTTACATCCGAGGGATTGTCGTGGATAACGTAGATACCTGATGCATTTCTCATGCTCTCTGTAATTTATTTCAGTTTGCAAACTAGATGTGTATTATAAGCATTAATTTATCATCGGGGAGCGAGTACGGAAATGCTTGGTAATAATAACACACAAAGTGATTTCTCACGAGTGCTTTGAATGTCCCGATTTCAATCATTAAAAACTTTTGCCTGATTTTCATTTTCTTCAATTGTTCTGCGATGAGTTGTGACCTGTAACTATGAAACGAGTCTGACTTCTCGTGATTGTTCTTCCATCCAGGGGAAAAATAAGAGAGTTTCTTCTGTCCAGAAAAAAATGTGACTTGCGGTCAAAAATGGCCAATTTAAGTTTTTCCCAGTTTTGGCTACTGAAGCTCATGTACTTCCTGTGTGTGTTTAAGTGTCCAATACATCTTCATTGACAATGATTTGTACAATCATTTGCAGGCAGTAATTGATAAAGTCTGTGCAGAACAGTGGAAATGAAATGATGACGCTTCACTGCGATTTTGGGACACACGACATCAATGTAGCCGTATCTCTGGAAACCTGATGTCATCTGCAATCCTGTGCAGATATCATACATAATAAGCAGTGATTGAGTGGTTAGCTCAATAACACCAGAGGATTATGGCGAATAAATCTCAAAATGTTGCTCGTAATGATGTCATTATTCTTGAATCACTATTACGATATGCTGTAGCACATCATAATTCATATACATCATGTGTAGCATATGTAGCATAATTCATACACATCATAAGTAGCATATCATAATTCATATACATCATACGGAGCATATCATAACTCATATACATCATATGTAGCATATCATAATTCATATACATCATATGTAGCATATCATAATTCATATACATCATATGTAGCATAAGTTATACACATCATAAGCAGCATATCATAATTCATATACATCATATGGAGCATATCATAATTCATATACATCATATGTAGCATATCATAATTCATATACATCATATGTAGCATATCATAATTCATATACATCATTTATGTAGTATATCATAATTCATATACATCATATGTAGCATATCATAATTCATATACATCATATGTAGCATATCATAATTCATATACATCATTTATGTAGTATATCACAATTCATATACATCATATGTAGCATATCATAATTCATATACATCATATGTAGCATATCATAATTCATATACATCATTTATGTAGTATATCATAATTCATATACATCATATGTAGCATATCATAAATTCATATACATCATATGTAGCATAAGTAGCATAATTCATATACATCATTTATGTAGTATATCATAATTCATATACATCATATGTAGCATATCATAATTCATATACATCATATGTAGCATATCACAATTCATATACATCATATTTAGCATATCATAATTCATATACATCATATGTAGCATATCATAATTCATACACATCATATTTAGCATATCATAATTCATATACATCATATGTAGCATATCATAATTCATATACATCATACATAGCATATCATAATTCATATACATCATATGTAGCATATCATAATTCATATACATCATATGTAGCATATCATATTTCATATACATCATATGTAGCATATCATAATTCATATACATCATATGTAGCATATCATAATTCATATACATCACATGTAGCATATCATAATTCATACACATCATATGTAGCATATGTAACATAAATCATATCCATAATAAGTAGCATATCATAATTCATATACATCATATGTAGCATATCATATATCATATACATCATATGTAGCATATCATAATTCATATACATCATATGTAGCATATCATAATTCATACACATCATATGTAGCATATGTAACATAATTCATATCCATAATAAGTAGCATATCATAATTCATATACATCATATTTAGCATATCATAATTCATATACATCATTTATGTAGTATATCATAATTCATATACATCATATGTAGCATATCATAATTCATATACATCATATTTAGCATATCATAATTCATATACATCATATGTAGCATATCATAATTCATACACATCATATTTAGCATTTCATAATTCATATACATCATATGTAGCATATCATAATTCATAAACATCATATGTAGCATAAGTTATACACATCATAAGCAGCATATCATAATTCATATACATCATATGGAGCATATCATAATTCATATACATCATATGTAGCATATCATAATTCATATTCATCATATGTAGCATATCATAATTCATATACATCATTTATGTAGTATATCATAATTCATATACATCATATGTAGCATATCATAATTCATATACATCATATGTAGCATATGTAGCATAATTCATATACATCATAAGTAGCATATCATAATTCATATACATCATATTTAGCATATCATAATTCATATACATCATATGTAGCATATCATAATTCATATACATCATTTATGTAGTAGATCATAATTCATATACATCATATGTAGCATATCATAATTCATATACATCATATTTAGCATATCATAATTCATATACATCATTTATGTAGTATATCATAATTCATATACATCATATGTAGCATATCACAATTCATATACATCATATTTAGCATATCATAATTCATATACATCATATGTAGCATATCATAATTCATACACATCATATTTAGCATATCATAATTCATATACATCATATGTAGCATATCATAATTCATATACATCATACATAGCATATCATAATTCATATACATCATATGTAGCATATCATAATTCATATACATCATATGTAGCATATCATATTTCATATACATCATATGTAGCATATCATAATTCATATACATCATATGTAGCATATCATAATTCATATACATCACATGTAGCATATCATAATTCATACACATCATATGTAGCATATGTAACATAATTCATATCCATAATAAGTAGCATATCATAATTCATATACATCATTTGTAGCATATCATATTTCATATACATCATATGTAGCATATCATAATTCATATACATCATATGTAGCATATCATAATTCATACACATCATATGTAGCATATGTAACATAATTCATATCCATAATAAGTAGCATATCATAATTCATATACATCATATTTAGCATATCATAATTCATATACATCATTTATGTAGTATATCATAATTCATATACATCATATGTAGCATATCATAATTCATATACATCATATTTAGCATATCATAATTAATATACATCATATGTAGCATATCATAATTCATACACATCATATTTAGCATTTCATAATTCATATACATCATATGTAGCATATCATAATTCATATACATCATACGTAGCATATCATAATTCATATACATCATATGTAGCATATCATAATTCATATACATCATATGTAGCATATCATATTTCATATACATCATATGTAGCATATCATAATTCATATACATCATATGTAGCATATCATAATTCATATACATCACATGTAGCATATCATAATTCATACACATCATATGTAGCATATGTAACATAATTCATATCCATAATAAGTAGCATATCATAATTCATATACATCATATGTAGCATATCATAATTCATACACATCATATGTAGCATATGTAACATAATTCATATCCATAATAAGTAGCATATCATAATTCATATACATCATATGTAGCATATGTAGCATAATTCATATACATCATAATTAGCATTTGTATCATAATTCATATACATCATAAGTAAGTGTGTCAGCTGTTGAAAGTGTGCCAGAGATTTCAGAAGCTACAGTCACGTGAAAAAGTAAGTACACCCCATGTAAAGTTTTGACTTTTTCAACATATTTCAACATACAGCTATTTGATCTTCATTTCAACAATATTGATAGATAAAGGTGATATAATAATAATAATACATTTATTTTATATAGCGCTTTTCAAGAAGCCCAAAGTCACTTTGACAGAGTACAAAAAAACAAGTGCAAAAAGACAAAAATCAACAGGTAAATAATCAAAGCAAAAGGAAGGAGAAGGAGAAGAGATAGTCAGGGGTTAAATGCTGTGGGTTAAATGTTGAATGCAGTGTTGAACAGGTGGGTGTTGAGTGATGTTTTGAATGTGGTGAGTGAGGAGGAGTCTCTGATGGTGTGAGAGGTAGTGAGTTCCAGAGGGTGGGAGCAGCGATGGAGAAGGCCCTGTCCCCCCAGGATCTGAATTTGGTCCGCATGGGGGGGGGGGGTCAGGAGGTTGGTACCAGCAGAGCGGAGGTTGCGGGTGGGAGTGTGTCTGGAGAGGAGGTCAGTCAGGTAGGATGGGGCCAGGTTATGGAGGTCTTTGTAGGTCAAGAGGAGGATTTTGTACTGGATTCTCTGGGGGATGGGGAGCCAGTGAAGCTTGTAAAGGACGGGGGTGATGTGGTCACGGGTCCGGGAATGGGTGAGTAGACGGGCAGCGGAGTTCTGAATGTATTGGAGTTTATTGGTGATTATTGAGGGTGAACCAAAGAGGAGGCTGTTGCAGTAGTCCAGACGGGAGGTGATGAAGGCGTGGATGAGGGTTTCTGCAGCCACGGAGGAGAGGGATGGACGGAGACGGGCAATGTTTTTCTGGTGAAAGAAGGCTGTCTTTGTGATCTGTTTAGTGTATTTGTAATGGCAGGTTTCACAGCTGATATTTCATAAATAATGGCAGGTTTCACAGCTGATATTTCATAAATAATGGCAGGTTTCACAGCTGATATTTCATAAATAATGGCAGGTTTCACAGCTGATATTTCATAAATAATGGCAGGTTTCACAGCTGATATTTCATAAATAATGGCAGGTTTCACAGCTGATATTTCATAAATAATGGCAGGTTTCACAGCTGATATTTCACAAACACGATTGAGGGAGGCATACAGCTCCATATGATATAATATAACAAATATCATGAAACATTTACATTTTGTAGTCCATTGTATAATTTAAATAAACATAAATGCAAATTTCACATGTGGAAAAAGTAAGTACACCCTTGGCTCTAATAGATGGTATTGCCCCATTTGGCAGAAACAACCTCAAGTAGGCGTTTCTTATAACTGTCTACCAGTTTCTGACATCGACTGGGAGAAATTTTTTCCCACTCCTCCATGCAAAATTCTTTCAGCTGTGCGATGTTTGAGGGGTTTCTTGCATGCACAGCTCGTTTCAAATCCCCCCACAACATCTCGATGGGATTTAGATCCGGGCTTTGACTTGGCCATTCCAGAACCCTCCATTTCTTTCTTTTCAGACATTACTTGGTGGATTTACTGATATGTTTAGGGTCATTGTCATGTTGCAAGGTCCACCTTCGGTTGAGCTTCAACTTTCCGACAGATGGCCTCACATTATCCTCAAGCACACTCTGGTACAATGAAGAATTCATAGTGGATTCTATGATGGTGAGCTGCCCAGGCCCTGATGCAGCAAAGCTGCCACAAACCATAATATTCCCACCACCCTGCTTTACAGTTGGTATCAGGTTATTGTGGTAACATGCTGTCTTTGGTTTTCGCCAAACATGTCTTCTGGTACTGTGGCCAAATAGCTCTACCTTTGACTCATCTGTCCAGAGCACATTGTTCCAGAAGTGCTGGTCTTTGCCTAGGTGTTCATTGGCAAACTTTAGTCTTGCCCTGATGTTCTTTCTGGACAGCAAAGGTTTCCTCCTGGCACACCTCCCATGTGGAACAAATTTGTGCAGCCTCTTTCTTTTGGTAAACTCGTGCACTTTGACATCAACAGTGGCAAGAGCTACCTGTAGGTCCCGTGATGACATTCTGGGGTTCTTAGAGACTTCTTTCAGCATCTTGCGGACTGCTCTCGGGCTGAACTTGCTCTGACGGCCTGGCCTGAACAAGTTGGCAGTTGTTTGGAATCTTCTCCACTTGAAGATGATCTTCCGGACAGTCGAATGATTGATTTCAAATTGTTTGGATATCTTTTAAAATCCCTTCCCAGACTCGTAGGCATCTATAACCTACTTTCTGAAGGCCTCAGAGAGCTCTTTTGATCTAGGCATGGTGACGACGCACACTTCAACAACAAAGAGCAAACCAAACGAAATGTCTGAGGTTTAAATAAGACAGGTTCCTCCAAGATCCTCTCTAACGATGTTCTAATAATTTGCACCTGAGTTGGTGCACCTGATTCTAATTTTAGGTATTTGAAGTAGTGATAAATGTAGGGGTGTACTTACTTTTTCCACATGCGAAATTTGCATTTATGTTTATTTAAATTATACAATGGACTACAAAATGTAAATGTTTCATGACATTTGTTAAATTATATCACCTTTATATATCAATATTGTTGAAATGACGATCAACTAGCTGTATGTTGAAATATGTTGAAAAAGTCAAAACTTTACATGGGGTGTACTTACTTTTTCACATGTCTGTATTCTGAAATCTCTGACACACTTTCAACAGCTCTCCCCACCTCTTCCTCCTCTTCCACATCTTACCCTACCCGATGCACATCTTCCACATCTTACCCCCCTCCCCCCCCCCCCCCCCGTTCTGTATCTGATGCTCCCCCTTCCTCTTCATTAATGGCATGGACCGCAAACATCTGGGGCCTTCGCTCAAACTTGACTGATCTCTCCATACAGGTTGCTTCTGACAAACCAGACTTAATCTGCTTAACAGAAACTTTCCTCCTTCATGATGTCTCTGATTCCTTAATATCTCTCCCGGGTTACTCGCTCCTCCGGTATGATAGGCCTGAGCCTAGTCCTGGAGGTGGGGTTGCTCTCTTTCTCAAAAACTCTCTTCCTCACTCACCCTTCACTGCCCTCTTTCCACCTCACCCCCAGGAGTACCTCTGGCTACGGCTTCCCCTTCGCTCCCACCTTTTGTTCATATGTGTGTTGTACCGTCAACCAAACAGTGATGACTCCATCTACATCTCGCTGTCTGAAAATATGGACCAACTTCTATCTACTCATCCCAACTCTCTCTTTCTCATATGTGGTGATTTCAATTGTCATCATGCCAGTTGGCTGGGTGTGGGTACCACCCTCACCAGCCATGGCTCCTCAGCAAAGGACTTCTGCGACTCACTGGGACTGACACAATCTGTAAATTTCCCGACCCGGATCTCAGTCAACGGAGCAACTTCTCTTCTGGACTTGGTTATGACTAACTTCCCTGCAAATGTCTGCTGCTCTTCTTCTGCTCCAATCGGCTCATCTGATCATGTGCTTGTTAAAGTGGACATCTCTGTGACCATTCTCAGAGAGCCTCGTCAGCGTCGAAGAGTCTGGAATTTCACTCAAGCCAACTGGCATGGTCTTCAAGTAGCCATCAATCATCTGGACTGGTGTCTAGTGCTGTTAGCTAGATTCAAAATCCCGTCTCGGAACCGTCTCGATAAATTTTCAATTTTCATAACGGGATCTCGGGTCGGCTCGGTTCCTGACAAAGTAATACATAAAAAAATAAAAATAAATAAGGCTTCAAAAATAATGGAATTTCATTACAATATATAAACAACAATGAAAAAAATTCATTTCTGATGTTGAGTACTTAAATTCCGACTTAGCTTCCATTTACCGGGATGAAATAAAATACACCGCCTACATGCAGATGATCGGCCACCGATGGGACCGGGTTATCTCATTACAGTTTGTAATGTCGTGTAATTTCTTGCTCGGAATGTCAGAGAGAGGGAGAAAATGTTTCTGCCCAGGCATATTCGAGTCCCGGTTGGAGTTTCATTATCATTTTGTGAGTTGTGATCGGGCATGTCAAGCGTTCTCGTAGCTCGCGCGCGTACACGTACGACCGACCGTTCGATATTCATGATAGTTCAATAGTTGCCGCGTCCTGCTGCTGCGCACATGTGCATGTTACTTTTTTTTAAATAGTTCCGTTAAGCGGGCTATAATGACGCAGCGTTGCGTGCCTCAACTCAAATCAGAATGTACAATTTTTTGTTCAACCCGTTGATAGCCGTTCGGTGGACGGATCGAATATACCGACCCCTTATTCCAGAAATTGAAACTAATAACGCTAAATAACGCCTTTCATCGAATGTTCACGTGTTTTAAGAATTGTCGACTGATAAGGCACCCAAGTTATCCGAGCCCATGCTTTGATCAACCCGACTGCGTTACCTGAATTCCTGGGAAGCCCACCAGGACGACGGCAGACATTTTCAGAAGTTCCTGCCACACAACGAAATATTTTTTATTCATATTTACCTCAGCGCATTTCAGTGCACGGAATCCACGGCATCAGAGCAGGTGGGCGCTGATTCGCTCAGAGCGATCACGTGATGACGCTATGACGCTATGACGCCATGATGCTATGAAAAAAAAAATCGCTCGCTTTGCCAAGGGGCTCGCTCCCCCCCCCCCCCCCGTTCCCCTCCCCTCCCCTCCCCCGCCCGGCAATGCCGGGTACTTCTGCGAGTAAATTATAAAGCAGGCGGTGTAGTGATCACCTCCCCCCCCCCCCCCCCCTCCTTATTTTGACTCTGTGACTAAAGTAAACGTGTGATGAAATCATGGCCGCTACGCGACCCTTTCGCGGTTCCTATATATATCAGCGCGGACAGGAGATGTACATCCATAATCGAAATGTAACTCTCTCTCGCTACTCTGGGCTTCCCTAGAAAGGTAACGACTCTGCTATAAATATCACAAGCTCGCTTATAGTTATACTACCTGTACGCACCTGTATGCAACCGTTGCTACTCATGTGATGCTGATTTAATGCCTGTTGCTTGAATGTATTCTTTTAGGAATGCCTTTGGATCTAAATGATATTAAAGCCTACCTAGAGGTCCAGTCGTGTCAGAGTTCGATTTTCACGACATTTAATATCATTTAGATCTTTGAGATCGCCGGATGATGATCGTGGTACCGCCTCGCGGAGCCGACCCTCAAGCGGAGGGATCTGCGTCGGCGTTGCTCCTTGGCTCAACGCGCGGCAGAATAACTTTGCGGCTCACGAGACCGAGCCCACCGCTCCGTGTTACAGACCAACTTTCTCCTGTCATCGCTCGGAATCAACCCACGCTCCCGCACTGCTCGCTGCGGCGCTACGGAGAAGAACGCCCGGCGGAGGACCCGTCGAGCTCGCTCCAGCGACGGTGCTCCGACTCCTCTCGCCACCGGTCTGCCTCACGAGGGCCGGATACGATGGGGACCTCGCAAGCCTTCTGCGGGACCGCGTCGTCAAAACGCAGGCTGCTCTCCTGTAGCGTAGGCCCGAAAGCCGGAGCAGGCATGACTCCGGCACAGCACCTGCTGAAGGAGGCCACTGGGAAATGACCTGGGCCGCAACCCCCTGTCGGAACAACGGACCCGCTTGGAGCCGAAGGTATGAACCTCGCCTCGGTTACTCGAATCGCTAATGGCTCCGTCCAAGAGAACCATCCCGCTTCCGGAGCTCCCCCGCAGCCGCCGCTGCCCGGCCTACCCGGTATGCAAAACGTTACTCGTGTGGACATCGGCCGCATCCTCGCTCCGAATGCCGGCCCGACAGGCGACGTGTCACCTGTGCTCCACTAAGGCCCTTTTGCGAAAGGTCTGCAGAAAGGCCGCTCGGGGCACGCATTCCGCTGATCGTGATTCCGTGACGAGCGGAGATCAGCGGAACGAAAGGTCTGCAGAAAGGCCGCTCGGGGCACGCATTCCGCTGATCGTGATTCCGTGACGAGCGGAGATCAGCGGAACATAGAGCTCACGACCGGCTCCACTCCGACCACTCGCTACTCTGTGGCCCATCTCCGCCGTGCGGATCGCGCACTACTCGTCGGACTCACGCCGGCACGACCGGCTCACTCCGACCACTCGTTACTCGGTGGAACCACCACCTCCTCCACGCGAATCGGGGCCTCCATTCTGATTCTGAGCACCTCCTCGCCGCACGTTGCTCCCGCACTCGGCGTGGCCCACGACGATCGGCGTGGCCCTCGATTCCGTTCGTTGCTCGGAATCACCTCCTACTCGCCACACGTGGCACCCATCGCGGCCCTCTCTGCGTTGCCGGCGATTCCTCGCTGCTCGTCGGATCCCCTCTTACACGCGAATCACGCGCCGCACCGTCGCTGGATGGAATCCCTACTATGCACGACGCGCCCGTTGCGCGCGCCGCATCTTCGCTGGATTCCTCTCGCCGGCCCCACTGAGTAGGGGATCGCCCGGAAACGCCTCAATGGAGGCTCGCTTGGGCCCTGGCGAGGACTCGTCGCAGCACGGATGAGTTTCTATGGACGTCGAGCGGGACCTTCATAGCCTTTCACGACACACGGGCATATGCTTCTAATGGTTGATCGTATACCTGGCTACCATGTGTATTCTATAAGTGATCGTCCTTTGTTTTCCTTGATTTGGTGTTCCCGATCTTCAAACGGCGTATTCGTTAACCACCTGCGACCATTGTAAAAATGCTGTGCATGGAATGTATGTGGACCGTATGCTTTCATTCTTCTTTTTCACACCCCGCGTTTCACCCAATTAATTTAATTTGATAAGCTGTTGGATTGCGTTTATGTGGTGTAGAGCAGGCCTGACGGACCGAAAGGCCCCTCTTCATCCTTCATGCTCAATGCACCTCCTAATGAGATGCTACGTCAGGGCGTTGTATGTGTTCGCTCCTTAGACCCGACAGCCAGGCAGGCGGGGCGCTGCTTCGGGTCGTGCGGTCTGTCGCTGCCGGGCGTGCTCGCCAACTCGACTCGGCCTGCTCGCCCCTCGGCTCGGCGGGCTCGCCCGCTCTGGATCAACGGGCCGAGACGCGGCTTTCGGTTTCCCTCGTACGCGTTGCGCCCTAGATGTTGCTTTCGCCGTCGGCCGGGTTCGTGTGCCGTGTGCCGATCTCGGGCTCGCTCGGGTGTTGCTGCGCCCCGAAATGTCTATTGTCTATATATATCCCCAAATCCCCAATTCACATTGTCTATTGTCTATTGTCTAAGACATGACTTACTGAATTACACATCTTCCACACCGACACATCAGCCTGAAATGCGTTGCTTTGCGTCGTATGGACAGCCGCTCTTCGTCATGGCACACCTTATGAGCTGCGAATCGCAAAGGGTACACTTATCTACTCAGACTACCCCACTGGAAGACTACTGCTACCCACGGGCTCAACGTCTTCTCCCTGGGATGACCACTGCTTGCTCGGTCCGATATCTTCTTGACTGGGACTTCCTCCTCGACACATCTATAGCTGGGGATTGATTGCTAACCAGGCTAACAGGCTGAAACGCAGTAGCCCTGCCATCGGGATTGATGGCCCCTTGGACGTCCGACCGGCCGTGACATCTTTCAAATGTATTTCGTTCTTTGCATTCCTACGTGTTCCTCTGTATGAGTCTGCTGTTCTTCACCGCCGAGTTAAGATCTAAGCGCGGGGAGAATGTGATGAAATCGTCATATGCAATCGTCATCCAAGTTACGACACGGATGTTGTTCGCCTCATGGCCGCTACGCGACCCTTTCGCGGTTCCTATATATATCAGCGCGGACAGGAGATGTACATCCATAATCGAAATGTAACTCTCTCTCGCTACTCTGGGCTTCCCTAGAAAGGTAACGACTCTGCTATAAATATCACAAGCTCGCTTATAGTTATACTACCTGTACGCACCTGTATGCAACCGTTGCTACTCATGTGATGCTGATTTAATGCCTGTTGCTTGAATGTATTCTTTTAGGAATGCCTTTGGATCTAAATGATATTAAAGCCTACCTAGAGGTCCAGTCGTGTCAGAGTTCGATTTTCACGACAAAACGTAATCAACTTATCAGGCCTAAAGTGGAGATAAGATAACCAAAATACTTTCACATTCAAACCGTCAAACCAAACCCCGAGGGATTCTTACAATTTATAGATTTAGCGTTGCAATTAAACATAAACGTTCATCAAAAACTCATTTCATAAAACTACATGATGTATTGTACTTGTATTAATACATTGTGTGTAGAATAATCCGTTATAAACGTGTTTTTAATCTAAATAAACATCGTCCCTCCATTCACGGAGCCTCGAGCGAATCCCTCGATATTAATGTGCAAAAGACCATAGCAACCACATTCCGTAACTCGTCTCCAAGGACGGACACGTGACCGCAGCGGGGCGGGGCGAGGCGGAGTGATACAGCGGAAGGATTCAGCGGTTTAAATAAAGCCGCAATGAGGCGGATTTTCATTGGGACCTTTATCCTGATTTCGTTACCTCCGCCACCAAAGGTGGATGGAGGTTATGTTTTCACTCCTGTCTGTTTGTCCGTTTGTTTGTGAACACAATATCTCAAAAAGTTGTGGACGGATTCGGACGAAATTTTGTGGAGATGCAGCGTGTGTGACAAGGACGACATGATTAGATGTTGGTGAAGATCGGGATTCGGAATTCGGATTCGTTTGCAGTGCATTGTTTGTTGACGAGGGGAAAATCCTGGAACAGTGAGTTTACTTTATCTATCATCGTTTGTGTCAGTTCAGCTGCACTTGCGAAAACTGATGCTTGTGCAGAAGCAGAGTAATGAAAGCAAGGCTCAATAAATGCCTCTATTATGGAAAATATCTGCAAGAAGTTGGAATTTTAACCGGGATTTTTTTACCGAGAAATTGCGTCAGTCAATTTATCTCGGGACAATCTCGAGATCGTCTCGAAAGCCGAAACCGCCGGGATTTCGTCCCGGTCTCGGATCGGTTGACAGCCCTACTGGTGTCCCATCTCTACTGCCTCTGAAATCAACTCATCCTGGGAATTCTTTCAAAGTAAATTGTTCTCTCTCATGCACAGATTTATCCCATCTCGTCTTCAGTTGTCATACCCTTACTCCCGTCCATGGTACACGGAATCTTGTGGTGAGGCAGGTGCCCAGAAACAACTTGCCTTCGCCTCCTGGAAAGCGACTCCAACGAAAGGAAATCTCATTTCCTTTCAGAAAGCCTGAAACAAGTGTGTGTCCACCTTCAGGATAGCCAGGAAACGATATCTCACCACTCTCAAGACCGAACTCTCAAACCTGTCTCCCTCTATTAAATCCTGGTGGCGTCTGGTCAAATCCGTTTCTGGTGTTTGTTCCCCGTCCATCCCCTCCCTTACCTCAAATGGCTACACAGCTGACTCTGCACGTGAAAAAGCTGAATGCCTCAACTCTGTGTTTGCCTCTAAATCTTGTGTCCCAAACCCATCCCTCTCTGTACCCACCGTACCCAGTCATACCCAGCTGCTCCTGGACTCTGTGTCCTTTCCTCCTGACAAGGTGGAATAGTTTATGTCAACCCTCGACTCTGATTCTGCAACTGGACCTGACGGCATCAGCCCACGGGTCCTAAAATCCTGCTCTGCCGCTCTTTCACTCCCTCTCTCTGTTCTCTTCACCCTCTCTTTTGCTCAAGTTAATCTGCCATCACCTTGGAAATCAGCCAACATCACCGCTTTACACAAAAAATATGCAAAAACAGATCTTTGCAACTGCAGACCAATCAGCCTGCTGCCAATTTATCAGCAAAGTCATGGAATCCATCATTGCTTCGGATATCAAATCTTTCCTCTTCTCAAATGGCTTGATCTCTCATCATCAATTTGGTTTCAGACCAGGTCATTCTACTCTGGGCATGCTGCTTCTGCTGTCTCAACAATGGATGGAGGTCCCCAATGCCAAACAGGAAATTGGAGCTGTCTCCCTTGACATATCACGTGCCTTCAATACGGTCTGGCACCCCGCTCTGCTCACCAAACTCTCCTCCTATGGTATCCATGGTAATCTCCATGCATGGCTTGTGGACTTCCTCTCTAGTCGTGGTCAACGTGGCCCTGAATGGGTTTCTCTCATCTACCCTTCCTGTTCAGGCTGGAGTTCCCCAAGGCAGTGTTCTGGTCCCTGTGCTTTTCCTGGTCTTCATCAATGATCTCTCTGTCTCTCTTGAAAATCCTCTCTATCTCTTTGCTGATGAGTCCATTCTCTGCCGCTCCATTCCTCATTCCTCAGATCGCCCGTCTGCAGCCTCTTCACTCTCTGCAGACCTGAACAAAATCACAGACTGGTCAAACAAGTGGAACATATCTTTCAATCCTGACAAATCTCACACTCTTACTATGTCTCTCCGAAAAGAGCGACTGGACAACCTTCCCATCCACTTTCTGAATAATCCTCTCCAAGAAGTTCTGTCACTCAAGCTTTTGGGTTTCACTATCTGCCATGATCTTTCCTGGGAAAACCACATTTCAAATCTGGCCTCCAAAGCCAGTCACTGACTGGGCATTCTCCGTCATGCGAAGTCCTTCCATGGCACACCTGAGCTCCTCACGACATACAAGGCTTTCATCCGCAGCTCAATGGAATACTGTTCTCCCCTCTGGGCCAGTGCTCCTGCCTCACACCTAGCTCGGCTTCACGCTGTTGAAACCAAAGCTTTCAGAATCATTGGAATCTTCCGCGATGAAGCTAACTCTGAGGGCCTTTCACTTACTCACTGCAGGCAATTTGGTGGTCTTTCTGTCCCCTACTGACTCCTCTCCGGCCTTGCCCCCCCAGCTCTCTCTGGGCTCTGTCCCCCAAATATTCCTACAGGTCGCACAAGATCTGCCCCCAACCCTCTTCTGGTCAAACTGACAAAATCAAGACTCTCTGCTCACCTTCACTCTTTCATTACCCTTTTCTCCTGCTTCTGGAACAATCTCCCCCACTCTCTTCATTCCCACTCCTCCCTCCAGGTCTTTAAAACAGCTGTTTACCACCATCTCTTATCTTCCCCCAACCAAAACCTTGATCTTTTCTCCCCCCTCTAATTTCACCACAGATTCACTTGTTTGAAATACCAACTTCCTTCCTGGAAGTCCTTGCAGTGTCCTTGTGTTACATTTGTTTATTTTATTTATTTTATATGTTTATTTCATTTATTTTATTTTATGTTTTTAAAATAATTTATTTTATATGTTTGTGCAAATGTTGAGTTTATGTGCTTCCCCTTCTCTCCCCATATTGTCTACCGCTCCCCTTTTTATATACTTTGTTTGTTTGTTTGATTTGTTTTTGTGATAAATGTTAGCTCTTTCACGAGCCTCGATCCTGTATACCCCAAAAAAAAAAAAAAAAAAAAACCTTTAGGAATTCTTTGCATCAACTTTCAAGGCTTAATTTACTTACATTGCTGCAGAACAGCTGTAAGTTGTTAACACATGACTTGTTATATGCACACCTTTGTTTAACCCTCAATTTGTTGCTCATTCATGCATTTCAAATGTTTTGAGTTGTCATTTTCAGCTTCCTTTTTTCTTTACGGGCAGTAAAAGTTAACGTAATCGTGTACCCCATTCTTGTTAATTCACCCCAGATCCACTTTTTTGAAATACCGACTTCTTTCCTCGAAGTCCTAGCAGTCAGTGTCCATGTGTTTTCTTTACACCCCCCCCCCCCCAATTGTCAATGTCAATTTGTTGCTCTCTCTCTCATGCAATTCTTTTTATACCATGTACTCCTTCCCCCCCCCCCCCCCCCCTTCCCACGCCTCCTACCCCAAAGCCCTCTCCCTCCCACACTTCTCCCTGCTCTCAAATGTTGTGTTTGTGTGCTTCCCCTTCTCTCCCCATCTTGTCTACCGCTACCCTTATTATAAACTTTGTGTGTCTGTTTGCTTTTTTTGTGTGATTAATGTTAGCTCTTTCACGAGCCTCGATCCTGTATACAAAAAAAAAGAACAAAAGTAGCATATCATAATTCATATACATCATATGTAGCATATCATAATTAATATACATCATATGCAGCATATCATAATTCATATACATCATATGTAGCATAATTCATATACATCATAAGTAGCATATCATAATTCATATACATCATAAGTCACATGTCATAATTCATATACATCATATGTAGCATATCATAATTCATATACATCATATGCAGCATATCATAATTCATATGCATCATATGTAGCATATCATAATTCATATACATCATATGTAGCATATCATAATTCATATACATCATATGTAGCATATCATAATTCATATACATCATATGTAGCATATCATAATTCATATACATCATATGTAGCATATCATAATTCATATACATCATATGTAGCATAATTCATATACATCATATGTGGCATAATTAATATCCATAATATGTAGCATATGTAGCATAATTCATATACATCATATGTCGTATATGTTGCATAATTCATATTCATCATATGTAGCATAATTCATATACATCATACGTAGTGTGGGATTATATATAATTATTGAATTTTACATTGTATGTCAATCTATTGCTAACAATAGTTAAATTACATTTCAATGTAAGGAGGGTTCTCAAAACTGCAAAGGAACGTGTGGACCCAACATCTGGAGTTGATTTTTGTCACCCTGTCAGATAGCATGAGGCAAGAATGTTGATTTAGCCACGGGGTTGATGTTCAGTACTCCATGAGGGAACTGGAACAGGTCAAGGAGTGACCTTAAAAGGATGAATTGTCAGCTTGGGCAAACTCTTAAGTCGCGCCATTATTACAAACAGATGGAGTTGGCGCCATAAAGTCTAGGCCCCAGATTCCAACAGTGGAAGATAAGAAGGTACGATTCCTATTTAAAGGCGAAGACTGCAAGACTGGACCGGAGAGATTTTCCTTCAACTGAATGACGCGTCATTTGTGTGCATGTAGTTTGTAATAGTGTCGCTTTCCCTCTCTCCGCAATATCTGAATAAATCTCGGTTTGAACTGAGTGAGTCTGAGTCCCGTTGAGTCTGAGTCTCGCGAAGAAAAGTGTCTGAAAAGCATCAACAACAGTAGCATAATTCATATACATCATATGTAGCATAATTCATATACATCATATGTAGCATAATTCATATGCATCATATGTAGCATAATTCATATGCATCATATTGTCACGCAACTGCGATTAACATCAGAGTTGTGGAGGCCGATTACGAGGCTTTAAACTCCCGAGGCGAAAACTCAATAGCGGATTCCAAATCAAGCACTTAAACGCGCGGAATGGCGGGACACAGCGAGAGCCCTGCAGCCTTATCTATCAAAATCAAACACCCAGGAAAACTGCGTTCAGATATAGTATGTACAAAAATAATACAACGATTTATTAAATGAAAGCAAAGACAGTGAAAAAGCACGCGCCGGTAATAAAATGTCTTAATCGGGATGTCCCCACACACACTTCAGATACAGACGAGGGAATATGAATATGAAATAAAATGTCTCGTCATGTAAAGTGTAAATGCGGAGCTCGGGCTTATCTGGCTCTCGTCGTCTTCAGTGTAACACGGCCCCGCGGCCCTCTCCGTCCGCCTCCGAGCGCCACCAGGCCTCGTCGGTTCAACGGCACACCACGAGCTCCCTCGCTCCAAAGGTCCAATGCAGGGCTGCACAAAGCAAGCGAACTCCACTCGGGCTGCCGGCCGGGACTAAAGCTGCTCGAGCTGCAACTCTCCACTCGACCAGGGACAGGACTCTCCAAACTCGGGATCGTACCGGGACTCTCTCAAGCCGTGAACTCCTTCGAACTGCACTCAACTCGACCCTCAAAAAAATGGCGTCTCACCCTCGATAATATACCTGGCCGATGATGTCACATTGGCGCACTGCTCTGCCAATCAGAGCCTCCCACGACTCGCCGGCTCGTCTAGGGGCACGCCCACTGCGGCGCTCCAACTCTCCCCACTCCGTGGTCACCGGTCATAGCACGTGCTATGTGAGGTTGGTAGGCCTTTCGGAGGTGTAAATGGTGGCGGCCAATTGTGGCGGTGTTCCAGCCTGATTTCTTCCGAAGTCATGTCACGGGGGAGGGCGTCATTTAATGTTGTGCTAAAGGTCCTAACTAATGTTTATGTGGTTTGCAGTGCCATAATGGACAAAGGTTTGATGACCAGGTTGGACTCACCGGGGCGTTATCTATAATCCCTAACTACTTAACACTCGAATCTCCTGGTAGATCCACAATCATACATCTTATCCCGACAAACGCCTAAACATGAAGAACTTATTACAGGTAGATTCCCTATCGCGACATCTCGAAGTATGTTACCTACTCAGATCTACTTGGCTCTAGATATTGCTTTACCCCCAGACATAACACAGCCCCACCCTGCCCCCCCTGGAAACGTCGCTCCTGCAAGGTTCACTGCAGGCGCTACCATTCCAGCCTTAACACTTACTGTCACACACTTAATTACCTATGAAATAAATTAGGAAGGGCTGTGGGAAGTGAGTCGGACTACCTACCTACACTTCCTTGACATGCTAAACCCCTTAACCATCATGCAATCAAATATTTACAATGGTCTTCATTGCTCCTGCAGAGGGAGGAAACAAACAACACGCAACACTAACTTAACCACAAAACTTAACCTTAACCAGAAAATTCCAAAAACTCTACAAAACATTTTTACATACCCGGGTCGACAGACAGCATCCCCCGGTGGATGCCACAAGACACAACCTTACCTGCGGGGCCATCCCCAATGCACCCCCTACATTTCCACGGGCCCTGTCCAGATGTTGCAGGTAAGTGACATGGCTCGGTGGATTTCGCCCACATTCATTCAACACAAACCCCTTAACCACTCATTCTCATTCCAGATATCATCATTACATTTCAAAAATCAACAAAGCTCTTGCTCAATACACCCCCCCTGCAGGACCATGGCATTGATGTCATATCATGTGTGTGCATTCCTCAACTCGACAGTGGGGAGGTACCGCACAAAAAGATGGTGGGGGCGCTTCAGGCTGTGGTGCCCCCAGTCCCAAAAACAAGTCAACCGACTTACAAGTTCATTACCCCCCCCCCCCCCACCCTTTACCTCGGGCCCATGGCAGCCCAACGGCCCCTTTCCGCCGTTACCTTGCCGGTGAGGGTCTCCACACACACCAGGCTCCTCCGCGGCCTCCTGCTTCAGCGCAGCAACACGGGTCACCGGGTGACTTCCTCACCCCACGGCGCCCAACCAGACCCTCCACCGACGAGCTCCAATTTCCAGTTACCACCGGCTGCCAGGGGTAATTGCCGCAGAGGGGAGGGGGGGGGGCGCAGGCATCGCTCCTCAGAGCTTGATCCGTACCTGCGGACACACGCACCTTCCCCACCCAAAAGACCCCAAAACACATTTCCTCCCACGCTGCCATTCAATTCTCAACACAACACGGCACAATTCCATCGATGGTACAAATGATGTTTCAAAGTTTGCCATGGCCTGCCACATGTGAAATCCCCAATTCACATTTAAACAATTACACATTTCCAAAAGCACAATTATCACCCCTCATTATCTCCAATAATCATCCCTCACTCTCCAGGTTCCACTCTCACGGCCACATCAAAACACATAACCACAACACAAAAACATACGCCACCCACAAGAAACTGTGTGGCCCCCATTCCATCCCCTCACCGGCCATGTCATCACTCTCACCCGCCTCCCAACTCCAAATTACATGTCCCCAAAATTTCCACAAGCAAGTCCTGAAGCCTGGGACAGTAACCATCAAGGCCTTACCTCTACCTTGATGCACAGGTAACTTCCGGTTGGTCAAGCCTAAAGTGCAATCCACACTTCACAATCCCAAAATTTCACATTGGGCCAACCAAATTTCTCCAAATTTCTCTTTTATCCCCACTATACTGGCAGGTATGTGGATCCGCATCCAACGGTGATCATCTCTACACAACTACCAGTGGCCACGACAGCTCTGCACCTCTACCGTGCAAGGGTCATCGGAACAAGGTGAGCAGTCAAAACGCCAACATGGCCCATGAGCGTCCACAAGGGTGCGACCCACCATCCATCCTTCGGCCCCCCTGCGAGGAACACAGCTGCACCAGCCCCAGCTGGCCAATGTGGTGAGCACATGCTGCCAAAAACACACTACCGCACACACAACCTCGGCCCTGGGGGAAACGGTCGCAGTGCGTGGCATTCCCCTCACGTTACCTACGCCACCCTCTCGTCCCCCAGTCCACAGAACCGCAGCCCCCCAGTGCTCACCCACACTTGACCACACCAAGGTCCAGTCAACAGCCATGCTCAACCAGGAGACCCACCCAGAAGTCATGGTACACACCCCTCGGACACCCAAAGCACCACGTTGACCCTCAGACCACACAACTACATCCCCATAACCCCGCGTCCCAAATATCAGCACAGTTGCCCCCGCAACCAGTTGAAAGCTGTCTTGCTACCTTATTAATTTTATCACAGCCTCCAACACTTTGGTCTAGCACACCTGGATCAATAATGGCGTCACTATACAGTGTCCACCATTTCTCTTCACAAAATTCACCCTTAAATTTACATCTAATCCACAGATTACCCATGCCAAACATTTTTCACGTTTCACAAATCTCACCAAAGAAAGATGCTTTGCCATACACATCCCAGCCGAGCATGGCCCATATGCTCGGCTCGTTACACATTCCAAATTCAACAACCCCATGGCTCTCTTCCCAACCCGAGAGTCCATAAATCATAACGGAGCATCTGTGGAAGTTCACTCTCACACCATCACGTTCCACAGATGCCCCAATGGTTGTCCGGCAGGCTATCTCATTCCTGTCCATTCGGTTTGACCCGCGTCCATAGACCAACCACCATGCCAGGTCACCACATGCTGGTTGTCCCAGAGTCTCAGGGAGAGGGTGTCAGGCTGCATGCCCGGGTGGTCACTACATCAGGCCCAAGCTGGCCGTCCGTGGTGCCACCACCAAAGCGCGACCCACAACACCTCCCCCTAGTGGTCCTCAAATTCTGCCATCCCAGGCTTGAGAGACCACCTCGGACCCCTCTGAAGGTCTTAACCCCCAACAGGGTCCGGTGACCCTGTCGGCCCGAGCCACCAGCTTGGACGGCGCCCCGACGGACAAGGGACGCCACACTCCACCAGACCCCCCGTGGTGCCCAGGTCGTACCATGCCACCCATGGCTGGACCCCATGTCCAAATCTCCCCAGCACAGCCCCCCAGCTGGCTGGCATCCCCAAATTTACAAAGGGGCATCTTTTCCCCGAGGCCATCACCATCGACCTCTCCATGTCCAAATTCCGCAGCCTGGGGACCAACTCCAACCATGGCTGTTCCAAATCCATTTCCCATTTTAATTTTATTTTAAATTTCCTTTTTACAATTTTTATTCCCAATTGTGCCAAACCGCAGCTGCAGGTAACAACCTCTACCACCGGTTGTTCTGCCCCTCCTTGCAGCTGATCCACATTCCCTCCGGGGACCAAATTGTCAGAGGCTCTATCTCCCGATCCTCCAAGGTCCAAATCCAGCCCAGAGTCAAAACACTCCCCCAACTGGTTGTCCAATTTTGGAGCCTCTGTTTCCAAATCGTAGTGTACGGTGAGTGTCCCCTCGGTCATTGCAACCACCTCCTCGGACCAACTCACCTCATTACCCAGACTCCTTTGGGCCCGGTCAACATTTACCTCTATGGGACTGTCCCAGGTCCCCAGCTGCTGAATCAAATCATCCTCATAATTATCCCCATCATCATCACAAATCATTTCTGGCCCCGCCAGGTTTTCATCAATATCCCCAATAAATACCCGATCCGGCTCTATTGCACGGACCCCCAATTGCTCTGCACCACCGCCCTGGTGCTGCACCATTCCAAATTCATCCCCCGGTTGGGGTGTTGTGACATCCACCCGGTCCCGACAAACAACCAGGCCAAGTGGGAAACATACCCTATTACAATTTTGGCACTCCATGCTCACCTGTTGGCATTCCCCATCTACCTGTTCACATGCCACAATCAGGTTTTCCCCATCTACCTGTGCGCAATCCACACTCACCTGTGCGCATTCCCTGTTTACCTGTGGACACTCCACATTTACCTCTACACATGCCGTTCCCGCTGCAATTCCCAATTTGCCTTCCCCCCCGTTCAGACTCAAAATCTGCAACATTTGGCTTCTCCTGTGCCCCGGTGGCACCATTCGTTCGTCCTTCAGTCAATTTAGTCGTTTGTTCCAAAAAAAACTGTCACTCATTCCCATCATTCCTTCCTTACATTCATTCCCCTGGAACTCCATTTTGTTTTTCATTTCTCCCATCTCGTCACTCAATCCCCCAATTTGATTTCCCAATCGCTCACCCTGTGCGTTCATGTCTCCCTTTAATTCATTTTTCATGTCTCCCATCTCCTTACTCATTTTGTTTTCCAGCCCTCCAATTTTATCATTCAATTCCCGACTGGCTCGCTCACCGCTCTCACTTATCGCCCTAAGCAATTGATTCAACATCTCGTCGTTTATCGGGGCCGCTCCTGCTGCTCCCGACTCCCCGGTAGGGGAGGGGATAAGTTGGTACTTGGGACGGGGGAGGTTCCAAGGCTCACCTCTAATTCAAATCCCCCTATTTCCGGCTCACTCCCTTCACTGACGGAAGCCTCGCTGCATACCTCCATCTCCTCAATCTCCGACATCCACTTTTCGGAAGATCGTTTCCCACGTGCGTATTTGTTTTAATTCCAACAACAAAAAACACAATTTAAATTTGTCGAAGACACGATATCGCGCTCCGTATGCCCAATTGACTATTAAATTTCTCTGCCTCGCCTGTAAAAATTTTGTGTTCGAACGTCGGGCGCAATGTACGCCCGACCGTGTCGATGTCTTGCCGCGGACAAAAACAATTTGTCCAACGGGTTCGAATCCTACACTTCTGACACCAAATGTCACGCAACTGCGATTAACATCAGAGTTGCGGAGGCCGATTACGAGGCTTTAAACTCCCGAGGCGAAAACTCAATAGCAGATTCCAAATAAAGCACTTAAACGCGCGGAATGGCGGGACACAGCGAGAGCCCTGCAGCCTTATCTATCAAAATCAAACACCCAGGAAAACTGCGTTCAGATATATGTACAAAAATAATACAACGATTTATTAAATGAAAGCAAAGACAGTGAAAAAGCACGCGCCGGTAATAAAATGTCCTAATCGGGACGTCCCCGCACACATTTCAGATACAGACGAGGGAATATGAATACGAAATAAAATGTCTCGTCATGTAAAGTGTAAACGCGGAGCTCGGGCTTATCTGGCTCTAGTCATCTTCAGTGGAACACGGCCCCGTGGCCCTCTCCGTCCGCATCTGAGCGCCACCAGGCCTCGTCGGTTCAACGGCACACCACGAGCTCCCTCACTCCAAAGGTCCAATGCAGGGCTGCACAAAGCAAGCGAACTCCACTCTGGCTGCCGGCCGGGACTAAAGCTGCTCGAGCTGCAACTCTCCACTCGACCAGGGACAGGACTCTCCAAACTCGGGATCGCACCGGGACTCTCTCAAGCCGTGAACTCCTTCGAACTGCACTCAACTCGACCCTCAACTCGACTCTCTAAAAAATGGCGTCTGACCCTTGATAATATCCCTGGCCGATGACGTCACATTGGCGCACTGCTCTGCCAATCAGAGCCTCCCACGACTCCCCGGCTCATCCAGGGGCACACCCACTGCGGCGCTCCAACTCTCCCCCACTCCGTGGTGACCGGTCATAGCACGTGCTATGCGAGGTTGGTAGGCCTTTCGGAGGTGTAAATGGTGGCGGCCAATTGTGGCGGTGTTGCAGCCTGATTTCTTCCTAAGTCATGTCAGGGGGGAGGGCGTCATTTAGTGTTGTGCTAAAGGTCCTAACTAATGTTTATGTGGTTTGCAGTGCCATAATGGACAAAGGTTTGATGACCAGGTTGGACTCACCGGGGCGTTATCTTTAATCCCTAACTACTTAACACTCGAATCTCCTGGTAGATCCACAATCGTACATCTTATCCCGACAAACGCCGAAACATGAATAACTTATTACAGGTAGATTCCCTATCGCGACATCTCGAAGTATGTTACCTACTCAGATCTACCTGGCTCTAGATATTGCTTTACCCCCAGACATAACAATATGAAGCATAATTCATATACATCATATGTAGCATAATTCATATTCATCATATGTAGCATAATGTGCCATGTGCTGTCGAACTTTATTGTGCCGGCCGTAGCTAACAAACCTGCATGTGCATTCGGCAGTGTTTTTCTTGAAAAAAGAAAACTGGACATGTTGAAACTGGACACTGGTTCACCGGCCAGAAAAACACCGGACTAGACACCGGGCAAAAAAACACCGGACTGGACACCAGGCAAAAAAACACCGGACTGGACACCAGGCAAAAAAACACCGGAATGGACACCGGGCAAAAAAACACTGCACTGGACACCGGGCAAAAAAACACCGGACTGGACACTGGGCAAAAAAACACCGGACTAGACACCGGGCAAAAAAACACTGATTGGACACCAGGCAAAAAAAACACCGGACTGGACACCGGGCAAAAAACACCGGACTGGACACCAGGCAAAAAAACACCAGACTGGACACCGGGCAAAAAAACACTGACTGGACACCAGGCAAAAAAACACTGGACTGGACACTGGGCAAAAAAACACCGGACTGGACACTAGGCAAAAAACACTAGACTGGCCACCGGGCAAAAAAACTGACTGGACACCAGGCAAAAAAACACTGGACTGGACACCAGGCTAAAAAACACCAGACTGAAGACCAGGCAAAAAAACACCGGAATGGACACCGGGCAAAAAAACACCGGACTGGACACCGGGCAAAAAAACACCGGACTGGACACTGGGCAAAAAAACACCGGACTGGACACCGGGCAAAAAAAGACCGGACTGGACACCAGGCAAAAAAGAAAACTGGACACTGGTTGGAATGACACAAGGACACGCTGTGTTCTTCAACAGACACAAGGATACACTGTGTTCTTCAACAAGGACACGCTGTGTTCTTCAACAGACACAAGGACACGCTGTATTCCACAACAGACACAAGGACACGCTGTGTTCTTCAACAGACACAAGGACATGCTGTGTTCTTCAACAGACACAAAGACACGCTGTGTTCTTCAACAGACACAAGGACACGCCGTATTCCACAACAGACACAAGGACATACTGCGTTGTTCAACAGACACAAGGACACGCTGTGTTCTTCAACAGACACAAAGACGTGATGTGTTCTTCAACAGACACAAGGACACGCTGTATTCCACAACAGACACAAGGACACACTGGTTTGTTCAACAGACACAAGGACACGCTGTGTTTTTCAACAGGCACAAGGACACGCTGTGTTCTTCAACAGTCACAAGGACACGCTGTGTTCCACAACAGACACAAGGACACGCTGTGTTCCACAACCGACACAAGGACATGCTGTGTTCCACAACAGACACAACGACACGCTGTGTTCCACAACAGATACAACGACATGCTGTGTTCCTCAACAGACACAATGAAACGCTGTGTTCCACAACAGACACAAGGACACGCTGTGTTTCACAACAGACACAAGGACACGCTGTGTTCCACAACAGACACAAGGACACGCTGTGTTCCACAACAGACACAAGGACACGCTGTGTTCCACAACAGACACAAGGACACGCTGTGTTCCACAACAGACACAAGGACACGCTGTGTTCCACAACAGACACAAGGACACGCTGTGTTCCACAACAGACACAAGGACACGCTGTGTTCCACAACAGACACAAGGACACGCTGTGTTCCACAACAGACACAAGGACACGCTGTGTTCCACAACAGACACAAGGACACGCTGTGTTCTTCAACAGACACAAGGACACGCTGTGTTCTTCAACAGACACAAGGACACGCTGTGTTCCACAACAGACACAAGGACACGCTGTGTTCCACAACAGACACAAGGACACGCTGTGTTCCACAACAGACACAAGGACACGCTGTGTTCCACAACAGACACAAGGACACGCTGTGTTCCACAACAGACACAAGGACACGCTGTGTTCTTCAACAGACACAAGGACACGCTGTGTTCTTCAACAGACACAACAGACAGAACAGACACAACAGACAACAGACATTCCTGTGTTCAGGAATGTCACATGGATTTTGTGGAGCACTCACCTTACTTATATTAATAATTAAATAGTTTAAGGTAATGATGACGGTGGCACTTCCATGAGCCTCAATCGTGTAGAAAGAGAGAAAGAAAAAGGTATGAAGGACCAAAATCACATTGGAAAACCCCAAAGTATGAGCTGGTGAGAGAATCCAGAGAAATCCTTACACCTGATTGGATTAGCTATAAATCTCCCCCCATTTCCCTGCCAGCTGCAGCCCGACAGAATCCGACATCGACTCCAACATTCACCTGTACTTGGAACCTGCATCCAGGAGATTGTGTGCAGAATTCAATTTTTTTTTGTTTTGGGCCTTCCAATAATTTTCCTGAAAGTCTGAAACACTTAAATCCTAACAAAGGAACCGACGCACGAATGCGTGAGGCCCACAGTAGCACCTCTCCGATCGTCTATACGAAAAGGTTTTACCTTGAAACAGGAAGTACGACAATCAAAAGAACACCTGTTTGCCGACAAATAGCGTTTGCTTATCCATCCACATTGTTAGCATCTCCACCTTTGATCTTCTCAAAAATGATAATGTTGATGAAAAATAATGTTATTCAGAGGGAAAGATATATAAAGCGTGTGCATGAGTGACGTGCAGTGTCCGTTCCTTGAGGAGCGTTGTGGAAGAATCTCCACCCTCCAGGTCCCACTCCACCCTCCAGGTCTTTAAAACAGCTGTTCACCACCATCTCTTATCTTCCCCCATCCAAAACCTTGATCTTTTCTACCCCCGCTAATTTCACCCCAATTCCACTTTTTTGAAATACCAACTTCTGTCCTGGAAGTCCTTGGTGTCCTTGTGTTTTATACTTCTCCCTCCCCCCCCCCACCCCCCCTTCCCACGCCTCCTCCCCCCAAGCCCTCTCCCTTCCACACATCTCCCTGCTCTCAAATGTTGTGTTTGTGTGCTTCCCCTTCTCTCCCCATCTTGTTTTCCCCTCCCTATTTTTGTGTGTTTTGTTTGTCTGGTTGATTTGTTTGTGAAGTAAATGTTAGCTCTTTCACGAGCCTCGATTCAGTATACAAAACAAAAAAAAAAAAAAATGAATTCGGAGGATCACAATGATGCGACACAGGTATTCTACCTGAGGAACCAAGTCTAATACAATTCTGCTTAACAATACAATTTGACTCCATTTGACGTAGGATACTTCCTCATCCCTCCGGCAGCATATCTCGTTGCCGATTTTGATAAAATAAGCAATTGGTAACCTGCCAGGAGAATGTTTCATAATGGTGGAAAGGCCTGCTCTCACCTTGTTCGTTAATAAGGACCTGCTAGCAAATCCCCCGAGGTATTTTAACTCGTGTGGTCCACCTGATGGAAGAGGAGCTCCAACAATCTCTGGAGCTCCTGGGCCTCCAAGTCTGCATCGGGCCGAGTGCTCTCCGACAACAAAATGATGGTTGGTGATTGTTCATTCCTGGAGCGTCTCTCATCTGGTCCTGGTCCTCCTGCCTTTTCAGCCTCTGCCACTCACCAACTCGACCATCGCAAATACGTTCCTCCAACCCAGTCCTTGCCATCGCTTTGAACTCTACCTTCTTATTCACCTGCATGACGAGATTATCGCTCACCTTTAATTCCTATTCGCCCATTTGGGTAACCGTGTACTTCATATTCACCCATTTGGGTAACTGTGTACTTCATATTCACCCATTTGGGTAACTGTGTACTTCTTATTCACCCATTTGGGTAACTGTGTACTTCATATTCACCCATTTGGGTAACTGTGTACTTCATATTCACCCATTTGGGTAACTGTGTACTTCTTATTCACCCATTTGGGTAACTGTGTACTTCATATTCACCCATTTGGGTAACGGAGTACTTCATATTCACCCATTTGGGTAACAGAGTACTTCATATTCACCCATTTGGGTAACTGTGTATTTCATATTCACCCATTTGGGTAACTGTGTACTTCTTATTCACCCATTTGGGTAAGTGTACTTCTTATTCACCCATTTAGGTAACTGTGTACTTCTTATTCACCCATTTGGGTAACAGTGTACTTCTTATTCACCCATTTGGGTAACTGTGTACTTCTTATTCACCCATTTGGGTAACTGTGTACTTCATATTCACCCATGTGGGTAACTGTGTACTTCTTATTCACCCATTTGGGTAACTGTGTACTTCATATTCACCCATTTGGGTAACTGTGTACTTCTTATTCACCCATTTAGGTAACTGTGTACTTCATATTCACCCATTTGGGTAACTGTGTACTTCTTATTCACCCATTTTTACTTCCGCCGAGGAGTAATGCATTCGATCGTGTCCATCCGTGTCTATGTTCATGTCTTTGTGAACAAGATATCTGGAAAGGTACTCAACGGATTTGGATGAAAGTTGGTGGGATGATTGCCCTTGGGATAAGGAAGAATTGATTAGTTTTTGGTGAAGCTCAGGATATTATTCCGGATCCAGGAATCTTTTAAAGGATTTTTTTTACCATTGGAAGATCGGGCTCATTTTTTTTTTTTTTACATTATCTTCTATGTATTCTATATTTAACATTGTGATATGAAAATAGCTTTCGTATATGTTGTAAATGTAGTTTAAACTCATGGTTATGCGTTAGAGCAGTGTATTTTGTTTGCAAACATTAGTTTGTTAGTCCCAAACCCATCCTTCTCTGTACCCACCGTACCCAGTCGTACCCAGCTGCTCCTGGACTCTGTGTCCTTTCCTCCTGACAAGGTGGAAAAGTTTCTGTCAACCCTCGACTCGGATTCTGCAACTGGACCTGACGGCATCAGCCCACGGGTCCTAAAATCCTGTTCTTCCGCTCTTTCACTACCTCTCTCTGTTCTCTTCACCCTCTCTTTTGCTCAAGGTCATCTTCCATCTGCTTGGAAAACTGCCAACATCACCGCTTTGCACAAAAAAGGTGCAAAAACAGATCCCAGCAACTACAGACCAATCAGCCTTCTCCCAATTATCAGCAAAGTCATGGAATCCATCATTGCTTCAGATATGAAATCTTTCCTCTTCTCCAATGGCTTGATCTCTGATCATCAATTTGGTTTCAGACCTGGACACTCTACTCTGGACATGCTGCTTCTGCTTTCTCAACAATGGATGGAGGTCCTCAATGCCAAACAGGAAATTAGAGCAGTCTCCCTTGACATATCACGTGCCTTCGATACGGTCTGGCACCCCGCTCTGCTCACCAAACTCTCCTCTTTTGGTATCCATGGAAATCTCCACGCATGGCTGGCGGACTTCCTCTCTAGTCGTAGTCAACGTGTGGCCCTGAATGGGTTTCTCTCATCTCCTCTTCCTGTTCAGGCTGGAGTTGCACAAGGCAGTGTTCTGGGCCTTGTGCTTTTTCTGGTCTTCATCAATGATCTCTCTGACTCTCTTGAAAATCCTCTGTATCTCTTTGCTGATGACTCTACTCTCTGTCGCTCCATTCTTCATCCCTCAGATCGGCAGTCTGCTGCCTCCTCACTCTCTGTAGACCTGGACAAAATCACAGACGGGGCAAACAAGTGGAACATGTCTTTCAATCCTGACAAATCTCACACTCTTACGATGTCTCTCCGAAAAGACCGACTGGACAACCCTCCCATCCACTTTCTGAATAATCCTCTCCAAGAAGTTCTGTCACTCAAGCTTTTGGGTCTCACTATCTGCCATGATCTCTCCTGGGAAAACCACATTTCAAATCTGGCCTCCAAAGCCAGTCGCCGACTGGGCATCCTCCGTCGTGCGAATTCCTTCCTTGGCACACCTGAGCTCCTCACCACATACAAGGCTTTCATCCGCAGCTCAATGGAATACTGCTCTCCCCTCTGGGCTGGTGCTCCTGCCTCACACCGAGCTCGTCTTCACGCTGTTGAAACCAAAGCATTCAGAATCATTGGAATCTCCTGCGATGAAGCTAACTCCAAGGGCCTCTCACTCACTCACCGCAGGCAGGTTGGTGGTCTTTCCATCTTCTACCGACTCCTCTCTGGCCTTGCCCCCCCCAGCTCTCTCTGGGCTCTGTCCCGCAAATATTCCTTACAGGTCGCACAAGATCTGCCTGCAACCCTCTTATGGTCAAACTGCCGAAATCTCGGCTCTCTGCTCACCTTCACTCCTCTTTTCTCCCACCTCTGGAACAAACTCGCTCACTCTCTTCAATCCCACTCCACCCTCCAGGTCTTTAAAACAGCTGTTCATCACCATCTCTTATCTTCCCCCATCCAAAACCTTGATCTTTTCTACCCCCGCTAATTTCACCCCAATTCCACTTTTTTGAAATACCAACTTCTGTCCTGGAAGTCCTTGGTGTCCTTGTGTTTTATACTTCTCCCTCCAGCCCCCCCCCCCCCCCACCCTTCCCACGCCTCCTCCCCCCAAGCCCTCTCCCTTCCACACATCTCCCTGCTCTCAAATGTTGTGGTTGTGTGCTTCCCCTTCTCTCCCCATCTTGTTTTCCGCTCCCTCTTTTTATATATTTTATTTGTCTGGTTGATTTGTTTGTGAAGTAAATGTTAGCTCTTTCACGAGCCTCGATTCAGTATACAAAAAAAAAAAAGGAAAAAAGAAAAAAAAAGCAGCGTCGTCTTCAAGGTTCTTTTTTTTTTTTCTAATAAAAATATATTCTGTCATTTTAAAACCACCAAAGTGTGTATTCGGTTTCCCCGTTTCATAAAATGTATCGGTTGATACGTATAATGCTTTAAAACTGTTTTTTGTTTGTTTTTGTTTTTTACCACAGAAGAGATATCAACATTTACCTCAGCGAATGTCAATCGCGGTGTCAGTATTTGATGAACTTATAAAGACTTAGGTAACTTATAAGTGTGACCAGCATGTGCACGGGATTCCTCCCAGAAGAATGAGTGGGCGCATTAGCTTGTACGACTTAAAATGAGCGAGTTTTGTTTTGACGTTTGGGCCAGTTTTACATGTTGTATCCCTAAGGAATGAAACGAACGTTTTTCCGGCTTACAATTTTATTTGAAGTCACACTTGCCTCAAAATACACTCACTTATATAGAATTGAACGCTGAATCCGAAAATATAAGTGAAATTGCCTTTTTTTTTTTTACATTATCTTCTATATATTCTAATTATATATCTGTGCAGTGTCTGTCTTGTGTTGTCTTGTCTTGTGTTGTCACTGAACTACTCTCTCAAACTTTTGTGAAATCGTACTATTCCAACTTGACCCACAGCGGGAGTATGCGCTCTACGGAGTGGCTTTCTAGTTGTAACTGTGTACTTATTATTCTCCCATTTTTGTAACTGTGCACTTCTTATTCACCCATGTGGGCAGGGCCGGCGCTACCATAAGGCCAACTAGGCAGCCGCCTAGGCCGCAGACATCAGAGGGGCGCATTACTGAACCTTAAAGGGTCACAGTTTTATACAAATTATTGTTTTAAGACCAGACACAGTATACCGAGTGCCCTTTAGTTCAAAATGATTTGTGAGCCAAAATATTTTCTTTTGTATTTGCGAAAGATAATCAATGATTGATTATTTAAAATTTTGATTTAGCATATTTAAAACTTATTGCTCAAACCAAAAACTGTTTTGTTTATCTGTAATTTCCATTCACACCCTCATAAAGGGACCACTTTCTTTATTTTGCATTGCAAACCACATGGAGTGTCATTTTTTTTTTAAGTGAAAGCCCATTTGCCCCAAAGCGTGGGGGTAACAGGGCCACTGCCATATTTATGGATATTGCGCCTTTAATATTGGTGCTGTAGGCATCTTACGGTACTTATTCTTGCAAGTTAAAATAAATTTAGCAGTTTCAAGTTTTCTCCTTTTTATTTTTTCTGCAAGACATCTGTTTTTAATAATCGAAGTTGGCAAAAAAAAATTGGGGGGGTGGGGGGGAGGGATGGAAGTAGCTGGCCTTGCCTAGGGCGCAAAATAGTCTGGCGCCGGCCCTGCATGTGGGTAACTGTGTACTTCTTATTCACCCATTTTTGTAACTGCGTACTTCTTATTCACCCATTTGGGTGACTGTGTACTTCTTATTCACCCATTTTTGTAACTGTGTACTTCTTATTCACCCATTTGGGTAACTGTGTACTTCTTATTCACCCATTTGGGTAACTGTGTACTTCTTATTCACCAATTTTTGTAAGTGTGTTCTTTATATATATAATACAGTATATATATGTGTGTATGTATGTATATATATGTATATATGTATATATATATTATATATGTATATAATATATATATATAATAAATATATATATATGTATGTATATATATATATATATATATATATATATATATATATATATATATATATATATATATATATATATATATATATATATATTATATATACATATATAACACACGCGTATATTTTGTATATAGGGTAGATATGTATATACAGAGTGGACGATCATTTGATCATGCAAGGATTTTCTTCCTAATATGGTTATGAATAAATTTAAATTTTCCTTTGATTGCCTGTGGCACTATATTTTTCAGGTAGTAAAAATAATGGGGAAATTAAAGATCAACAAGCGTTACGCCTAGGTCCCCTGTCGAGGAAGTGATGTGAGTTGACAAAGTGGAAGACGCAGAAAACATGCTATGATATGATATTTCGCTCATAAGGTTCAGACATACATGGAGGCGACCATCTTGGATTTTGACGCGGCGACCCAATTTTCAATAGCGTTCTT
The DNA here is from genome assembly GCF_964187855.1 of Myxine glutinosa. Classification (NCBI taxonomy): domain Eukaryota; kingdom Metazoa; phylum Chordata; class Myxini; order Myxiniformes; family Myxinidae; genus Myxine; species Myxine glutinosa. Next base: position 2,531,596 of record NC_136274.1, read on the forward strand.
CCTTGTGCCTAGATACACCCACACACAAGATTAGAAGATGGCACTTCGCTTATTTTTCGAGATATTTCGCTCACAAGGTTCAGACATACATGGCATCAGACATACATGGCGGCGGCCATCTTGGATTTTGACGTGGGTTGCACCCACACACCAAATTCGAATGCGGTCCTTCGCTTACACACGCACGCCCGCACGCACACACACACTCACGCCCGCACGCACACACGGACGGACGGACGGACGGAGGGGAAAACCATAGTCCCCCTTTCGCTCCGCTGTGCGACGGGGGACAATTAGCGCATCTTTTCTTATGGCACATGCATTGGAACAGTGTAAAGAGAGTTCAGAGAGCATTTCAGAGAAGTGACGACTCTCAGCTGGAACAGTAATCAGTCACACATTAGTGAGATGAACACAGAAGGGCATTGGGCTTTCTCTTTAAAAATAAATCATCTGAAAATGATCACAGAAGATGGAAGGAATGGATTTTTGTAACCGCTTTTCGAGAGAACTGTAAAATGAAGACATCAGTATCTGTGACATCATTTTCTCTGCTGAGTGAAATATTCAAACAAAAGGGACATCTGATGAATAAAAAGCATTGCAGATTTGGAGAATTGAAAAAGCCACAAGAAAGCGAAGAATAATCATTTCAATGTCTGAAAACCTCTTATTAATCTTGTCTAAATCCGTCTTGCTTGACGAAGTGAAACATTTCCGAATTGCCTTATCAGTCACCAAACGAAATTATCATGGCCACTGACCCCCACCCCACCCTCCCCCCACCCCACCTCACTGACCTATCACCGGTGGATATTTTTAAGGGGATGAATCAAAGGGAGATTGTATCAGTTGAAACCAACCACAATTGCTGATTTCAAAGATGCAGTTGTTCAGATTATCTTTTTTTTTGTTTTTGTAGAGTCGAGGCTCATGTAAGAGCTACACATTACACACGAAAACATGCACGGACCCATAAAACATTCAATAATTAAAGGGAGTGGGAGACAAGAGATGGGGAGAGAGGAAAGCATACCAACACAAAAAAAACCGTCAGAAACCTCAAAAAAAGCTCAAAAATAAAATAAAATAAAATAAAAAGCACAACAACAGTAGGGAACAGGGACATTGGTAGATCTGTGGAAGGAAAAGGGCCGGTAGGGGGGAGGGAGGGAGGGAAGGGAGACACAAGACACAAGACACAAGAGTTACACAAGACACCATTCAGAAAGTGATGAGTAAGAATATGTATAGGGCAGATTTTTGTCTTTAATCCAATATGGCTAACACACCATGTGACACATGAGGTCAGAGTTATCCAAGAAATATGCTACATAGGGAGTCTCTCCTACATTTAAAGTTTTGCATAGATCAAATAAGCGGTTGCAGAGAAAATCCTTTTTTTTTTAAAGCAAAAATATAGAGATGTGAACACACACACACACATGCACATGCACACACAACACACAAACAAGAAGACGTCATGCAGAGCACGATACCTACAAAATCCAACCCTCCCGCCAAAAAGAGTTGCCATTGATCCATCAAATTGTCCATTTCATCAAAATTAAAATTGACGATCTTGATCAAAGCTCGGGTCAATAGGATGAAAAGTGACGATTTTAGAAGTTTGAACTGGAGATGACCTTTGACCTTTTGACCTAAAAAAAAGTTGGTTTCACAATTCAGTGACGCACAATGTAATTGCTGTTTATATGTCAAGGTAATATGATGAAAAGTGATGATTTTTCAGATGAAAATTGATGATTTTAAACATTGACCTTGAGTTGACCTTTGACTTTTTGACCTCAAAAATAGTTGGTTTCCCTATTTATTGAATCAATATGCAAATGCTGTTCAATTTTCAAGTCAATCGGATGAAAAATGGCGATTTTAGGAATTTGACCTCCAAGTGACCTTTTACCTTTGACCTCAAAATCAATAGGATGCTCAATTGTGACGACGTTTACAACTTGGTGAGGTTTAATGATGATTGGTCTGGAATTGTGACCTGTAGACCGGTGACAGACAGACAAACAAACAGACAGACAGACAGACAGACAGACAAACAAACAGACATAATAACAAACACAACCGACAAATGCACTTGAAAAAAATCTTCGATTTTGCAAGTAACAAACAATATGATTGCAATACAAGAAGAACAAATGCATCCACAGCATGGAGAGACGACAGAAAGCTTTTGATGGTGTCCCACATTCATGGATGACACAATGCATGCTCTTGTACAAGATCAAGCCCCAAATAATCACACTGACAGAGAAACTAATGGAGCTTTGGAATACGACATTGATATTGCAGCATTCGGAAGTAAAGATTTAAATAGCAGGAGTGTAGATAAGTCAAGGGGTCTTCCAGGGAGACAGTTCTTGGTTTGCCTGACCCTGGACCCACAGAGAAACCTCATTAATGAGCATCAAATAAGAGAATGTCCAAAGATGTCAGTCAGGTCAGTCTCTTGACTGCCAATGGTAACATTCAACCCAGTGCTACCTGCCGCAAGGTCGGGTAGTCGGCATATAAACCGACTACCCTCACTGGCTTACCAGTGGAGAGAGTGACTGTCACACCTACCAGGACCAAAAACAACACCTGGCAGAGGGCAGATGAGCTCCCATGGGGAGCCAACAGCCATCCAGTAATGACATGGTGTCTCCTAAAAAACACCTATCCGGTTGGACCGGTTTTTTAGGGTGGTTGTCGATAACAACCCAGGACCCAGCAGTGGTAGAAGCGTAACGTGCTGGACTTTACACTATCGTGCAGGATCCTGGTCTTACTCTTCTGTCTCACTTAACTATAGTACTGCCTAGCTTTAATCTCTTTCTTACTAAACAAACAGCCACTACGCTTTCATCATCTCCCTTTCTACAAACATTTCATCACACCCTTTTCATCGCACACTTTCATCATCACTTTTCATCATACGCTTTTCATCATACACTGTCCATCACACACTTTTCATCACATACTTTTCATCACACACTTTTCATCACATACTTTTCATCACATACTTTTCATCACATACTTTTCATCACACACTTTTCATCACATACTTTTCATCACATACTTTTCATCACACACTTTTCATCACATACTTTTCATCACACACTTTTCATCACATACTTTTCATCACATAATTTTCATCACATACTTTTCATCACACACTTTTCATCACACACTTTTCATCACACACTTTTCATCACATACTTTTCATCACACACTTTTCATCACACACTTTTCATCACACTCTTTTCATCACATACTTTTCATCACATACTTTTCATCACACACTTTTCATCACACACTTTTCATCACACACTTTTCATCACACACTTTTCATCACACACTTTTCATCACATACTTTTCATCACATACTTTTCATCACACACTTTTCATCACACACTTTTCATCACACACTTTTCATCACATACTTTTCATCACACACTTTTCATCACACACTTTTCATCACATACTTTTCATCACACACTTTTCATCACATACTTTTCATCACACACTTTTCATCACACAGTTTTCATCACACCCTTTTCATCACACAATTTTCATCACACACTTTTCATCATATATGTTTCATCACACACTTTTCATCACACACTTTTCATCACACACTTTTCATCATATATGTTTCATCACACACTTTTCATCACACACTTTTCATCACACACTTTTCATCACACACTTTTCATCATATGTGTTTCATCATACACTTTTCATCATACACTTTTCATCACACCCTTTTCATCACACCCTTTTCATCACACACTTTTCATCACACGCTTTTCATCACACGCTTTTCATCACACGCTTTTCATCACACACTTTTCATCACACACTTTTCATCATACACTTTTCATCATACACTTTTCATCACACCCTTTTCATCACACCCTTTTCATCATACAATTTTCATCACACACTTTTCATCACACCCTTTTCATCACACAATTTTCATCACACCCTTTTCATCACGCACTTTTCATCACGCACTTTTCATAACGCACTTTTCATCATACACTTTTCATCACACACTTTTCATCACACCCTTTTCATCACACACTTTTCATCACACCCTTTTCATCACACACTTTTCATCACACCCTTTTCATCACACACTTTTCATCACACACTTTTCATCATACACTTTTCATCACACACTTTTCATCACACACTTTTCATCACACACGTTTCATCACACACTTTTCATCACACACTTTTCATCATATATGTTTCATCATACACTTTTCATCATATATGTTTCATCATACACTTTTCATCATATATGTTTCATCATACACTTTTCATCATATATGTTTCATCACACACTTTTCATCATATATGTTTCATCACACACTTTTCATCATATATGTTTCATCATACACTTTTCATCATATATGTTTCATCACACACTTTTCATCATATATGTTTCATCATACACTTTTCATCATATATGTTTCATCACACACTTTTCATCATATATGTTTCATCATACACTTTTCATCATATATGTTTCATCACACACTTTTCATCATATATGTTTCATCATACACGTTTCATCACACACTTTTCATCATATATGTTTCATCACACACTTTTCATCACACACTTTTCATCATATATGTTTCATCACACACTTTTCATCACACACTTTTCATCATACACTTTTCATCATACACTTTTCATCATACACTTTTCATCATACACTTTTCATCATACACTTTTCATCATACACTTTTCATCATACACTTTTCATCATACACTTTTCATCATACACTTTTCATCACACACTTTTCATCATATATGTTTCATCACACACTTTTCATCACACACTTTTCATCACACACTTTTCATCATATATGTTTCATCACACACTTTTCATCATATATGTTTCATCACACACTTTTCATCACACACTTTTCATCACACACTTTTCATCATACACTTTTCATCACACACTTTTCATCATATATGTTTCATCACACACTTTTCATCACACACTTTTCATCACACACTTTTCATCATATATGTTTCATCACACACTTTTCATCACACTCTTTTCATCATACACTTTTCATCATACACTTTTCATCATACACTTTTCATCATACAATTTTCATCATACACTTTTCATCATACACTTTTCATTATACACTTTTCATCACACACTTTTCATCATATATGTTTCATCACACACTTTTCATCACACACTTTTCATCACACACTTTTCATCATATATGTTTCATCACACCCTTTTCATCACACTCTTTTCATCACACGCTTTTCATCACACTCTTTTCATCATACACTTTTCATCACGCACTTTTCATCACACTCTTTTCATCACACACTTTTCATCACACACTTTACATCACACACTTTTCATCATATATGTTTCATCACACACTTTTCATCACACACTTTTCATCATACACTTTTCATCATACACTTTTCATCACACACTTTTCATCATACACTTTACATCACACACTTTTCATCACACTCTTTTCATCACACACTTTTCATCACACACTTTTCATCACACACTTTTCATCATATATGTTTCATCACACACTTTTCATCACACACTTTTCATCACACACTTTTCATCATATATGTTTCATCACACACTTTTCATCATACACTTTTCATCATACGCTTTTCATCACACTCTTTTCATCATACACTTTTCATCACGCACTTTTCATCACACTCTTTTCATCATACACTTTTCATCACACACTTTACATCACACACTTTTCATCATATATGTTTCATCACACACTTTTCATCACACACTTTTCATCATACACTTTTCATCATACACTTTTCATCACACACTTTTCATCATACACTTTACATCACACACTTTTCATCACACTTTTCATCACACACTTTACATCATACACTTTTCATCACACTCTTTTCATCACACTCTTTTCATCACACACTTTTCATCACACACTTTTCATCATATATGTTTCATCACACACTTTTCATCACACTCTTTTCATCACACTCTTTTCATCATACACTTTTCATCACACACTTTTCATCACACTCTTTTCATCATACACTTTTCATCACACTCTTTTCATCATACACTTTTCATCACGCACTTTTCATCACACTCTTTTCATCATACACATTTCATCACACACTTTTTATCATACACTTTACATCACACACTTTTTATCACACTCTTTTCATCATACACTTTACATCATACACTTTTCATCACACTCTTTTCATCACACACTTTTCATCATATATGTTTCATCACACACTTTTCATCATATATGTTTCATCATACACTTTTCATCACACACTTTTCATCACACACTTTTCATCATACACTTTTCATCACACTCTTTTCATCATACACTTTTCATCACGCACTTTTCATCACACTCTTTTCATCATACACTTTTCATCACACACTTTTCATCACACTCTTTTCATCACACACTTTTCATCATATATGTTTCATCACACACTTTTCATCACACACTTTTCATCACACTCTTTTCATCATACACTTTTCATCACGCACTTTTCATCACACTCTTTTCATCATACACTTTTCATCACACACTTTTCATCACACTCTTTTCATCACACACTTTTCATCATATATGTTTCATCACACACTTTTCATCACACTCTTTTCATCATACACTTTTCATCATACACTTTTCATCATACACTTTTCATCATACAATTTTCATCATACACTTTTCATTATACACTTTTCATTATACACTTTTCATCACACACTTTTCATCATATATGTTTCATCACACACTTTTCATCACACACTTTTCATCACACACTTTTCATCATATATGTTTCATCACACCCTTTTCATCACACTCTTTTCATCACACGCTTTTCATCACACTCTTTTCATCATACACTTTTCATCACGCACTTTTCATCACACTCTTTTCATCACACACTTTTCATCACACACTTTACATCACACACTTTTCATCATATATGTTTCATCACACACTTTTCATCACACACTTTTCATCATACACTTTTCATCATACACTTTTCATCACACACTTTTCATCATACACTTTACATCACACACTTTTCATCACACTCTTTTCATCACACACTTTTCATCACACACTTTTCATCACACACTTTTCATCATATATGTTTCATCACACACTTTTCATCACACACTTTTCATCACACACTTTTCATCATATATGTTTCATCACACCCTTTTCATCACACTCTTTTCATCATACGCTTTTCATCACACTCTTTTCATCATACACTTTTCATCACGCACTTTTCATCACACTCTTTTCATCATACACTTTTCATCACACACTTTACATCACACACTTTTCATCATATATGTTTCATCACACACTTTTCATCACACACTTTTCATCATACACTTTTCATCATACACTTTTCATCACACACTTTTCATCATACACTTTACATCACACACTTTTCATCACACTTTTCATCACACACTTTACATCATACACTTTTCATCACACTCTTTTCATCACACTCTTTTTATCACACACTTTTCATCACACACTTTTCATCATATATGTTTCATCACACACTTTTCATCACACTCTTTTCATCACACTCTTTTCATCACACTCTTTTCATCATACACTTTTCATCACACTCTTTTCATCATACACTTTTCATCACACTCTTTTCATCATACACTTTTCATCACGCACTTTTCATCACACTCTTTTCATCATACACATTTCATCACACACTTTTTATCATACACTTTACATCACACACTTTTTATCACACTCTTTTCATCATACACTTTACATCATACACTTTTCATCACACTCTTTTCATCACACACTTTTCATCATATATGTTTCATCACACACTTTTCATCATATATGTTTCATCACACACTTTTCATCACACACTTTTCATCATACACTTTTCATCATACACTTTTCATCACACACTTTTCATCATACACTTTACATCACACACTTTTCATCACACTTTTCATCACACACTTTACATCATACACTTTTCATCACACTCTTTTCATCACACTCTTTTTATCACACACTTTTCATCACACACTTTTCATCATATATGTTTCATCACACACTTTTCATCACACTCTTTTCATCACACTCTTTTCATCATACACTTTTCATCACACTCTTTTCATCATACACTTTTCATCACACTCTTTTCATCATACACTTTTCATCACGCACTTTTCATCACACTCTTTTCATCATACACATTTCATCACACGCTTTTTATCATACACTTTACATCACACACTTTTTATCACACTCTTTTCATCATACACTTTACATCATACACTTTTCATCACACTCTTTTCATCACACACTTTTCATCATATATGTTTCATCACACACTTTTCATCATATATGTTTCATCATACACTTTTCATCACACACTTTTCATCACACACTTTTCATCATACACTTTTCATCACACTCTTTTCATCATACACTTTTCATCACGCACTTTTCATCACACTCTTTTCATCATACACTTTTCATCACACACTTTTCATCACACTCTTTTCATCACACACTTTTCATCATATATGTTTCATCACACACTTTTCATCATATATGTTTCATCATACACTTTTCATCATACACTTTTCATCATATATGTTTCATCACACACTTTTCATCATATATGTTTCATCATACACTTTTCATCATACACTTTTCATCATATATGTTTCATCACACACTTTTCATCATATATGTTTCATCACACACTTTTCATCATACACTTTTCATCACACACTTTTCATCATATATGTTTCATCACACACTTTTCATCACACACTTTTCATCACACACTTTTCTTACTAATTTTCACTCCTCAGCTTTACATTCTCTCTCCTTTATTTTTTCTTTCCTTGCATTTCCTCAGAAACGTCCTATTAAATATGAAAAAGTCCGAAAAATTAACGGCCTCTCGTTCCCGGCATTATGGGGGTGGGAGGAGGGAAGGTTTGGGTTTTCGGGGTGCCAACGAGGGGGGGGGGTGGTTAGGTTCGGTCCTTCCTGTGTTGAACATCATCCAGCAAGTTGCTCTCCTCATACCTTGGTTCTCTCAGAGATCCGATTGTCTGTCACATTATGTTCTTGTTAACTCCTTCACATTTCAATCCACAACCTTCACTCACGATTCCGCTTCAAAGTCGAAATTTGTTTGTCCTCCGACATCGACACGCCTGCTTTACACCTTGTGGACCTCGAATCTCCAAACTTTGATGTTATCTGGCTTAAGATTTATCTCCCGACCATCACTATTTTTCTCTGTTTCACTTCCTGCTCTCCCAATTCTACAAACTTCACAGCTTTCTTTGACTATCTTAATTCCTGCCATGAGGCCTTGACATCCGAACACCCTCAAGCAGAATTCCTCTATTTAGGAGACTTCAATGCACACCACATGGAATGGTTGAAATCATCCCACACGATTGTTCGCGGAGTTGAAGCTTTTACATTTTCCATTCTCAATGATTTGGAACAAATGATCACCCACCCTCCCCATATCCCTGATCCTCATGACCACTCGTCCAATACTTTGTATTTGGTCTTCACCTCTAATCCGTTGCGTTGCGACTACACAATTTCACCTCCAATTGGTTCTTCTGACCACAATCGTGTGAACATCACTTTACTTACCACCACTCCACTCCTTCTGCGACTGCTCCGACTAAACACCAGTTTTGGCATTTCCATAGTGCTGACTGGACTTGTTTACAAAGCTTATTTTCTGAATTTTACTGGAAAGACTCCTGCCTCTCCTCGGCCGTTCCCTCCATCTCTACTGAGCGTATAGCTGAGTCTCTGCTGAGCGTATAGCTGAGGTTATGGTTGCAGGAATGGAGGCTTATATCCCCTTCTCTTTCAAGTCTATCTCTCCTACCAACTCTTGGTTCAATAATTCCTACTTCAATATCGGACATGGAAAAACTCTTCTTCCTCCGACTCGCAATCAGCTTTCATATCTGCTGGAAATCATTACAAACATGTTATTTGTGAGGCGAAGTATTCCTTTATCCAAAATAAATGTGACAATCTCTCAACTTCTTCCACTAATAGATCTTTCTGGTCTTTAGCTAAAAGTATCTCCAACAACTTCTGTCGCTCTACCTTTCATTCCCTTTTCCGTTCTGATGATACTATCGATGTGTCTCCGACTGATAAAGCAACCTTTTTGGTTCTCTTTTCTCCTCTAATTCCACACTGGATGACTAAAATTCCATCTCCCTCTGATGCACCCCTTACCAATCCTATGCCCCTCCCTATAATCTCTTTCCATGCAGTGAAAAAAGTACTCCGCTCTCTCTGGACCCAAGCAAGGCATATGGACAAGATGGCATTCCTCCTTGTGTCTTGAAGGAGTGTGCTTCAGAACTTGCACCCGTGCTTGCTCGTTTGATTCGTTTTTGTTTAAAAACCCAAACTTTTCCTCTTTCCTGGAAACATGCCTTAGTGCAGCCTATTTTAAAGAAGGGTGATCGTTCAAACCCTTCCAACTACCGTCCTATTGCTCTGACTTCTACTATTTCCAAAGTCTTTGAATGTCTTCTCAATAACCATTTCCTCAAGCATCTTGAATCTCACAATCTTATATCTCACCATCAATATGGTTTCCGCAAGGCAAGATCTACCAGTGATATCCTTTCTTACATTACGAATGTCTGGGCCTCTTCTCCTAGAGACTTTGGGGAATCCTTTATTGTATGCATTGATATCTCAAAAGCCTTTGACAGAGTTTGACATTGGGGTCTGATATCCAAGCTTCCCTCTTTCGGCTTTCCTCCTTCACTTTGCTCTCTCATATCGAGCTTTCTCTCCGACTGCTCTATCTCTGTAATTGTCCATGGTTAAACATCTCTCTCCTTCCCTATAAACAGCGGTGTCCCTCAGGGTTCTGTCTTGTCTCCAACACTCTTCCTTCTTTTTTCAATGACCTTCTTTCTTCTATAAATAACCAAATGCACTCATATGGTGATGACTCAACGTTACATTCCTCCATGTTTTTCCCATCTCCTCCATCTTCCCTCACTCGATCTACATCTTATTTGATCACAGCCACCTCTTTAAATTCGGATTTGTACAAGATTTCCCCGTGGGGCAAATGTAATCAGGTTAAGTTTAATGTTTCTAAAACTAAATTTCTTCGTGTCTGTGTCTGTGTCTGTGTTTGTGTCTGTTTCTGTCTCTCTCTCTCTCCAACTCTCTCCACCTCTCTCCATCTCTCTCCATCTCTCTCCATCTCTCTCCATCTCTCTCCATCTCTCTCCATCTCTCTACTCTCTCCACTCTCTCAACTCTCTCCACTCTCCAATGAAAGCTCCACAATTACAATTACACCATGTGATACAATAAACCTACTAGGTATTACCCTAACATCAAATTTATCCTGGAATACACACATTACACAAATAGTTAAATCTGCCTCGAAGAAACTGGGAGTCCTGTTCAGATGTCGAAGATTCTTCTCTTCTCAGTAGTTGCTTTAACTATATAATGGAATAATTCGTCCTTGTATGTACTGTTCTCACATCTGGGGAGGTTCTAGCTCCACATATTTACTGGACAGAATTGAATTCAAAGTAATCCGACTTATCAACTCTCCCAATCTGACCTCAAAACTCGACCCGCTCGTATTACGCCGCAAGTTGGCTCTCTTTCTCTTTTCTACAGATACTAGCAGCGACCCGTGGAACGGAGTTCCATGGAAAACTCTCCCTTTGTTTGGGCAGTGTATAGGCAATTAGTATAGTATTAATACGTCATTGTGGTACGATTTATTATCTTCAACGATAAAAGTCCTTCTTGGCCATGGGAAATAACTTCGTGAGTTCTGAAATAATACACCACTTTAATAATGAACGTTAGCTAGAACAGTATATTACTGGCCTATACGTACTGCGTCGTTGTAAGAGCCATAACGCCGACACTTTTGATATTTGATGGTCATTTTAACAATCGGTTTGTTTGTGTTTCACACTGAATGAAAAACGTAAAGGTAAAGCGTGCAGATTGTGACACATGACAGGTTCGACTGCTTCGACGACGTGTTCGGCCTGAACGGCATATAAATTAAAATGGCGGGCAGTGGAGTCAGCCGTCATATGCCGTCGTATGTCGTAATGACATCATAGACGTAAAGACGAAGTGGACAGACGGACACAAAACTGCCGCTACTTTAATACATAGATTACTTCGGTTTCTGCGACCAAGAACTCGATGCTTGTGTACCTCCACCAGTCCACCATTATCGAAACCACGGAATACTTGGCAGTATAAGAAACTGTCGATCCTCAAAAGAGCACTTGGAACAAAACTTTGAGAGTAAGAAAACTTCACAAACTGGTCCATGAATCCTTCACTTAAACGGAGGTGGAGACTTCGAGTCCTGAGAGGACTTCATTACAACTTCGACAAGCTACTACATCTCATGATTAGTGTGTGGCCATTGACTACTCACGGTTGGGCCATTATGACGTTGGTTTCTTCCCCTCCACTGCCAAACTCTGGAACTCTTTACCTTCCCATGTATTCCCAAACACTTACGACCTTCCCCTTTTCAAAAAGCAGATTTTTTACTTCCTCAAAAACTCTTAGACTGTTCTCTCTTTCCACACTTTTCTATCAGTGCAGCTCTTTTATTTAAGGCCTGGCCTCGATGAGGGCTATATAGTCTGTGACTGGAGCCTTCAACATAAAAAGACAAAAAGGATGGCACATTTACGTTACATTGATGATTTAAAACTCTTTGCCCCAAACGATGAAAAATTGGCAGAACAACTCAAATTAATGAAACAGTACAACCGGCGACATTCAAATGTAATTTGGCCTGGATTAGTGTGCCAAGTGTACATTCATACAGGTAGACGAACAAAAACAGACAACATAAAAATTGACATAAATACAACAATACAGGAACGAGACAATGAGGCACCATACAAATACCTCGGAGAGGAAAAGGACCACCAGGTATGTCACAAGCAAATGTGCAAAACAATTACCAAAGAATACCTGTGTAGAATGAGGCTCATCCTGAAAATATACCTTTCTCCAAGGAACAAAACCAAAGCCATAAACCAACTCGCAGTACCAGTATTTCAGTGCAGCTGCGGAATAATAAACTGACCACAATCAGAAATCAATGAACTAGATATAAAAACAAGGAAACTCCTCACCATCCACAAAATGTTTGACAATAATAATCAATGCATCCTGACAATGTACCTGCCAAGGCGAGAAGGAGGTAGCGTCCTGATGGGGCTCAACCAAGTGCACAGAATGATAACTGTAGGATTGGCCGAATATGTAAAAAGTGAAACAGACTACCGAATCCAATTTGCAAGCAAACATGAAGACAACAAACAAGAGAAGGTATCCCTAACCTACCTAACAAAGACAAGTGCGAATGGAGGATGCCACACAAGAAACTGAATCAAACAACAAGTACAGCCTCAACCATTGCAAAAAAGAACAAAAAAAAAAAGAAAAAACGAAATATTAACAAATATATACACTGACAACTGAGAAAACGATAAAAGAGCAGGAAGGTATAAAATATAGTTGGACAGGTGAGAGTAGACAAAGAAGGCTCTTTGATATAGTGAAGAAGAGGTCAACTCAACTTTGATGGAGAACGGATAATTATAAATGCTATATTAGTCAATCTGATTATAATGTGAGTCAATCGGACAAGGGTAGGTTCTGCAAGGAAGAAACAGAAAGTATGAGACACCTCCTATCAGGATGTAAACAACTCATGTCAGAGCAGCTGTTCACCCAAAGGCACAACAAAGTATGTCAAATAATCTACTGGCACAAAAGTCTCAATAACCCAGTTCCAGAAAACTTATGGAAACAGGAACCAAAGCAATCATTGAAAATAAGGACATAATGCTCACATATGCCCTGATGATCCCATCCAGTATGAACATAGAAAAACAAACATTGCGACCGGACATAGTACACAGGAACAAGAAGAAAAAGGCATTGCTAATGCAGTTGTGTCAGTCCCAGCGATTTTAGCCTAAACAACGCAGAAATCAAGAAAATGAATACCAAAATCTCAAAAATGAAGTGAAAAGATCCTGGAAGTTGAAGAGCGCTGAAATTGTACCAGTGATTATTGGAGCAACGGGAATGTTAAAAAGAACCTTAGAGATCTTAAAAACATCCCGAGGAATATTACCACAAATGAACTGCAGTTTACGTTTTCCAAGACTCAGTGACGATCCTCAAAAAAGCTCTTGGAACAAAACTTTGAGAATAAGAAAACTTCACAAACTGGTCCATGAATCATGATCCCTCACTAAAATGGAGGTGGACACTTTGAGTCCTGGGAAGACTTCACTCCACCTTCTCAAATCCGCATATGGAGATAACAAGCAACAACACCCATACATACACAAATGCATGCACACATATACACACACAGACACACAAATACATACACACAGATAAACACACAGAGACAGACACATACACAAACACACAGACAGACACACACACACACACACACACACACACACACATATGGACATACACACAGACACACACACATATGGACATTCACATACATACACAGACACACACATAGAGACAGACACACACACACAGACAAACACACACACAGACAAACACACAGAGAGAGACAGACACACGTGCACACACACACACACACACACACACACACACACGGACAAACACACACAGAGAGAGACAGGCACACGCACACGCACACACACACACACACACACACACAAACACACACACAGACACAGACACAGACAAACACACACACACACAGAGAGACAGACACACACACACACACACACACACACACACACACATGGGTGTTGCAATAATTTCGCAAACCCTTCGGAGCAAGACTAATTATTTAATTTTTTGTTTTTGTTTTTGTGTACAGAGTCGAGGCTCGTGAAAGAGCTAACATTTATCAAACAAACAAATCAAACAAACAAGTAAACAAAGTATATAAAAAGGGGAGCAGTCGACAAGATGGGGAGAGAAGGGGAGGAAGCGCACAAACAAAACATTTGAGGGCAGGGACATCGGGAGATGTGTGGGAGGCAGAGGGCCTGGGGGGAGGCAGGATAGGTATAAAATGCAAGGACACCAAGGACTTCCAGGAAAGAAGACAAAATCTTTAAGAATCTTTAAGATTGTGAAAATATTTCACATCTTTCACTGTTGTTACAATTTTTTGTTTATCTTTTGTTTCCTCCCCTATATATACTTTATCTCTTGTAAGAAAATGCATCTACGCACAAAAAGATGCTTCGGATGGTACACTGGTGCATTCATCAGACAAGGACGCACATTATCAAGATACTTGGCTGAAGCAGTCTCGTTTGCTGTGAATAATGTCTGCATGTCTTCCGGTAGCTCTGATGGTGGAGATGTGGAATCTTCAAAATCGACATTGTAAACGAAAGTGATTTGTAGTTCTTCTGCAGTTTGTTTGACGTGTCCATCCAATGTTCATGTGCCAAATGGCTCGGGGCATCTAATTAGCCAGATAAAGAAATTGCCATCTTGTACTCATGCCATCGGTCAGGTTACCACAGCAACCCAGTGTGACGTCACACAGTGCTGCCGTTTTACTAATGCTCGACAATTATTGCGGAGCAGATGAGAAACGGCTGTTTCACAATGTTATTGTAAAGGTGTTAGCTGTTCCTGTTCATCACACGGCACCTTAGTATGTATAATTCACCGAGCAGGTAGCCAGCCTGTTGATGTGTCCAGTGATATCGGATTGAATTGAACGGACTGTGACTGTCCAGCTTGTCATTGTGACTTTCCAGTGAGCATTGAAGAACATTGTGAAGAGGATAATTACGATGCGGTTGGTGTTTCAGCCCAAACAAAGTTTAGTGACGTCAAACCTTTTCACCTTTCCAAATAATTGATAAACGTTGATGAAAAGTCATGTGGTGTATGTAATAATGTTCGATATCAGTGGATGGACAGGCGTAATGTGAGACAACACGTGATGACGTTCTTGTTCAGCACCGAGGAGTGACAAGTGCAATTTAATTGGACGGAAATTGTGGCTTCCAAAGTGCATTAAACAGGGAATGAGCAAAGCAGGAGGAGGTTGTGGAAATGCTGTAAATAAAGGTAAAGCTGCAGCACCATCTCCACACTGATGCGACCAAAGTTCATGACACATATGATCAACATTTGAGTGTCGAGGCTCAAGCAAGTGATGTGAAACGTATCCCCAAAGGGTGAATGTCATCACGCATGGATTTGCAAACACCAGGCCCAGGCTATGAAATCATTTCCATGGCTTTCGGCTGATGCGCGTGTAATGTGCACCGCTTCCATCCATCGCTCTCCCTAAAACAAGGAAGCATATCTTCTTTTTCTTGCGAATATTTTTTATGCAGATGCAGCGGTCGTCTCCCCAGGCTTACGCACTGTTCCACACCTGCCATCTGCTTCCACGCGTACAGTTCTTCAGGGAAAGCATATTTATTGCCCATTTGGCATTCACTTGGCCGGCTGTCTCAGCCACACCGAGCTCATGCCTTATAACTGTTTACACTCGACGCCGATGCAGAATTATCACACTTCATTATTGTATGAAATTCCATCTGCTGCATGGAGTAATCTGTCTTCTCTCTCGTTATATATAGTTTATGTAAGCTTGTGCTGCACATCTGACAGGTATTCTCACTTAAAATTGTCTCTATCATCTGCGAAGGTTACCAAGGACATGACCAGTTTGGGATGTTTATTGACGTTCAAGATAACCTGAGTGCACGTTCTGATTATTATTATTTTTTGTATACAAGATCGAGGCTCATGTAAGAGCTAACATTAATCACAAAAAGACAAACTGACACATAAAACAAGATAAAGGGAGAGGGAGACAAGATGGGGAGAGAGAGGGAAGCACACAAGTACAACAGTAGAGAACGGGGACATCGGGAGATCTGTGGGAGGGAGAGGGCTTGCGGGCAGGAGGCATGGGAAGGGGGTGTGGGGGGGGGTAAAGAAAACACATGGACACTGACTGCTAGGACTTCCAGGAAAGAAGTCGGTATTTCAAAAAAGTGGATCTGGGATGAATTAACTAGAATGGGGTACACGATTACGTTAACTTTTACTGCACGAAAAGAAAAAAGGAAGCTGAAAATGACAACTCAAAACATTTGAAATGCACGAATGAGCAACAAATTGAGGCTTAAACAAAGGTGTGCATATAACAATCAAACACCTTGGTGGAAATGGTGCACCAGGCAAACTTCAATTCCTGGACCTGATATGAATCTATGTCCGGTCGCAATGTTTGTTTTTCTATGTTCATACTGGATGGGATCATCAGGTCATATGTGAGCATTATGTCCTTATTTTCAATGATTGCTTTGGTTCCTGTTTCCATAAGTTTTCTGGAACTGGGTTATTGAGACTTTTGTGCCAGTAGATTATTTGACATACTTTGTTGTGCCTTTGGGTGAACAGCTGCTCTGACATGAGTTGTTTACATCCTGATAGGAGGTGTCTCATACTTTCTGTTTCTTCCTTGCAGAACCTACCCTTGTCCGATTGACTCACATTATAATCAGATTGACTAATACAGCATTTATAATTATCCGTTCTCCATCAAAGTTGAGCTGACCTCTTCTTAACCATATCAAAGAGCCTTCTTTGTCTACTCTCACCTGTCCAACTATTTTTTATACCTTCCTGCTCTTTTATCGTTTTCTCAGTTGTCGGTGTATATATTTGTTAATATTTCGTAGTATAAAAGTATTATAAAGTAGTATAAAAGTTCACACAGGCCAATTGTTTGTTTGAAAATTACATTTAAAACATGTGCCCAACGACGCCTCAACTCAGGAGAAACAAGACGAAAAAGACATAAAATGTCACAGCCCTCGCCATGGTTTTAGTAATTTTGCTATACGGAGTTAAAATCCACCAGTCGGCCATCTTTGGTCGGATTACAAAACAAAATCTTCTGCATATGTATACTCATGCATTGTCTTTGTGCCAAGCTTGAATAAAATCGGTCCATTCAGGTTGAATAAATAGCACCGCAAAGCGGGCGTAACCCCTCAGCCCATGCATGGTGGAAACCAATTTCAAGATGGCTGCCGTGGCGGCCATATTGAAAATCGCAGCACGCCCATTTTCGAAAGGAACCTTCCTCTACTCAACCCCAACACACACTGCAAAAATGGATTTAATAGGACAAGCCGTTCTGCTTGAAATTGACGGAAACCAATTTCAAGATGGCTGCCGTGGCGGCCATATTGAAAATCGTAGCACACCCATGAACCTTCCTCGACTCAACCCCAACACACACTGCAAAAATGGATTTAATCAGACAAGCCGTTCTGCTCGAATTTGACGGAAACCAATTTCAAGATGGCTACCGTGGCGGCCATATTGAAAATCGCAGCGCGCCCATTTTCGAAAAGAACCTTCCGCTACCCAACCCCAACACACACTGCAAAAATGAATTTAATTGGACAAGCCATTCTGCTCGAAATTGATGGAAACCAATTTCAAGATGGCTGCCGTGGCGGCCATATTGAAAATTGCAGCGCGCCCATTTTCGAAAGGAACCTTCCTCTACTCAACCCCAACACACACTGCAAAAATGGATTTAATCGGACAAGTCGTTTTCCTTGTAATTGACGGAAACCAAAAGTTGACGGACGCCCGGACGATGCACGTGACGACAATACCCCTTCGCCCAATTTGGGCTGAGGGGTGAAAATGGTTGGGGGAGAGGTTTAAGTAACAAAGTCGTCGCCATTCGGCCATCTTGGATCTGTTCTCGAAAATAAATTAAGCGCACATGTAACCCATCATTGTTTATCTGTGTGCCAAGTTTGAAGAAGATCGGTGAATGCATCTCTGAGAAAAGATTGAGGAGGTGTTCAATATCGGGTTTTATACAACTAAAATGGCCGCCAGTCGGCCATCTTTGATCGCATCACGAAACAACATGACGTGAAGATGTATAACATCATGTGTTGTATTTTTGCCAAGTATGAACAAAATCGGTCCAGACATGTGCGATATATGGTCGTAGATGGACGGACAGACGTACGAGACCAAATCCATAAGCCCACGTTTCGGACAAGTCCATTAAAACAAGCACGTCCAGGCTGAACACACTCATCCGAACAGCACTAATGGCACTCACAGACTTTGGACACCAAAAATAAACATCATCATCACACTAAAATATGCAATTTGGTGTACACCTGTTTGTCTCTGTGTGTGTGTTTTGACCCCAGTACATTTGATCGTTACCTATCCAATCTCAACCAAACTTGACTGGAGGACTAAGGGTCACATGATGGAGATTTGTAGCAACTTCATCCCCTTCCTCCCCCAAGGGAGTTTTCCACCTTGCGTGAAATCCTTTTTAAGGTGCATATCTGTGTTAAGATGGCTTTATCGTGCCCTTTTTCCAAGACCGCTTCCAATAAAAAAAGTAATATCAACATTGATGATAGCATAATATTCATGTTATTACAAAACAATACTGATAATATCCCCGCTCCCCAAAAGAGTTTATTCCGCCTTGGGTGAAATCCGTGTTAACATCTATAAATAGTTTATCATGGAGTTTGGTGAGGTACCCCTACCAGAGGTAAAAAAATACAAACCACAAACAGGTATGATTACCTTTTTAAACAGTCACTACTGCTGTTTAGCACCAAACTGAAAGGGTGAAAACCCGACGTTCTTGAGACCAGAGCCTAGATCTACTGTAATCTATATACCCCCGAGAGGATAATAACATGACCCTTCCTGCCGATCTCGCATGGAGCAGGTGTACTTGTTAATATAAATCAGTCATTGACTACGTCAGCTCATTCTGGGCCTCCAACCTATCAAACACACATCTCAACACCCTACGGACAATACTAAACAAAGCTCCTCACATCATCACAGGTTGTGCATTAACAACACCCTCGAAGACCTACCGACACACAGAAGCAAAAATGTTAAAAATCAAAGAACACTTGGACATGAGGTGCACAGTTCCGTGAAAGTGCCAACCTTCCAAGTAACCATGCCACTACATGCCCAATTACCCACAGACCAATAGCCACCTTAGGAGTACACCACAAAGACACAACGCCAACATCCCTCAAAACACCCTCACCGCTCAATAACAACTACAGAAAACCCATCCATGCCCACGTCACCACAAATGCAATAAGTCTGCTGGGCCCAAGCAGTTTAATGGGCACCAACTACGAGACACCCACCCAGACAACAGACAAATTAATTTCCAGGTCTGATCATGTTCACCTTTCACGCTTCTGCTGTGGACACCTTCCGCAGCTATTGCGGTACAAACAAAGAGTCTTGACGACGCCACCCGCAACCTCCACCTGGCCGCCCCACACATAATAAAACACATTATGGAAGACTGCACGTAACGGGCCTGACTCCACAAAGGCAAAAGCACAAGATCTTAGATGTGAAGGATATCTGGGTAGCTCCTGGGAGATCGATCGGCTATCTCCAGCCATGGGCCTGTTCGAGCAGAACTGACCGGGGCTAATGAACAACAACAGAAATCACTGTTGTGTAGCAAATCGTTACTCCGGGAGAGTATTTGTATCCACGCATCGATCCGTTTTAATAGCAGAGGAAGAGAGTGTGCTTGTGCCAGCACTAGTGAGGTTTAAACGTGATTGGTGCAAAGAATCGACGACTGGCATAGACGAGGAATTTGCTTGTACACTCCAGGAATTTGCTTGTACACTCCAGGAATTTGCTTGTACACTCCAGGAATTTGCTTGTACACTCCAGGAATTTGCTTGTATACTCCAGGAATTTGCTTGTATACTCCAGGAATTTGCTTGTACACTCCAGGAATTTGCTTGTACACTCCAGGAATTTGCTTGTACACTCCAGGAATTTGCTTGTACACTCCAGGAATTTGCTTGTACACTCCAGGAATTTGCTTGTACACTCCAGTTGAGGCACATGTGAGGATATTAAAGGATTGTGCCCAAAAATATTGCTCCAGGAATTTGCTTGTACACTCCAGGAATTTGCTTGTACACTCCAGGAATTTGCTTGTACACTCCAGGAATTTGCTTGTACACTCCAGGAATTTGCTTGTACACTCCAGGAATTTGCTTGTATACTCCAGGAATTTGCTTGTACACTCCAGGAATTTGCTTGTATACTCCAGGAATTTGCTTGTACACTCCAGGAATTTGCTTGTACACTCCAGGAATTTACTTGTACACTCCAGGAATTTGCTTGTACACTCCAGTTGAGGCACTTATGAGGATATTAAAGGATTGTGCCCAAAAATATTGCTCCAGGAATTTGCTTGTACACTCCAGGAATTTGCTTGTACACTCCAGGAATTTGCTTGTACACTCCAGGAATTTGCTTGAACACTCCG